>NW_004524750.1:2282022-2359016 GCF_000260255.1 Octodon degus
ATAATGAAAAGATTATTTTCTTACTTATACTCTGAATAAGCAAATGAATTCTTGGCTATCTCTTGAACATCAGTAAGTTCTTCAACAAACTCAGAGCACTGCTTTAACCTTGGAGTCTGCAAAGCTCTACAGAAATTAGCAAGGGTCCACACGTCCTGCTCGGCCTCAGTCCAGCTAGCCGGTCAGGACTGAGACTCTTGCTCACTGAGTCCTTGCTCCTTGCTTCCCGCCTTTCTTATGGATGAGGATAGAGAAGCTGAAATGAACTCCTCACACCGCGGATGGTCATTACTTTACACAGGAGACTTCCAGAAACAGCGCGAATCCCTCCAACCGGAAGCCCGACAGTCTGTTGAGCAGGTGGTTGTCTCTGAAGATGTGCGCCCACCAGTCCTCCGTCTACAGCGCCACCTCTTTCATTTTAAGTTTCAATTTCACGCTTCTTTTGGGCAAAACCACGGGGAAATACATTTTGGTGACAATGTGTGGTAATGCCTCTGTCTGCCAGCCGCCTCATTACAGGAGCCTTGCCTTTCTAAAATGGAAAGTGGATTGACGCATCCGTGGAACTTCTGCCACACACCGATTCAGAGAAGCAACACTGGGTTGGCTCCAAGCAAACTTAATTTTTTGTCTGCTTCAGGAAACGCGAGTCCCACTCAAGCACTGATGACACTTCCAAAGTCTGGTTTTGTGTGATGCCAGGTTAAGTCCTTGTGACTAAGTGTTCATTCTTGGTGCAGGAACATCACATTTTCAAAGGTAGTAAAAGCTGTTTCTTTCTGTGTCTCTTATCCCCAGTATTAAAAAATCCACAAGGAATATTTCAATGTGTTCCTGTCATTATTTAGAGGCTGTATTTAAACTAACCTAGGAAGGTGTTGCTGTTACTTGCTAAAAAAGTAAAATACAATTCTGGTTGCAACAAACCTGACAAAGAATGCTTTATTTATATTACTGAAATAGAGGTCAGGAGTCTTGCTGTTTGGAAGAGAAATTGAACTTTCCTGAATCAGAAGGCTGTGGTGTTCGAAAGCCCTGGGGAAGATTGCAGGCCAATTCTTCAGGTCCCCAGGATTGGGAAGTAGGTCATCTGAGGAGGCCCAGGGCCGGGGAGATAGCTAGGTGGAATAAGTGCTTGCCTGGCAAGCGAAGGTCCTGAGTTCGATCCCTGGTACAAAAAAAAAAAAAAAAAAAAAAAATTGGAGAAGGCCCTCTGTTTTTTCACTCCTTGAGCTTAGGGAAGTAAGGTGCTAGCCTGTGTAACTACTGTTGAGTCAGAGTCTCACCTTTATGATGATAATCCCATTTCAAGTGGATAACTCTCAGGTCTTCAGGAGAGATATTTCTGTACTTTAACATTGGCAAGAGCTAGCAGTTCACTCTGAAAAGGAGCGAAGAAGGGCTGACAACTACAAATCTCTTCAAGTACTCCTGAAGACAAAGGAGCTCAGGCCCCTACAGCCACGGAGTGGACTCAGAAATTTAGTCAAGCAGAAAATGTCATATTAATTGTGGCTGCTATCATTCATGGAGTACCTGTAATACTTCACAGAGTAACCCATCACTGCCATTTCAGAATTTATTTATTTATTTATTTATTTATTATTTTAGTGCAGTCTACAAGGCCTGAGGGGCTCACTATGTAGATCAGACTCTTAGTGATCCATCTGTGTTCAGCATCCCAAGAGCTGGGATTACAGGCGTGTACCACCACACCCAGTCTCAACGGCGGTCTCAACGCTCCCCACAGGCCAGGCTGGCATGGCAGGAGGGAGATTGAACCCGGACTGCTGCTTCTGCCTAAGCAAGGGCTTCAGCAGGCATTTTAATCCATTGAGCTATTTGGCCAGCCCCAAGATCAGAATTTAAAAGGAAAATATCTGTGATGATTCTATTAAAGTTTGGAAACACAGAGAGGGTGTCTGGGGTAAAACAAGTGTACCAAATAGCTAAAGTAAGCAGCTGAACAGATTGTAGCATTTTGGTTCAAGACAGTTAACAATGTTATGTCCTAAATGAGCCTTGCTAGAAATTCCTTTTGAGAATATAAAGATTTATTTTTTGATCTTCAGAAGTAAAGAAAAAAGTTCAATATTGTCTGCAGTATTTATTCAGTCCTTTAATAATAACTGTATGGCAAAGGGAAATTTGAAAATTATTGCCCTAGGATTTAATTTTTTAATTAAAAAGGAATTATAGCATATAATACAGCGCAGACCTATATGTCCTATCTCATAGTGTAACGTATTGCCTTTCCATTTTCCTTGTGACTCTCTTGTATAAGGAAAAAGAGGCTTTATAAATTTTAAGAGATTCTATTACTTCAGGTTTTATCTCAATTATTATAGCTCAATACAAATTATTCATGCATTTTGTTTGTTACACATTGTGGAGGACCACCTGAGCAGCTCTCCTCGAACGAAGAGCAATTATCTCCATTTTGGGTGAGCCTGACTCTATTTCCACGTATTGATAGGAACAGAGCTGGCTAAGACTTTTCCTTATCCCTTCAGTTGGATTTAAGCAGTGCATACTGGTCTGGCCGAGGTGCTGATGGTAGGCTTTGAAGGTGGCACACGTGTTTCCCTGACAATTCACACCTGCTGCTCTTTAACGTGGGCTGGGCCAAGACAAGATGAAGAGCCACTGATCTATGGTGTGGGCTGGGATTGAGCCTCAAGACAGAGGTTATGAATTCATGGGACTTTAAAGACTGCACATCAAGGTTGGCAAGATAGCTCAGTCAACTAAGTGCCTGCTTTGGCAAGCATAGGGACTGGAGCTTGGTCCAACATGCCGCGCCGGCCCCACCCCTGGGGCTTGCTGAGCCAGCGACCAAGTCTAAGCATGGTGGTGCATGCCTGTAATCCCAGTGCTGAGGAGGCTGAAAACAGGAGTGTCACTCCAAGTTCAAGCTGCGAGACCCTGTACCAAACACATAAATGAAAAAAAGGAAGGAGAAAGAGAGAGACAGACAGAGACAGAGAGAGACAGAGATTATACATCAGAGCTCAAACTCTGGACCCCAAAACATTAGATACTATCTCAGTTGTATAATGTAGATTTCTCTCTGCATGTGGCAGAGGTACATGCGGCCTCCTACCTAGCTCAGCTCATGTCACCCACGTGCTTCCGGCATTCTCAGTCACTTTTCCTCAAGCCACTCCCCTCTTCTCAAATGAATAAAAGCTGGGTTCTGTCTTGAATCCTTTCACGGCTGGACTTAGGACCCCTTGGCTCCTCATAACTATAAGTACAATATGGTGCCTTTATTCTTGCTGTGGGTTGCACTGGAAGTGGTAGGCTGGACTTAATCTGATGCGATTCAGACAACTCATCCTTGGGTTTATAAGTATAAACTTCTCAGACCAAGACAAAGACCGGGAAGGACTCTCTAAAGCATACATCACATCTGATTTTATTTTGAGTCTTTAAGGAGCTAGCAATCTTCATTTAATTCTGTGCAATAAACTATGTAGAAAATGACATTTAAGGATATGCCTAGCAATAGGTGTCAAGTATTTTAGAATTTAACTGATATAAGTTCAACTTCCTAACAACCTTACAAGGTAGATCTTGCTCTTTTCGTATTTCTGCATGTGTGAAGAATTTTAATAGTGAAATCTGCCTTTGAGAGCTTGGTGGACTTTTGTCTGTTCTACCTGAAGAATTTGACAACAACATAAAATCGCATCTCATATTGCTTATCCACTTAGGATTTTTGAGAAATGAATACTTTAGGCAAGGTTGATACCAGCACACGTTTAAGAATATGTGCTGAGCATATACCATGGATTATGTTAATGTGACAAGCAATTTTTTTCCTGTAAGAGGCTTATACATTCTTCCATTTTGCCTTGTGATTTTCATCACCTTCAGTGGAAAAATCTGTTTTCATGATACTGTTGTACTTGTCCAAGCAACTGGTTTTATCCAATAAAATATGAATAGGGATGTCTCAGCCACTTTCTTGTTTTATTGGGACAAAATTCCCAATAGCCACAATTTAAAGGAGATGATATTTATACCGGCTCACAATTTCTTTTCTTTTTTAAATTTTACTTTTATTTCATTTTGAAGTGTAAAAACAGAAGCAAAAACAAGTAGAAAAGGAGACAGAAACAGGGTAAAATACAATACATATATTACAGGTTTTCAAATCAAGAATAGTGAATTAACAATGGTTTTGTATTATCTAGTTTTATGGTCAAATCTGTTGCTCAGTTTACTGGGGAAATAGTTGAATATTGGTGCTTGCTTTCAAGAGATCTTAATTTTTCCTTGTCTTTTTTGTTTTAATTTATTTTAAAGAGAATGTAGCAATTGATAAGACATTAGAAACCGTACCCATTTAGAAGACCAAGATGAAAGGCATTCAGCTGTAGGTTTTGTATTACACAATGCTGTCCTCGATGTAGCTGCTGAGATGGCAGATATCAGCATACAGAGTTAATCAAGGTGAAATTATACACATTAATTGCTATTTTTAAAAAAACTAATGGAAAACATGAGTACACTCACCTTGGCTGTCTTGTGTATATAATATATATATACTCACACGCTTTTCCCTCCTTCCTTCCTGCTGTCTTCCTCCTCTCTCGTCATACGGCAGCGATGTATGTGCACTCATGTTTAGAGCAGCATAATTCATCATAGCCAGTCCTTGGAAACAACCCAAATGCCCATCACCTGAGGAACAGATGAAAAGGTGCGGTGTGTGTGTACAGTGGAGAACTACTCAGCTATAAAGAAAAGACAAACTCGAAGCCTTTATAGATAAGTGGATGCAACTAGAGGTTACACTCATAAATGAAATAAACATGTAAATATCATATTTCCTGCTTACTATAGGAACCTGAATGAAAAATAAAACCTGAGAGGCATAACAGCTATAGTCAAATGGAAAGACACTGAAGTTATGGCTCACGTTTTCAGCCACGACTGGTTGGAAGGGTCTAGCAGAGGAAAGCTTCTCTCATAGTGAGGGCCAGAAGGCAGAGGGAAAAACGAGGAGACAGGGAAGTGGTGACCTTCCTGGAACCTTCCTCCTAGCATGCCCCACATCCTAAGAGTGCAGTCTGCTGCAGAACCTGTTATCACAGCCCACAAGCCAATCACCTTGCAGAACACCCCATCCTGAGCACGTGGGAGCTTTAGGGAACGTCCTGGACCTAGAGCAGAGGAAGACTGGAACATGCCTTCCACGTGCTTGTGGCTTATGCTATGGAAAGTCTGCAATTGCCTGTCTGTAGTGTAGATTAAAAACAAGGTAATATTGTGTTGCAGATATGAGTGCCTATATCCCCAGAGTGAAAGAGGAAGGGAGGCAGTGACTTCATAGCCGTCACTGTGTGATGCAAAGAGAAACAAATGTTTGCTTCTTCTAGCCCCTGAAGTTTTGAATTTTCTCATTGTAGTGGCAATACTGAGTAATGTGGCATCTATCTTTATTTAAGTAGAGATTTATTGTTCTATTTGTCTATGAAGAACAAAAGTTCAAATGATACACTAAACTCTGGGATGAAGTGAATTCCTAGCACTAGGGTAATTTTATTGTACTGAGCCAAATTTTATTAAAATCCAATAATGAGAAAATCCTTTAAAGATGCAGATATAGCTCTCAACATAAGGGCCTTTTGCTGCAGGAGGACTGGCTCATCAGTACTTCTTGTGGCTCTGGTCAGCAGCATACAATTTCAAAATGTGTAAGAAAATCCAAGGGCTGGGGAGCTAGCGCAGCGGTCTAAGCGCCTGTCTCGCAAGCTCAAGGATCTGAACTCGAGCCCCAGTACCATATGCTGCACCCAACCTGGAACCCAGGGTGCGCTGTGTACTCATCTAAGCCTTGAGGGGGCTGAGACAGGAGGACCACCACGAATCTGAACTGCACAGTGAGACCCTGAATCCAATAAATGCAATTTAAAAAAGTAAAATCCATTCTTCAACCAACTACTCCCCACAGAGCACTGGCTCACACCTGCCATGGTTTTGGTTCTTATGACTCATGATTTTCCCATGCATGTCTGATATCTTGTTATGGTCTGGGGCTAGCCAGAACCTCTGAGGGCACAGATTATCTTCAGAAGGTCTGATTACTGTTAAACACATCTCTTCATGTTAGGACTCTTGGCGAACCACTGCTTGAAACCTGGAAGAAATGAATAGAAAAGGTCAACCTACGGAGAAACACATTTTCCCTTTAGACAGTCTACCCTATATTTCTGGTCTAAGGGATTATTTTTCTTTCACTTCAACTGATCACCCTCATATTATATAATATGTGTTGGCTGCCTCCTAAAATTAAAGATTATGCACAGGAATAAGAAAGGTGAAGGTGACCTTGAGAGCTTCATAGCTCTTGTAGCTTTCGCAGCCAGCGTCCCTGCTGTTGATGGCCTTGTCACCTACCTCGCACACTGCAAGCACCCATACTGCTTGGACTTAGGAATGGAGAATCATTAATCCAAAAGGAATAAAACATATAAGCTTTGATAACTGGGGTGTAGGACAAATGACTTAGCTAAACTTAGTACATATAATTGGCTTGACGGCTCTCTTTTTATAGAGAAGTAGCACAAGTACTAAATCTCCAAATGCCGCATGCATTTTGAGGTGCACTCTGCGAGCGTCTATCTCACTGTTTTGATGTGTGCCATCGCTGCTGTCCTGATGTTATTTTCATTAGCTAAAATGGGGCAGGCACCACCTGAACGCCTTGCACTGGAGGCGTCATTACAGAAGGACGCAGAGCTGATTGGCTCAGAAGCACACACAGGGCGAGACAGGCGGCGCAGACTGAGCGCAGCTGGCAGCTCGTGGGCCCAGCCGCACTGCTTGGCGCTGATTTTCCGTCCTAGACACCAGGACAGCACTGTGTTGGGCAGCGGAGAAGAATGGAGATGTAACGGAAGTGATGCTTTAAGTCCTCTCCTCAGATTTTCAGTCAGGAGGTTGGAGGCTCAGGGTAGCAATCTTTTCCTAATAAAGCTTTAAACCTGAAATGTTAACTTACGTATAAATTTTGGACTGGAGAGTAAAAACAGCGTCGATTCTACACCCGAGAAACATCGCCAAGCCAGTCGGTTGGGCTGCGATACTGACAGCTGCAGTTTTGCCAGCATTGCAGAGTAAGAGTTCTAATAGCCTGACATGCCTGCCTGGCACTCCGAGCACGAATCTTCTCCTAGTCCTACTGCTTTTCCTCCATAGGAAGATGGCGATAAAATTCCTACAGTGTGTTAAAACTCCCACGAAAGTTATCTGAATGCAGCCTCCCTTCTCACCTAGCTTCAAGATTTGTATTTATCTGGTCTTCAGGAAAAGCTGCTTTTCTATTTATGAGGCTTCCGTCTTTGGCGTTTCCTTCCCAACAGGAGTGGATTCTTAGAAAGTAGTTGCCTTTCCTACCCCATCCCAGTAATGACTGAGATCACGGATGCAGTCATTTTGTGCCTCTTTAACTAGTTAGAATACCTGTTGTAACCATCACGACACCCTGATAGGCTCATTACTATTGTTCCCATTCTAAATGCAAAGAAATTGAAACACAGCTGCTCGGTATTTGCTCAAAGCCGTACAGTTCCTGTCTTAACCAGGATTTGTGCCAGGATATCCGGCTGCAGAACCCACGTTCTTAACACCGTTTCCAAACTGTCCTAAACCCCAAGCCTAACTTACTAGTAACTCTGGCTCTATCTGATTTTCTCACAACTTGTCTTCCCTAAAATATTTTCAATCAATCTTGCTTCCTGTTTTCCTCATATCAAAATGATCATCTAGGTCTCTTGAATTGAGCTCAATCAGAGTTTAAAGATGAACATAGTTTGGTAGCGTTTGTGTGCACGTTCCTGAACTTCTACATCAGTTGAGAAGAGTTCACTGGCCCCAGGACTCAATGTAACACAGCACTCAGGTGGGAGCATAGACGTCACTTAGGAATCTTTGTGTGGGAGAGCGATCGCCAGCCACAGCTATCTATTTTGTTCTGTTAGTCTTAGAAGTATACACTGATATAGCTTAAATCTATTGTCATTACCTTTCCTCTTTCTTCTCGTCTTCCCATCTTTTTGTTCTGTCTTCACTGTCCTTCCTGGAAAAATAATCCTGTTACACACAAACAGGGGGACACAGCAGTGCAAGCCTGCAGGTGGGAGCAGGGTGGGAAAGGTTCCGCCGAGCTGGAAGGAACCAGGAGCGGCTTTGGCACAAACACAGGTAGCACCTGTCAAGCAGAGTACGGAGGCCTTCCAGCAGGAGGGCCATATGGTTAGAGATGTAGCTGCGATGTGGGATTCCAGGCAGGGAGAGGGGGGCCTCCGCAGAGAGTCACATGTCTGCTCCACGTGTCCAGCTCAAACCAGTACTTACCTTGACATTGGTGAAGTCCAGGTCTCTCACTTCCAAGGAAAAGATGTAGACATGAAAATTGGATTGCTGGTATCGGTTTAAACAGAGTTATCAATATAGTTACATATGGAAATAAATGTAAATGTGTGTGTGTATGCGAACACAGAATGGGTCTAAATGTATGTGCACAATAATGGTATGTACACACATGCGCACACATGCACACACACACCCCACCACCACCACCACCACCACCTCCACCAGTCTATATATTTACAAGCTCTATCCTCTGAACCAAAATGCAGGAACACCTCAGCGACATCTCAGCAGACATGCTGTCTATATCCTAGTCTTCAATTATTATTCTTAGTTTCAAGAAGGCATAGCTTCTGAGAGAAATGGTTATTCTCAAGACTTAAACAAAAGTCTAAGATGAGCCTTGGGTCTAAAGAATGATGACAACGTAGCCCAAGGACCCAAATGTGGGCGGAAGGAGCTGCTGGGAGCCACGACTGGACAAACTGAGCCTCAGAGTGATTCGCTGTGATAATCGATTACAACTCATCAAATACAATAGTGTTCCATGAATCCTTATTTGCATAAACAAATCAATGAATACATTTTCAGAAAGATGTATAGTAAGCCATGTGTATGCAGTTATGAGGTATTAATTTTAAATTGCTTATTATTAAAAGGAGTGAAAGAAAATCACTTCAAATATAGACAGCTGAAGTCCTACCTGGATTAAGTGTTTCACCAGCCTTAGTCATGCTAGGACACACTGGAATGATCTGTTAGGTGGCATGACGGACAAGAACATGACCCTCCTGCGATGATCTTTCCTTGGACTCATAACTGGCAGCTCCTCATTAAGAGCAGAGAATGCCAAAGTGAAGCACAGTCTCCAAAGTAACTTTGTTATCCTTGAAACTTAAAATAATGGAAGTCGAGGAAAGATTGAAAAACAAAAATGTGACACCAAATGCAAAACATAGTCTTGCACTGATTCTTATCTTTCTAAAAATATTATTGAGATATTTGGAAAAGCTGAGCTTTGGCTGCTGAGGAGATGTTAAGGATGTGTCAGTGTGATCCCCTGGTTTTCTTGGTTGTGATGCAGTTATACCAAATAATGCCCATGTTTGCCTAAAATGTACACCAAGGTATTTAAGGATAACTAAATATCCTGCGAGCAATTTGTATTGAAATGGTTCAGGAAAAATGTTCTTTGCACTTTTTATGTATCATTTTCATATGTTCTTGGTTAAATGGGAGAAATAAAAGGGCTATTTGTGTTCATTCAATGACATTTTGTGGGCCCTTCATATCTGAGTAAAGTTTTATAGGATTTGGTGGTCATGTTTCTTACTGTGTACAACATAGTGACTTCAGGCAAAAGAATGTTGCTTCAAGCAGCACTAGACTTCACCAGCTTTGAATTTTTTTTTTTCTATTTGATGAGTTGTTCAATTAAGTCAATCAATGAAGACAATCAGTCTAAAGTATCCCTTTATAGGATGCATTTGGGCATGAAACTGCAGCAAAGCATATCTAGTTAGTGCTTTTTTCTTCCATGAGCTGTATCAAAAGAGGAAAAACTACATACTAGCATTTGCTCTGACCTAAGAACTTGGCACATAATATTTATAAGCTAATCAAATAAGGAATATGTATGGAAAGGTGATTGAAATAGTGCTGGCAAGTGTGGGATTTCATACTTGGACTGACGTGGATTTTATGCATAGAGCCATTTTCTTCTGTCTTTCTCTCATGCCTAGGAAATCAAAACCCTAAAGGATTAAGGTAAGAGTCTAATAGACTGGGAGCTTCGATTTTCAGGATATTTACTGGTGCTCATTATTTCATCCACATGATGTTAGGACTTGGCTTTCCTTGGCCTACTGCTCACCCTTATGTTCTTGAGGCTTCCGTCAGTCACTCCAAGTAGCTACCCCGACCCCCGAAGGTACGCAGATATTTAGTGGGTTGGGGATGGAGCCGTAAGAAGAAAACTGTCCGAAGTACTGTTTTAAGATTTTGTTCTAAACAATCTTGCTGAAATTGTGAGGGAGTATTCAAACTTCATTCTTTAACCTTGAATGAAATGAGATTTCAGATCTTCAATCTCTTGCATTTCAAATGTTCTTCAGGTTATTTTTCTCCACACAAATATTTGTACAGATGAGTTCTTGAAGATTTCCTGCATAGCTCACAGAAACCTTCCTCCTACTGGGTCACCCGACTTTGCAGTTTATGTTCTACTTTCCATATAACCAATAATTAGTATAAATTGATAGTATTGAGTCAGAAACAAAATCATTATTTCTTCATCTCTTACTACATCTGACAGCTTTGTGTATTTATGGCTTATGCTTTGAATCATCATTGTTCACTTTACAGAAGATAAACAATTTTCAGTTTTTAATTGATATATGAATGGGAAGAAGTCCTCACAAAAAGGTACTAAAAATTAACGATGCTGTGAGGTTAAAAACTCAGTGCTTTTGTTATTCAGATGTTAGTTCAACACCTGTGGATAAATTTTTGTATACGTTGTACTACATGAGAGCCGAGAATTCGGTTCAGCAGCTATTCAGAAAATGAAAACCTTCAACACTTGAGAGAAAGAAGCTCTGGCGAGACACAAAGTGCGGTAAAATATTTTCTGAATTGTTTGATACAGCCACAGCTCACATTATAAAGAAAATAAAACCAGGGACTTATTATTCAGCATCAAATGCCACTTGGAGATCATTTTAGAAAGTAGATGAAGCTCCCAACACTCACCCGTTGTCCTTTCCTCCTCACCTTGGTGCCTCTGAAGGGACAGAGATGGGGATCTGCCGACAGTTATTGTGGTGACACTAGGTTATTACAATAATTAAGATGGCTTTTAAAAGAGGCTTCAGTGAAAGAGTGGTGAATTTTTTTTCCTTTAGCAAAACTAGGAATTGAACTCAGACCCCTGCACTTGCCAGGGAAGCGCTTATTTTCCTGAGCCATCTCCCCTGCCTGGTGAAATCTGAATGCTACAAGGAGAGGAGGGTTCTTTTTTGTGGCAGAACTAGGGATTGAACTCAGGGAAGTGATTGTCCCACTGAGCCATCTCCCCGGCCCCAAGAGAAGAGTTCTAGACAGCCCCTTTCAAATGTCACCCAGCACCCACTCCACATGCTTACGGGATCAGAGAAGTGAATACGGAACACTTATACTCAAAAGCTAAGATAGACTGGGCTTGACTGGGACTTCAGCAAATCCAGTAAAGTCAAGTGAACATGTTCTTCCCTTCTCCTCCTTTTTCTCTTCCTTATTCTGTTGCCATGTTCATTTAGATAGAGCCACCAAGTCCTCATTATGTATAATCATGCAGAAATGGGACAAACCTACTATGAATAGTAGGAGTGTTTACCTCTGTAAAGCCAAATTGGGCTCTGGACACTGCAGTTTTAATAAGGAGTGATTAACACTGACTTTAGGCTATACACATCATTATGGTTTCTGCTTCACTGTGGTCTTTATTTCCAAGGTGCTATAATAATTTACATCATCCTAAATAGTAATTAACTCCTTCACTAGTTCACATGCTGAGCCAGGGGCCTTGCTGGTGGAGGGCAGAGGAGCAGAGCTGGGCCTTCAGCCTTAGGAGTACGTGGTCTAGTGAACGATCTGTGGAAGCAAAGCTCGCCTGGAATGAGATGTGGGCATGCACACCTGCTCCCAGGTGCCAGGCAGCAATCTCCTTGGCCAGACAGCTTACAACAACATCTCTTGTCCTGGTCATAGGGGACAGGAGGCTCCATTTTTCACCCCCTGTCTTATGGCTGGCCATAAACCCACTAAAAGAAAAACAAGGTCATAAAATTAGAACAACTAGAACAAGTTAGGAAGTAGGGTAAATGGTAAACTATAGCGTCCACATGACGACTGTGGTCAACAGTGTCCTAGAAAGATAAGCCTCGTGGCAATGATGCCATTCTTATAAAATTCCTGCGAAGGAAGCCATGTGGTAATGTGGTTAGCATGGTGGCTACCCTGGGGTGAAGTCCAAAGGAGACCTGGCATTTTGTTTTCCGGACGAGGTGTCAGGGTGTTGGTCGCTGGCTTTGCATAAAGCCTCTCTGCTCCTGTGCTTTCCCTCTCCCGTGAGTGCCTCTCGCTCTCCCTGAATTCTACTAGCAAATGAGAATCAGATGGCCCGGATGCAGGAGGGTGGTCCTGCTACAGTAGCACACTCCACTGGAAAGCAGGGCTTTGGTTTGTTTCTTTGTTTCTTGTCATTTTATATTTGCAATACGTGTGGCTTACAATGATTTGAGGAAGTGGGTGCAGGTAGGTAATACAGATTGACTCATTTTTCTTTTTTTGTGGTACCAGGGATTGAACTCAGGACCCTGCACTTGCCTGGCAAGCGCTTATTCCACTGAGCTATCTACCCGGGCTCTGACTCCTTTTTCATGCTCCTTTCATCTTTCCCTTCCACATCTCTCCTTTTCCTCTATATCTCCTTTCCCCTTTTCCACCCTTAATGATAGTATATAACTAACAGCTTTGGCCCAGGGACTCTATGTTGATCTATAATACTGGCCTACTATCACTTCGCATCATTTATCTGACAGCATTCGGAGGGTCTTATCCAGGCTGAGCAGGAGTTTGCAAATGTCACACTGTGTTTAAGGTCAAGCTCAAAAGGTGAAGTTCAACAAAACATTCTAGAATTTTTAACTGCTAATAAGACCAAAAAAGTTACTCAGGGAAAATAGGTTAAAGAAAAAAACAACTTTAGAAGTTATTAGGAACAAAAACGAGTAACTTTGCCAGCTGAGAAGATATTGATTTCTACCCTAGCTGGTTTTGCAGTGTAGAATGTATCACCTTAGGTTAGCTGTAATTTAAAAAGACAAACATATTTACTTGGAGGAAGGAGAAAGGCCTGCGCTGTAGAGGTGTTAGCTTGGGTCATCAGTGGTGGAATGTCTTTGTTACATAACATACTTAATTTAGTTTCATGCAAACACATAGCACATGAAATTATCTAAGAAAAAGGCAAAATTGCTTATTAGAAGTGATTTCATTGTTAAGCAAGCCAAGCCCTTGAAGTAGCTTAGAAGTATAAGGTTGCTGTGAAGATTTCATCAATTAATAAGTATTAAGTGAGTGAACTAACATTCAAATACCCTCCAAAAGCTAAACGAAATAAATCCTGAAAGAGGTAACAAGGTAAAACCGAAGTAGGAGAAGTCACAGATTTCTCATGGTAGAAGTAGTCAATTCTAATTTTTCATTTGCTATTTTCTTTGTTTTAAACACTATGCAGCAGTACTGGAATCCTTCAAAGGCTGGGTAATGAGCTAAGGTATGCTTGGACGCAGTCCTGAGGAGATGCAATGGTAGGAGTCCCAAGGGACGTGCTCTGCGGGGCCGCGACATTTTCTTGCTGACTATTCTGAATTTGAATATCTGAGGATGGATGCTCAAGTCTGATAAAATGTAAAGTCACGTTTTGCTTTTTAAAACAAGATATTACTGACAAAGGTACTATAGTATTAAGACAAGATGGATACAGTAGAAATACACATTTGGGCTCTGTTGAGTTAAAGAAAAATTATCTTATTGTGACAAATGCCCTAAATTTAAAGATTATCTGCATAAGTGGTAGTGTATAGAATATTTATTTACTACAAACCAGGTAGGCATGTAACTTGATTAACAATCTAATATAGATAATCTATCATATCTATGCATAAAGACCTACCTTATTCTTTTTTCCTGCCTTGTGCTTCTTAGCATGTAATAATCCAACTTTTACATCCATGGCTTCTTTTCAAACTTGGCCATTTCATAGTGTCAAAGAACATGTATGTAAGCATAAGATCATCTAATCTTGTTCTTATTGACATACTTACTCTTCCTGTGTATGTCATAGAGATTTCCTTAGCGTTTTTCATTCTCTGTCCTTCACAATAACACAATACCAAAATGAAAGGGATCTCATCAAAATTCATGATGGTAATGCTTTACACATATATTTCAGTTTGGAAGAGATTGGTTGTTTAAAATACTAAAAATTTACCTTGAGGAATAAACATTTCTTAATACATTCTCAACTCTTTAAAGATATTGTAACTTTTTTTTCAAATGTGTTACCATTTTAAAATTTTCAGTTAGTACTAGAGTTCTTAAAAATCCTTTTGGTAACTGGTTACCATTAACATTCATAAATTATATCATTTATATTTAATTTTATATTCTGACATATTTATAAATATATTCTGATAACATTTGGATGGATTTGCTCAATCCAACCTATTTCAAATCAATGAAGTTTAATCTATTTATTTCACTTTTTATATACATGTTTTACACTTTTTCTGTCAGATTCACATATCGAATGACAGCAACTTTATTCCTGGCCTTGTTTTAAAATTTCATGAGAAATTTTATAACCTTTCCTAATTTATATATCTATTTTTGGTTCCTAGAAAAATCATATTTATCTTGTGTTAGAAGTATTTTAATTCTTTTTATCTTAAATCTGTCAGGACAGACTGCCAAATTTCAGTAAATGTATTGGTTTATTGATTAGTAAAATGATGTTTCTCTTAAATTCCTACATATAACCAACTAGGCTGCAGAGCTCGATTTGGAGGCTGGAGAACCACTGCAGCGACTCACATGACGTGCTGTCCACGCTGTCCAGCCTGCTGCGTCACCCCAGAGTAACTTCAGTGCTTCCCAATTTTGCAGTACTTTGTTGTTTTTTCAGGTCTATTTGGTTTGCATTTTTAACTGTTTCAAGATATTTTTAATCACACTTTAATTATTTTAAGCACTTGTTGCATTATTTTCTATCTGGTAACTGAAGGACAGAAGAGTCAAGGCTACGCATTTGTTTCTGCTGGCCATCGTTCCTAGCGGCCTGTTTTTTCCATGATTTGCGCTTGTGGCCTGAACTTCCGGCTTTTTCTGAAGCTAATGTTGAAGATTCGGTGCTTGGTTTGCTATTTCTAAATATCTCAGGAGCTTTATCAATCCAAGATGCATTGTTTTTCTTGGCTTGGTCATTCTTAGGCCATTTCTTATATATTTAGGTACCAAATCTGAAAGAGGTAAACTCTAAGTGCAAATGTTTAGGGATGTCTTTTTTAAACCAGTAGCACCATTCCGTTTCTATCACTGTCCAGCCAGACTCACAATCTTATTCTTTCTTATACATTTTCCTTTTTTTCCTCAACCCTAGAAATGAATCCTCCTCTTTCAATGTGAGCTTTACATATATATGTAAAACTTCTATGTGGCTAGGGGTTTTCTAGAATCTCTAGGCTTTTAATTTGTTAAAATTAAGGAACATAAACATCAGTTCTTTTATCAGTCATGAAAATTTTAATATTAAAAGTATTCCTTGCCACCAAGTCATATACTATTCACCAGTTATATGTCCCTCTAGACTTCAGGAAAATGATACAAAGCAAGACACTTTCTCCTGCCTTCTTTCTTCCCAGGAACTTTATGTTTCCTGCACTTCTAGAAGTTATCATTGTTCATGAAACACAGTGTGTGTAACCATCGCGGTACGTCTGACACCACACTTGGACCCTGGGCTTGTCTGTGCAGAAGGCACGCTTTGTGACTGTGGCACTGCTGAAGGGAAGGTCCACGAACAGTGGCACTTGGAAGTGCAGCCTCTGGGGAGACGCGAGAGCACCGGGGAGTGCTCCCTGGTCAGTCCCAGGGAAGTCAGGAAGAGCCAAGAAATCGCAAGAAAAGACACTTCGGGGACTGATGACAAGAGTTACATCTCTGCGCAGTGAGGTGAGGATTTTGCGTGCAGTCCTTCAAGCGCCTTTGTGGACCCGCCCTGTGTGGGGCTGTCGGGCCGTGAGAAGGAGATCACTCTGTGCCTCAGGCCGCAGGGGAGGCTGCACAGCTGGCCTCAGCAGGGAAAGCATGAGCAAAACATTAGCATCCAATTGGGCGTTCAGTAGTCATCTCTGCCTTCCACAGTCATCATTCAATAACTCAATAAATAATCAACATTGACAATGTAATTAAAAAGTAGTTAGAATTTCAGCCCATAATTTAATAATGAAAGCAAATGTCTTATGCAATTGTTGAAGTCATTGTAAAAATAGTTTTTCAATGTACATAATTTCAATACTCATCTTTCAAGTGATAATTTGTCTTCTTAGCATCTTATTGATATTTTAATAATCATTAGAAAACCAGAAAACCAGGAGACTCATGGTGCCATTCTGCTTCCCACTCTCTGTTTTCCTCCGGGAATGCCTGAAGAGCGGTTCTGGAGGATGGGGACTCAGGAAGGCAGATTAGCGGGTTAATGGGCAAACTTTGTTGGGTCTATTTAAATTTTTTTTTTATTTTAACATTTATTGTATGTGTGTGTGTGTTGTGTGTGTGTGTGTGTGTGTGTGTGTGTGTGTGTGGCCAGCTCAGCCCACCAGGGGGCGCGGCTGGCTGGCATGTGGTGCTGGAGGATTGAACCGCGGTCCCTGTGCTTTGCCAAGCTTGTTCCAAGTAGGTGCTTTAGACCACTGAGCCATCTCTCCAGCCCCAAACTTTGTTGAATCGTATTTTTTCATAATCTAATGAGTACATCATTGTTTAAAGGGGAGCTAAGTAATTAGTGGATAAGTTTTGGCAGGTTACCAGTTCTGCAACAAGCCAGACCATCCTGCCTCCTATGAAAGAGATGTAGGTGGCAGGAAGACTGAATGTACAAAAACGGCCAGTGGGTACAGAGCAATCACATGCCAATTGTCTCTCTCTCTCTCTCTCTCTCTCTCTCTCTCTCTCTCTCTCTCACACACGAACAAATTCTTTTTATGCTGAATTCATAAAGATAATCTTTCTCTAGGCAGAATATCCTCAGAATATTTTTGACCAATTTAAATTGCATTTATGAAACCTTTCCTTTGCTACCCTTAGGGAAGATGCTGAGTGTGCTTATTCTGTTTCAGAAAATTCTGCTCTAAAAACTCATTTAATTTGAATAAATGACTTACATAAGAAGAGTGATGTATTTCTAAATGAGATTAAGAAGAAGTAAACATCGTTGTCCACGTGAATTAAGGCCATTTAAGCCAATCCATCGGCCCTTGACAGCGAGAAGCCAAACCTCGTGTCCTGCGGTGCGCCGCCGCCACAGGAAGAGGCTGAGCGCCGACGGGGCGGTCGGGTTCCGAGGACGAGCCCTACCGCTTTCCTTGCTGGGGCAAGACGCGTTAAGTACGTAACCGCCTCTTCTTTCACCATCACGGACGTTTCACCAAGCCCAGGACGACGCCGAGACCCGCCGTTATCTGGAGGCTTCTCTGCCGCTGGCCGCCGGCCGGCTGGGTAGCGCACGCTGCAGCGCCATCATGCGTGGCCGTGGCCTGCCGTGGTAGCAGATCGCAGGCGACCTAGTCGGCGGAAGGCGCGGATGCGCGCGGCGCCGCCTCGCTGTGGGCGCCCGCGTGGTGGGTCTCGCAGGGCTCCGTGTCCGCTCCTGCGCCGGAGGCTCAGCTGCCCATCTCCCGCTTGCGAAGGCTGCCCGGCCCACGTGCTGGTGGTCCACGTGCAGGTGGTCCACGTGCAGGCGGTCCACGTGCAGGCGGTCCACGTGCAGGCGGTCCACGTGCTGGCGGTCCACGTGCAGGCGGTCCACGTGCAGGCGGTCCACGTGCTGGCGGCCCACGTGCTGGCGGCCCACGTGCAGGCGGTCCACGTGCAGGCAGTCCACGTGCTGCCCAATCCATGTGCAGGCGGTCCACGTGCTGGTGGACCACGTGCTGCTTAGGGTCTCTTCCTCCCCAGGCTTTCCGGGCCGCCGCGGCCCTGTCCGGCCCGCGAGCTCTTCCTCTGGCCCCTGGCTTCCCAGGACTTCTGCTTTCACACCTTCTTACTCTTTACGCACAGATTTGCATACTTCATTAGATTTGCACATTTGTTTTTATTCTGTTAAAAAGTCTTGTGAACATTTTTATTTCTTAATCAAAAAATAGAATAGTACATATGAAAAAAATTAAATAACAGTTATTTTGTGCATAGGGATCTCACATGAAGAAAACTAAGGATTCTTACCATAAAAAGGATTTTAAGTTGCCAATTAGAATCTCGAAATATAATCTCTTCAATGACAGAATGTCAAGCAATGTTTGACAAAAGATCCATCATTGGACTTCATAGTGACATAAGCGTATTTCAGCTTAAAAAGTATTGGCTAATTGGACATGCAATGTGCATTTTCATTTTTAAAGAGAATACAAACAATAGAAAAAAAACATTAGAAATGATACAGAATTTCACTAAACAAAATGATGGGAATTCACCGGTGGTCCTTACGTTGCATAGTGCTGTCTTCCAATTAGTTGCTCCCGCTGCCAGATGGGACACAACGCACTTTTGTCTCTGGCATTTTCATGACTTGAAAAACAAGACTATCTGGAGTCTAACTACTTGCAAATGCCCAGTTTTTTATTCATATTGATAATAAGGTATAATTTAAATCAAAACTAATTCCATGAAACAAATTAGTTTGATACAGAGAGGAGTTTTCACTGATTTTTGAACTGTTTTATTTTCATATTCAAAAATTTTTTTGTTTAAAATTGACCTACTGGAGACCCAGGGCCATACAAAACGGGCCAAACTTAGTTTTATTTAAAATGCAGTGAAGTACATTAACAGGATATATTTACATGTTAGTCATTTTCTGAAGCATATTGATCATTTAAAAGTCTATTTTAGTCTTTTCTATTAATGACCCCACTTTTTTAGTGTACTTTGTCTGAGTTCTGCTACTAAATTATATTTAAATTTGTTCCATAAAGAATATAAAATTATAGATAAAGTCCTCACCTGTGAAGACAAAGCCATGAATTGGCTGCTGGGAGAGCTGAGTTCTAGTTCAGGACTTGGATCCCGTCGTGGTAGATAGCTAACTGGTGCTGGGTGTGGGAGGCCCACCTGAGGGCTGTTGTCCACAGCATAAAGCAGAACAGGAGAAGCTGCTGGAATGCTGTTTGGGATGCTGTTCTGAGAAGCTGGTGGAGCTTTTGCAAGCTGCTAGCTCTCTTGGCTGTTCTGCTGGCAGACCTTGTCATGCTGGCTTTCCCGATGAACTGCAGGAGCTCTGGCCCTCGTCTCGAGCACTGCTTCCTGGCTCCCGAGGGGAAGATGGTGCACTGCTCAGCCTCATGCAGCTCGTCACATTGGCTTTCCTGATGGGAGCTCAGCTTTCCTCATCACTAGGGGAGCTCAAGACTTCCCTGTTGCTGAGGACGGCTGTGATACCTTTGGGGGAGCTTGGTGCTTACCTTGAGTGCTCTTCCTGGCTCCAGTTCAGATCCCGCAGCCTGCTGCACAGATCCTTTATCCCGCTGGCACAGACCTTCTGGCATGCACCACTGACCTTGGGCCCTTCCAGCATGCATCCAGGAAGCGGGCCTGCGTGGGACTTTGCTGTGGGCTCCAGGCCTCCAGTTGGACTGGTGGGAGGCACTGTATGAGCTCTGGGCCCTCATTGGGATTCATTAGTATTGAGTGTGTGGACAGATTTCCTGCATTTATCATATGTTATTCTAGGGTGACTCATTATAAAATACCATTACAAAACGTGTCCTGTACAATACCGTTCACGTTGCGAAGACCACAACCATCACACTTGTCCAGTCCTTCCGTGTCTACCTTCTGATCTCCCAGCCCCACTCACAAAGCTGAGAGCGAGCACCGTTTCCCTCCATTTCCTACCTCAGCTAAGATGCTCCATCCTCTCAATTTGTGAGAAACTATTTCTGACGCATTTTTTGCACGTCTGAAAATTCTTCCTTTGTGGCAACATTTTCCTGGTGTGCTTAGAGTATTGCTCTGGATTTCTGGGCATAGAGCCTGCTTTGGTTTTATTTTTGTTTATATTCATCATCTTTATTTCTATTTTTGAAGCCGAAGCTTCATAAATATATTATTATACACTATAAAATTGGATAATACTACTACAAAATTGATTTTCTATATTTGTCCATTCCTTGAGAACCTCGGGTGTTTACTGCAATTAGTCTAATTCTGAAAATGGAACTTGTCGCCTCCTCCCTGGCCTCAGGCAGGGCAGCAGGAAGCACAGATCACTCCACAGCCCGACGCCACAAGGAGGAAATGGACCCCTCTGCGCAGAATTCACGCATCGGACACACTGTCAGCCTTGCAGGGGTGGAATAGCAAAATTGATTTAAAGGATCCTGCCACTGCTTCTAGCACTTAGAATAGCAAAATAATCAGGACCTGCTGGCGGAAGGGACACAAAGAGGTGCGGGTGGCTTCCTCTTCAAGTTCCTCGTGGGGACGGAGCTCAGTGAGCGCCTAGCAGGTGCTCCGAGCGCTGGCGCAGCAGATCGGCCTGCTCTGCTGGATGCGCGCTGGGCGCCGCTGTAAAGCCCCAACTAAGTCCGCATCTCTGACCTTGCGGAAGGTCCAAACAAGGTCAGCCAGACTATGTGGATGAGCTACACTGAATTCACCAGGGAATACAGCCTCTTGACTTTGCGAGTGACAGGACGGCCGTAGGCCCCACCAAGGGCTGCCTTGGAGTGCAGGAGATCGGCCCCACCCCGCGGCCAGTTGCCCCGCAGCCCTTCGCCCCGCACCCCTGCACCCCTGCACCCCCGCAGCCCTTCGCCCCGCACCCCCGCAGCCCTTCGCCCCGCACCCCGGCAGCCCTTCGCCCCGCACCCCGGCAGCCCTTCGCCCCGCACCCCGGCAGCCCTTCGCCCCGCACCCCCGCACCCCCCTTGCCCCGTACCGCCGTTGCCCAGTCCATGCAGGCCCGCCGCTGTCGTCCTGTCCCCCTCGCTGGCACGCAAGGGAAACAGACCACGTGTAAAGGCGCAAGGCTGGGGAAAGCTGCTCAAATTGTAGGAAACCAGAGCAGTCCGGCTCCCCAACCTTGCGCATCGCACCAGCAGGGCGGAGTCCGTCTCTGCAAATGCGCGGAAGCGAAGTGGCGAGAACTGTGCGGAGTCCGGGACACGCAGGCGAGCGCCCGGCCCGCAAGCCTCCCGCAGGCCTCCCGCCGGCCACCCGCAGGCCTCCCGCAAACCTCCCGCAGGCCTCCCGCAGGCCTCCCGCAAACCTCCCGCAGGCCTCCCGCAGGCCTCCCGCAAACCTCCCGCAGGCCTCCCGCAGGCCTCCCGCAAACCTCCCGCAGGCCTCCCGCAGGCCTCCCGCAAACCTCCCGCAGGCCTCCCGCAAACCTCCCGCAGGCCTCCCGCAGGCCTCCCGCAGGCCTCCCGCAGGCCACCCGCCCACTGTCTGGGGAGACACGTGGGCTCCGGAGCCAGACGTGGCGCGCTGAAATTAGCTTACGTTCCTGATGTGAAAGAAGACAACAGCCCAGAAGGAAGGGGAACAGGAGCACAGCCGTGAAAACTGTAGCAGGAATTTTTAAAAAATGAAAAATAAAACTAGAAATAAAAAGCGCGTAACAGTCAATGCTTCTCTCACGGGCTCCTCAGCAGACGTGCCACAAATCACCATCATGCTTAAGTAATTAGTGTGACCAAATGTCGTGGAAGAGTTCAATTCAGGTATCAAAAATGAGTGCCGGACTTAAGACTTAGACCTTTTTTGTTTAGATTGTGTAACAGGTTGTTTAAGAATTTTACAGTTTTTACCCTTGAATATGTATGCAATTTAATGCTGTTGAATTTCTTAAGAAAAAATATCTGTAAGGCCTCTTGACAGTTATACATTGCTCAGATAAAATCAAATAAGTATGCACAGTAACTGCTATATTTAAAAAAATTAAAATTTGAAGAAACATTGTGTGAGATTTAAAATTTACAAAGTATATCTACCCAATTCTAACAAGTGAGATAACTTATATTAATATAAATCTATAAATGAAGAGGAATGAAATAAAAGCTGGCAAATGAAGTATTATTGGATTCAACAAGATAATACAAGGGTAGAGGGGCTGTAATTACTTAAGGAAAACTTAAAAGCGGATAGCCGTTGTTCATAAGATTTATTGGGTAATACGGGGCAATTACCTTATATCGTAAAAGATAATTTACAATCATGGCTACGGAATAAAAGCTAACTGAATGGTGTGCATGGTTTAAAGACTGAGTAAAAATAACTTCCTTTTCTTTTCCTTACAATTCTAATTCCTTAAATTGACAATCTGAAAACACTATTTGAGCTTCACACATTTAGCATTTTCCCTTGCCTGCTCGTTCAAAATCATTACTTATCATAAGGAGAATCTGACTGTATGTTTTGTTTTCTACAATCTTACAGGAATTCTTTCTCATGGTAGCAGTTTGCTCTTGCTGGGTTAATGGAAACAATCCAATCAACAGCCCCGCCGACGCCTGCTGTGCACACGGCACAGTGTCCAACGTGCGAAGCAATGCTACTGACGGCGATACCGACCTCCATGTCCCAGAAGGGGGAATTCTCCAAAGACTTCTGAGAAGGCGGCAACAGTTAGGAAAGATACGCAAAGCGGTTAACAAGAAGGCAAAGCAGTGCATAGCACAGATACAGTACAAAACATGAAAATAAAGGTCTGTATCGTAGATTTATCTGACAAGCCTTCCTCAAGGAAAAAACTCATGACCTGGGTTTTCAAAAAACCCTTGTAACCTCTTTTAGAGAGTTTTGAGGAATTATTTTATTTTAAGAAACAAGGAGTCTCACAGTCACATTAATTTCAGTCATATTCCAGGACACAAACGCCAAGGCCAGAGCTCTGCACGGCAGCCTCGCAGTGGCCTGCATGCCCACTGCCGGAAGAGCGCTGGCTGGCCAGGCGGGCTGCCACTATCTGAAGCCACATTGTGACATCTTCTATCTAACAAGAGGCTTGAGTACTTCTTTGTGTGTTATTTTTATATATAACTGACTTGAGAATCTTAGCTGTCTGTATGAAACAAGATTTTTAAAATAAGCTCTGTAACTTTTTGGGGAGTGTGTTAGGCCTTTATTCAATTCTTATCATTAAGAAAAAAACAGAAGTATGAAAGCTGGTTATTAAATATTGTCATATAACATTCAGGGAGTTTCAATAATATTGTGCAATTGAAATGAAATTTATCTGAAAAAAAAAAGACTTGGAGGATTTTTTTTTTAGTTTTTATTTATTTATTTATGTGTGTGTGTGTGTGTGTGTGTGTGGCCAGCTCAGCCCACGGGGGGGGGGGGGGGGCTGGCTGGCATGTGGTGCTGGGGGATTGAACCGCCTCCCTTTGCTTTGCTAAGCTTGTTCTAAGTAGGTGCTTTAGACCACTGAGCCATCTCACCAGCCCCTTGGAGGATTTTTTTTTTTTGAGGATTTTTTTTTAACTCAAAGAGCAAGATGTAAAACAAAATTTGAAAACAAGATAGTAGGAGGGTAATAATGGTTAATATATTGTGTATTGTTAACTTTAGTGACTCAGAGTACAAAATATAGGCATTTAATTGTCCAAGAAATGCTACAACAAACCTTTGTTTTCAATGAATTAAGTAAAATAAGCAGTACAACTATCTTAACAGGAAATTTTTTAATTATAATATGTAACAGAAAAATCTAAAAGCAGTTAATTTCAACAAATAGGTAGCACAAACCAAGAATATTCTAAATAAAAAGATATATATATATATATATATATATATATATATATACACAAATACATGTATCCTATTTGTAGATGAAACAGGAATATCGAATGTAAGGGTTGCCTCTAAAATACAGATAATGTCGTCTCAATTTTCAGAGATCTAAAAGATTGAACCAGAGAACCAAGAGTAGATTGAATTAGAAATTACTACTAGGGGGTGGAAGAGGGGGTGGCATCATCAGGACTATAGATGGGGTCATATAAATGAAATGGTAGTGTGAGCAGGGAGGCAAAACTAATTAAAAAACAGAATTATGTGGAGATGGTCAAGGGAATGTCAGCCGCCGTGCCGGGAGGGGCCAAGGGAAGGCCCCTAAGATGAGGATCATGGGTACGCATCGGGACGTGGGCCACCGTGTTACGTTTTCCATCCTGTAGGAAAAGAGCGAACCCACAGGCTGTGGCATGTCTAGGTGGACTTTGGGGCCCTTCTTTGGAAGGACTAAAGGAAGTCTGTGAATACTGCAGACTCACGGTATTTTGTCAGGTGGAGCAAAACATGAAAAATCTAGTCTACTTCTTAGAAGTAACTTAAAATGAGAGTAGAGAGAATATTCTGGCAAATGAGGTTACATTTCCCGAAAAACTGTAAAACCTTTTCTCTTCTTCCTTTTCCATGTCTTTTTTTCTTTCATTGCTCTTACCATCTCCCCTCCCTGATCCCTCTCTTTCTTCCTTCTTTTTCATGCAGCATTGATGTCTTTCCAGAAGTTCAAGTGAACTGTCCTGGGGCAAGCAATCCCTCCACTGCTTAGGACCTGGGCTGCTAAGTGCAAGGATGATGACCCCTTCACTTTCATTGGACCAAGGGCATGGAACGTTCCATTTTTTAGTATAGAATTTTGTTTTTCTCCATGTGGAACAGCAGAAACATTGCTATTCATTTAAGCTGATGTGTTTCAAATGCAGGATGCTGGGATCCTTGAGTTTCCACTCCTTAGGGGACCAATCTGTGTCACTTACCTGGCCATAGACTGTCATGACGTGCTGAAGTCGGGCCATGAGGAAGGTGGCAGGGAAGTTCTAATCTAGGCCTTGCATATGTAATAAAATATTTCTGCAACATAGTAAATTTCCAGAGAGCAGAGAATGTAAACACAGGTGACCTGCACAGAGTGACTCTCTCTCTCTCTCTCTCTCTCTCTCTCTCTCTCTCTCTCTCTCTCTTTCTCCTGCCTCTCTGGATTTTGTGCCTGAGCAATTCCTATTTCTATTTTGAACTTCAGCTTTATGAGTTAGCAGGAAGATTCCCTCCAGCAACACTTTCCAAAGGATATAATTACAAATATAGCATAAGACTCTCTACTTTCAAGACTTTTAACACTGTTGTTGCTTTTAGAAAGTAATTGGTTTTCCTTTTGCTTTTGTCCCCCTTCCCAATGCTCAACGCAATCTATACTGCCTGGAAGCCAGATTTCAAATGAAGCAGATGCTCCAAGTTTAAACTGAACCTTGCTAAAGTTGTCTCCTAGCAACACAAAGTTTGAAAACTTTAAGAGGACCACTTTGCTCAATATGGTTGCTCCTGTTTAGTTTCATATACTCGGGGAGTTATTACAAAGCACTTAGTACCAAATCAAAACTGATTTCATCATGGATAAAGTGAGATGGAAAACCAATCCATTAATTTTAAACTCGTGACCTTTTCAAATCTTAGGTAAACAGAATAAAAATTTATACAATATTCCAAAAGAAGATTTTTTTTTTCAGATTTGAGAAGGACTTTATAAAAAGATAATAGCCTAGGCCTTAAACATATCCAAACAGACTGATTATTTAAAAAATATCAAGAATCCTAAAAATCTAGCTAACTTGACCCAGGCAGGAAAAATGTATGCAGTTAAAATACTCTATCCCTGTAGCTCTCAAATATTTCTGTCTCAGAACTTTGTTACTTCATTGGACTTTCCAAAATACTGCTGTTGGTCTATGTTATATTTGTCAATATTGAATGCATTTGAGAGCAAAATGTAAATGTACATTTAAAGTGAATACATTACATCTCAAAATGAGTAACTCATTTTCTAAAAAAGCTGCAAATTCAAAACTAAAAACAAGTGAGATGAATAAACTTAGTTTACGTTTTTATAATTTCTGTTGGTGCTTGACTAAGTGCCTCAGAGTTGGTCATGACATCATTTTGGCACTTGATCTGTTGCGCTGTCACATGGCTCCTGGCTCCTGGAGTGTTTTACTACACAGTCACAAAAGAATGAGTGTCAAAGACAGACAATGCCCTGCTCTGCTTCTCCTCTTTTCCTCCTTCTTCTTCTTTATATTCTAAAATTGGTTTGGACCACATTTTGAGAGCTGTGGTCAATAACATACGCTTCTTCGGGTACGAGGACTTTGAGATGATTTCTATTTTAGTCGGGACATTAGGCAACATAGTAAGCTGATAAAGCAATCCAGTTTTTGATACTGAATATCAGCCCGCCTTAGCTTGGCCCAAGATTGACTTTGAGCTACATAACATTGCATAAGTCACCGTAATCCTTATGTTTATTGCATAAAATGGAATGTGAACCTGATATATGGTGCGATTAAGGTAGCCAGTAAGGAGCCAGAAGGGAAGACATTTGCAGATTTCCAGCTGATAAAAGTCGCCACTCAGCAAAGACCAACTTACTACTTCTTATTTTAAAACTGCTTAAAATGATTGCTTAAGGCCAGGGATACAGTTCAATGGCATAAGCGCCTGCCTGGTAAGTGCACGGTCCTGAGTTTGATCCCTGGTACAGAAATAAATAAATAAATAAATAAATAAATAAATAAATAAAATATAAAAATGAAAATAAAATGATAAAATGATTGCTTAAAGAGTACATAAAATGCAGAGGTACTACAGATACTGTGAGAGTGAAAGAATCTGCCAAAGGGAAGGAAAAACAGGGATGAGGAAAAGGATAAAAGGAAGAAGGGAATAAGACATATCTATCTATCTATCTATCTATCTATCTATCTATCTATCTATCATCTATCTATCTATCTATATATGTGCAGGAGAGCTTGGGTATTTGGACTGCTGATTTCTGCTGGTGTTTTGAAAGGAGCAGTTAAAGCTTGAAATTTTTATTTATTTATTTTTGTTCTTTATAATTTGTTATAACGTTTTTAAAAGAATTTTTCAGGTTTATATCTGGGGACCTAAACAACTAATTTGAAGACAACATTATGTGATTCAACAACCATTGTTGAATTCATATTACTTTATTTAGTGAAATTTTGTATCATTTATACTTTTCGTTCTTTCTTTTTCTTTTTTCGGCAGAACCAGTGATTGAACTCAGGCCCTTGTGCTTGCCAGGCAAGCACTTACTCTACTGAGCTATCTCCCCGGCCCTCCTCTATTTTTCCTTTTTATTGTTTTGTATTAAGAAAAAAAACTAAAATAAATGTATCAATAATCCCCTCACAGTTATCACCCAGTTTCACTCCTGAAAAATAAAACATAGAACACGAGCTTGCATTTGTACTTACACGCTTTGGCGTGCATTTAAGTGTTGATAGAGATTGCTTGGTGGTTCCTGTCAAGGAAAATGATCAGAACCCACGTTTTCTTTCCTAAGATTATTTCCCAATAAAATATCCTTGAGAGAGAGAGACAGAGACAGAGATGTCAGAGAGAGAGAGAGAGAGAGAGAGAGAGAGAGAGAGAGAGAGCGCCATGTGACAGTAGCTGTATTTCTAAGATACGTAGGTTGAGGGGGTTGGTACCAGGAACCAAACTCATGCCCTTGTGCTTGCCACCAGGCAGGCACTGTGCTGCTGAGCTCTCTCCCTAGCTAACATGCGTAGCTTGATAGAGAAGGAGGGGGTTGGAGCTGCAGAGATTAGAAATAGAAATACAAATGTGATTAAACTTTTGTCAGAATTTATGCAGGTCAGTAGTAAATGCAGTGGTATTTCTAAAGGAAAGGACAGGAAAATTCAAAACTGTTAATCTGGCTTCTCTATATCTCAGAAATGGTTTTTCAGAGGTAACAATGAGAGAAAATGCATTCAGAGAAAATCTGAGAAAAATAATCACTATCAGATTAAATCTACACTTTCTATAACGGATCTTTGGGGGGAAATGACATGAGATCCACATTTAAATTGATAGTAATCAGTGACTAATTCCACACATTATACTTTTATCATAAACATAGGGGCTGGGAGATAGCTCGGTGGTCTAAGCACCCACCTGGCAAGCACAAGGACCAGGGTTCAATGCCCAGCACCACATGTTGTGTGCGTGCTGGCCACGGAGTCCAGGCGAGGTGGTGCACACCTGTAATCCCAGCAATGGGGAGGCGGAGACAGGAGGATCACTACAAGTACGAGCTGCATAGCGAGACCCTGTATCAAATACACAAGTACATAAATGGTTAAAATAAACAAATAGAAATATTTCTTCTTATATTTAGTTTTGCAAAATAATTGCATGAATAAACATAGTAAAATATACTGTATAGTCCTTGAAATGCATAGGAATAAAAATGATACCAATAGCTCAGCATGGATAAAACAGACCTGAAGCTCTGTTACTGTCTTCAGCAGGCAGCGAGTGGAATTAGGGTCGAAAGCAGCACGTGTAAGGTGAAGCGCTCGCGCTGGCCGGCGGGGCCGAGCGCCCGCAGCTGAAGGCGGTGTGGTCTACGGGGCTGCGCCGCAGGGACCTCAGCGCAGCCCGGCAGCTCCCTGCTGGGCTCGGTGCTCGGAGGCAGAGGGCCGGGGACGCTGCTGCCCGCAGCGAGCTGCCGAGCCCCAAGCGCGCTGAGAGCCTGTGCGCGGCCTGGCGAGCTAGAGGCCGCAGGCGGCCGCGCGTCTCCTCCTGCAGGGCCGCGCCTGGGGACAGCAGCCCCTAATCCCTGGGCCCAGAACGCAGAGCTCGCTCATTGCGCGGCCCCAGCCCCGCGTCAATCCTGTCTCGTCTTGCATGGAGGGCTGACGTTCCCTGGAAGCCCGCTCAAGTCTACCAGTTATACGACATCCAACCGGGTCACCAGATTCTCTAATAGTGAACCCTTGTATTTTAAGAAGCATGTTTCAAAATGCTTAAGAGGGCTTTTATGAATTCATCCATGCTTTTCTTCCTCTTAATTTTAATTTTTTAATCCCTCAGGCATATATACTTACCATATATTTTGGGTCTTACTGAGTGATGGAAGCTGGGACATGCCAAGGAAGCTGTTTCTCACTTTACAAATGCTGACAGCTGTGAGTACACGGCTTTTCCTGTTTCCAGCTTTTCTCTCACGTCCGTTCAGATGGGACCTCCGTAACGCGCGACTCACGCCGCAGCTCGTCGGGAGAGCGAAGGCCAGCGGCGGGCTGCCCGTCCGTCCCCCAGGGCTCCGCGTCTGGGCGCCCCTCCGCACTGCCGCTGTCCCCACAGGAACAAGCATGAGATGCGTGCGTCGTCAGGGAGGCTTGCAGAGCCGGCCTGGAGGGCTCGCACTTCCTGAGCAAGCGGAGCCCGGCACCCCAGGGAGCACCGAGGGCTGGGGAGGTGTGTCCTGCGTGCCGTGCGGAAGACAAGGGGCGAGGCCCGCGGAAGCAACCCTTGCTCCCACCTGCCTTGGCTGCAGGAAATTCGACTGTTCTACTAAGAAAACAAAATTAAACTACAAAATCTCAGAAAAAAAGCATGGGAAACCATAAGGCTCCAGGGGCTTGCTCCAGACATATGTCCATACCATTTAAATAAATTTCAGTTTGGAGCAGTGTCTGACTCTGAAATCAAGGGCAGGTCTCCAGGCTCGAAGGCCTCCTGGGAGGTTCCAGCAGTGTCAGTCTGGGGACCATCCCCCTAATCCATGGGCTTTAGGATGCATTCCAGATTAGACTACAGCAGCCAGCTTCCTAAGGCAATGCACACTTCCTTTGAAACTATTTTGAGTTCACACTTGCTAATCATACTTCAAAACAATTGCGAGAAGCTTTGATTATTTAGAGATGTCTACTATCTCTGACACCCCAACACACACACTATAAAAATTTTTCTGAAAACTTTTTACTGGGAAGATATCACTGTAGTTTGATACGAAGTTGTTCTTTGCATGGGATGTAGCAGGCAAGAACTAAATAATATATTTGAATAATTCACTAAGAGTATATTACCTGTGTACATAATTGGGAAAGATTTACTTTCTATAAAGAAGTCATTCTTAGATACATTTGTGTACATTGCAGCAGGGTATATGCTTTGGCTTAAATTTATGTTTGCAAACTAACCAATGTCAGAAAGAGAATGGACTGTAACATCTGTAGGCTTGGTTCGCTGACACGTTTCATCTACTGTGTGTTCTGTAAAATCATAAGGGTGGAAGATGTTTTCATCTCTTCAAAATATTACCACGTATTTCATGTACTGTGCTAACAATGCCACAAAAGGCGGGCTTGCAATATAGTGTGTTTTTACATGATCGAAATAAGACGCCAATGTGTACGTGTGTGTTGAGGACGCTGACCAGAACACTGCGCAGGCCGAAGGTGAAGATGGAACTCGCGGCCCGGAGCCCCGCGCAGCGCTGCCCTGCTCTGCCCGCCCGGGGCCCAGTCCCGGACAGCTGAAGCCAGTGGGCTCGCGGGAGGTCCCGCATCCTAAGACATACTCAGCTTCATGAAAGGGCTGTGTTGAGCTCCATGTGTTTCAGAGTTTGGCGATAACAGGAAGTCACCAGGGAGCACCTTTAGAAAAGGTGTCCTGAGGTTTTCACTAGGAGAAAGCGGAAAACAAAATAGAAGCAGACGGCAAGCGTCCACAGAGCCAAGCGGGCGGACTGCTGCCCAGTGCTCTGGCCCTGCGCGTGCCCCCCCAGCATGAGACCTGCTTTATTAAACGCCAGTAACTACTCTGTAAAAAAAAAAAGAAAAGAAACAATAACCAGAGAAATTGGGAACTTTCAGAATCATATTACAAAACGAGGAAGCGATCAAACTGATTCTTGCTAATTAAATTTTTTACATTTTCAAACATTAGCCATTATTTTGACTCTCAGAACTATTTCAAGAGACAGGCATAAATGTGCGATCTGGGATTTAGAGAAAATAGATTACTTCTGATTTGTACAGGTCACAAAAAAGAAATGCAGATCAAAGTTTGAGAATAAACAGAAAAAAGATGGAGACAGCGGCACAGTCTCCATGGTGATAATCCAAGCACTCAGAGAGGCTGAAGCAGTAGATTCACAAGTTCAAGTCCCGTCTGGGGAACTTAGTGATTTAGGGCGCCTCTATCTCAAAATTCAACATACACACAGATAGATAGATAGATAGATAGATAGATAGATAGATAGATAGATAGCTCGGTGGGAGGGCACTCCAGTAATGAAAGCCAGAGAAAGAAAACAGCAAAGAATATATTTTTATGCATGATCTCTGTAGGAATAACAAAATATGAAAGATTATTTTTGCATAATAGAAATTTTCTGAAAATCATATGGAAGAGAAATTTATAATTATTTTTTAGCAAATAAGAGAGGAGAGAGAAAGATAGTTTTTAAATAAAGAAAAATGAAAGTTGGGCCATAACCCAACACATCTCACAGCACTGTGCTTAGAAGCGAGGCTGGGAACACCACGACTCCAGCCAGCAGTGGGGAGGGAAGACTTCTCAGGCATCTTGATGAACGGCGTCAGTGCGCTGCACGCCTCATAGTGCCCAAGAAGGACACATGCAGAAGTCAGAATGTTTGAAATGCCTGTGGAGGATGGAATGGGCTGTATGTGACAGATAATTGTCAGGCTGTTTATATTGATGGGGAGATAGATGATAGACAAACAGACAGACAGACAGACAGACAGACAGACAGACAGACAGACAGATGGACAGTGTCTCCATTACATTTCTCTCATCGCTGGGACAAAATACCCAACATCCCAAATTAAAAAAAGAAAGGTTTATTTAGCCCACAGTTAGTGGAGGTTTCAGTCTTGAAACTCAGACTTGAAACCTGCACTCAGCTGGCTCTAAAGCAGAGAGACACATGGCAGAGGACAGCTGTTTATGGTGGTGGCAAACAGCAAAGAGCACAGGGAGGAGCAGCAGCTGCGGCGGCTGGCAAGCGTCTCCCCCGGCCTTGCACTGCGTGCAGATTATCCCCCCCAGGGCAGGTGCAGCACTCACACCCAACTCCCAGCACTGGGTCATAAATTAATCGCAAACTCTAGAAGCCACCCCACGACCGTATAAAGCTTTGGGGGTCACCTAGACACAACTATGACAGATACATATAGAGATATAGATGTTATAGATATAGATGGAAAACATAATATTTAGAGATTAAATAGACTATTTTCTGTTCACAGAAGCCATAGATTCTTATTTGTAAAATAAGAAAATGGTAGTTTTGACAACTTATAAAAATAAAAGGAAAGATCACATATAAATAAGAGTAGCTTATTGAGGATTAAAAAAGCTTTACTGTAATTCCAGAGAACAGGGCAGAGATATAATGGTGCAGTGGAGCATACAACAAGTGCTTCAGCAGCTCGTGGGTCCTGGACCCTGTGCACACAGTGCAGGATCAGCCAGATGGCCATCATTTGTCCACCTGAAGAGGGCCCATTCCGGGGGGAAATCCCATGCCTGGGTCAGGGGTGACCTGCGTCGGGTGTTCAGGGGTCCTGCAGAGCACCTTTGCTGTCTCCACGTTCAGCCACGTCCAGGCTCGGGTGAGAGACAAAAGCGAAAATGCAAACCTGGCTCTGCCATCGAGCGCCATTCTTTCAAGACAAGGCCTGGCAAAGCTCTCTTGACAGTGGATGTTCGGCCCGCGTATACCGACTAGCGCCTCTTTGTCCCTGGTCCTGTCAGCTAACTTCTCTCCGGCTGCCTCAGTATTGCCATATGCACAATGTATTCATAGAGGCGAGCGGTGCCGTTTGCTGTTGGTAGAGAGTCAGCGCTCAGTTTCTGCTCTCCTGACTCTTCTCTTTATAGCCTCTCACTTCCCAGAACTGTTTCATGAACTAAATCATACCATTAACCTAAACACATTGCAGTGAACATATTCCTGGATTTACATAAACTGACAATCCTGACCGAGATTAACTACATTAGGAATGATAAATATATATCTATTCTTTCTTATTGAAATGATTATGATATAGAAGTAATGCTTAAACTTTACATTCCTCAAATTAATATTTGATGATAAAATATAAACTCATTATTAAGAAAAATGAAATTATATATAATGGCATGCCTGCCCAACCTGATGAATCATTCAACTTGCAACTGGGAAAAAACGAATCAACAGACTGAACACATGTGTAACGTACCTTCCTAATTCTCCTTTGGTTTTCACTGTTATATAAATTTACTTATTATTTACACACTTAGATAGACGCTGCTGCTTCGTGATATAAACTTATTATTTACACACTTAGATAGACTCTGCTGCTTCGTGTAGACTTTTCAGTGCTGTAAGTTTGGCGAGGGAGAATTGGACATGTGGTGGGATGGTGGGTGGAGCCGCAGCAAGCCAGCACCGTGGCGCAGCCTGTGGACGGCCACCAGCTCACACGGGCAGCATGCGTCTGGGTCTTGGCCGACGTGCCTCTGCATTTGTCCTCCTCCGATGTGTCCATGTGTCTATTTCTGTACCTGCTTGTGTATAATTCAGGTCACCCCTTCATGCGCACATGCAAAAGAAGCAAGCACTTGGTTCTCCAAGTCAGATCCTCAGCCAGGCTTCTGTCAGAAGTGGAGGAGAATCAGGATGCCTGGCATGGCACACTGGCTTGGCACCTACATCCATTTACTTGCATAAAGCATGACCAGTTTGATTTTGACCTGGTGACACCTTGGGAAACGTTTCTAGATTATATCACCTTGAAAGGACGGTAGAAAGGGCACAAGGTTAAAGATAACGCTTTGTTCAAGTGTTTGGACTTATTTTTATCTGTCTTTTCTGTCAGTATATTTTTCTCTGAATCTCAGCCACTTGGGATACAGGAATATAGTAATTCATATTCTAAAGAATAGAAATTCATATCATCTTGATGGTGTCCTCAAGTTTCACAGACAAGATCAGCTATAACCTTCTTCCTATGGTAAGAAGAGACAAGGACAACACTCATTCACTTATCTGTTCATTCACCTTTTAATATGCCTTGTAAGTTCACAGAACAGCGATGAAAACACGCAGCGCACACACACGCCTGCTGCTGCGCTGGCAGCTTTGCTGCCGCTGCTGAGAAGGGCAAAGCTCGCAGGCCAGGCAGAGGGACAGCACGTCGCCCCTTGAGGCCCAGTCTCTCCCACGCAGGCACCAGCTTTTGCTCAGAGACACTGTCTGATAGCACAGGGACATCTTGTACAGTGGCCACAGAGCCTGAGGCGCTCCAGGCACTGGGTCCAAAGTCTCAGAGAAGTTTCCAAAAAGAAGATGGCTTCGCATGCCGGCAGGAGGAGGCTTAGTATTGCTTAGAAAAGAAATTCAGTAAAGCCGGGAGTGGCCGCCAGCCGAGCTTCCTGCAGCACGGGCAGAGCCACAGCGGGGCGGACAAGGCCCGCCCTGACGTCCAGCAGGGAGCCAGCTGCAGCCAAGCCCCGCACTGGACTGCTGCAGAGACAATCGGGAGGGTGGGCCTCGAAGGCAGGGTGGGCTGGGCGGTACTGCCGCTCTGGGCACCCTGCTTAGGGTGGTGCCCCAGGGCCTGTCCTAACCCGGCCCTCGCCAGAACTCACCATGCTGGGGAGCCTTGCAGTCTCTGTAACTGAGCTGGAAGGGTGGGGGGACCGGAGACTGCGCTAGCGCGGGGTCACAGGCCCAGCTCCTCCTGCTGTGGTCTGGTCACGTGGACTCTTTGCCTCTCTCTCTCTCTCTCTCTCTCTCTCTCTCTCTCTCTCTCCTTTTCTTTCTTTCTTTCCCTCTTTCTTTCGAGGAGAGAAGGCTTCTTTGGCACGTGCTTTGTGGAGCTCTCAATCCATAGCAGGGCACCGTGGCTGAGGAGACACAGTCCGAAGCAGGGCAGTCAGGAGGCAGCAGGCAGCAGCAAGCCTCCCCTTCCCTTCCATTCCATGCAGGCCACAGACTTTAGGGTGATGTCACCCACACCCAGGGTGGAGCTTCCAATATCCATGCCCTGTACCACAATAAATCAATTCAGTCATCACACGTGCTTGGGCCCAACATCACATGCCCAAATCCTGCACTGCTGGCCCACAGTCCAGCCACCTCTCACCTCTCTCCTTGAGCATCACCTGGGCTTTGAGAGAAGGTTCAGACATAAGACAGAACAGCGATCATTATGTTTTCATGTGCTTCTTGGCCACCTGTCTCTCTTCTCTGTGACAATGTCCACCTCATGAACCTTCATCTGATGATCAGCAGGAGTCTCACGACTCTCAAAGGCTGTGGCCTCAAATAACGGAATGTGCCTGAAATTTGCTGGGTGGTGTTGGCTCACTGCGTGCACATGTGTGGTAAATGCTGATTAGTTTACACATCCCTCCCTGAAACTTCACAGAAAATTTATGGCTGCCTTCTGTGCCCAGAGGCTGCAGGAGGAAGAAGCCCAAGGGAAGGGCTGGATGTCCTCTACTTTGTCTGACCAGCCTGGGCTACTGCTGAGAAGACTCTGCTGTCACAGGAGGAGTGGCAATGGTGGGGACACAGACAGGGCTTCGTAAGTCTCTGGCATGGTCCATGCTGTGGGAAGGTGTAGTATAGAAACATGGGGAAAAAAGCTTTTAGAAATATTGGAGAATGCTGGGGAGTAGCATTAAGAATCAGCTGAGGGTACGGAGGAGGGTGCTCAGTGTGTGGCAGAAGGAGCCTCTGTGGTCAGCTGGGAAGAGCCAGTACAAAAAAACACCTGAAGAGTAGCACTCCTTCTGCTTAATTGCACAGGAGAATGAGGAGGAGGAAGAGGAAGAAGAAGAGGAGGAGGAGGAAAAGGGAGGAGGAAGAGCAGGAGGAGGAGAAGGAAGAGGAGAAGGAGAAAAAAGGAAGAGGAGGAGGAGAAGGAGGAGGATGAGGAGGAAGAGGAGGAGAAGAAGGAGGAGAAGGTGGAGGAAGAGGAGGAGGAGGAAGAGAAAGAGAAGGAAGAGAAGGAGGAGGAAGAGGAGTAGAAGGAGTGGGGAAAGGAGGAGGAAGGGGAAGAAGAAGAGAAGGAGGAGGAAAAGGGAGAAGGAAGAGGAGGAGGAGAAGGAAGAGGAGAAGGAGAAAGAGGAAGAAGAGGAGAAGAAGGAGAAGGAGGATCAGGAGGAGGAGGAGAAGGAGTAGGAGAAAGAAGAGGAGAAGAAGGAGGAGGAGGAGGAAGAAGAGGAGGAGGAAGAGGAGGAGAAGGAAGAAGAGGAGGAAGAGAAGGAGGAGGAAGAGGAGGAAGAAGAAGAGGAAGAGAATGAGGAAAAGGAGGAGGAAGAAGAGGAGGAGAAAGAGGAAGAAGAGGAGGAGGAAAAGGAGAAAGAGGAGGAAGAGGAGGAAGAGGAAGAAGAGGAGGAAGAGGAAGAAGAAGAGGAGCAGGAGGAAGAGAAGAAGGAGGAGGAAGGGAGTAGAAGGAGGGAGGAAAGGAGAAGGAAGAGGAGGAAGAGGAGGAGGAGAAGGAGGAGGAGGAGAAGGAGGAGGAAGAGGAGGAGAAGGAGGAAGAGGAGGAAAAGGAGGAGGAGGAGGAGGAGGAGGAGGAAGAAGAAGAAGAAGAAGAAGAAGAAGAAGAAGAAGAAGAAGAAGAAGAAGAAGAAGAAGAAGAAGAAGAAGAAGAAGAAGAAGAAGAAGAAGAAAAAGAAGAAGAAGAAGAAGAAGAAGAAAAGAAAGGTTTTAAATACTAATTTATTCCACCATGACTACTGTGCTCTTTTTAAATAAGAGTAGAAAAAATTACTGGAAAAAAGGAATGGGGAGTAGGAATTGCTCTTGAGAGAAGGAAGGGCCCCAGTAGGTCACCATAGACTACTGCGTTCTTTGATTTGGTTTCCTAATGTAATTTGCATGAAGCATTCTGGGTCATTTTAGAACACCTTGTCTAAGACCTCAGAGCTGGTAAGGCAGGACTTTCTAGTTCGTGTGACCGTGCAGTGTGACTTGCTTGGACCTAGGTGTGATTGCTGCCTCTTTCAATTTAAAATATGTGCCACATCAAAAGATAAGTTGTCTTGTACAGTCACCACTCTAGGGCCCATTGTACCTTTTCCCAAGAAAACTAAGATAGAAAATATGTGTTTCGCATCAAGACCAGATACCACCTTTATAAATGAGTGTGCAGTCAAAGCTCACGTGAACACTGATGTTTTAACTCACAGCTGTCCAAATTCAAAGGCTTTGTCTTATTACAAAGCAAGAGCTTTTGGAGAGATTTCTATGCTTGTGTTAGTGCTGAATTTCAAAATCAAGAACTCTATTTTAACATTATGTACAGTTTTATTTTCAAATAGTAATCTAAAGTATCGTAAGTGATTTGACATATTTTACACCACAGGCTAGAGTCTGTCCCGTGCCATCAAAGGAACCACTTTGCACAGTTTGCTGATGTTTACTTTCCTACAAAAACTCAAAGTATATATATGAAAGCAAATGGTAACTGTGCAGGCTTGTGCAAGCTATTGATTAATCACATTCTATATTTCATTTTGCGTGAACACCTGAAGGGAAAGAGGCCCAGGTATGAGATGTTAACCACTGGAAAGAGGGATGAGGTTACTGGGCAGATAGAGGCTCCTACAACTTGATTGTATTTTATTGTGTTGGTTGTATTTTATGTCTAATGAAATACCATTGAACCTTTTATTTCCTAAAAGAGGATACTGAAACAAGTGAAAATAGAAATATTTTCCCAGTGGGTGTAACATGAAAAATTAAGACATTACAATCTGTAAAGTAAAACCACATTTAAGAAAAATGGCCTTCTCTCTTCAGCATAATTTTGAGTGCAGTTGCGGCTCTTCGTCGCTAGCCTTCTAGCGCCTCGGTAGCATTGGTTTCCTGGTGTTGTTTCTTCTCTCTCTCCTTGACATTATCCAAAATTTGCAGAGCTTCAGATTTCAGCATCCAAGCAGGACTAGTTATCAGAGTCCAGCAGACGGTGTGCTCCAAATGGTATGTAACAAAACTTGCATTAATATCTTTTCCTAAGAGCCAGGCCACCAGAACGCCCTTTTCTTCTCCACTTCTCTGTTAGGCTTTATCTTAGGGTTGCTGGGGCGGGACCAGCCGCAGGCCAGGTCTTGCCTCTCTTGTGAGCAGCGCTGCGGAGTTCCTGGCTGCCTATGACGGCCGCGGGCAGGGGCTGTGGGCTGGCCCTGGAGGTCCCAGCAGCCTGTCTGCGGACGCCCAGCTCTCATCGTGAACGAATGTGGGGCAGAACAGAAGGGTCTCCGGAGCGGGCGCTGCTGAATGAGGAAGCCGCCCAGTCAGCACGAAGCCCGCGAGCTGGCTGCACTGAGGCCACCAGACACTGTGTGGCAGAACGCCGTCTGTGCAAAGGTTTACACACCGACCAATACACGCGCATGTTTTCTTTAAGGCTCACCATCCTGGTGAAGAATAAATACAAGAAGGTCGGCCAAATAGCTCAGCGGATTAACGCGCCTGCCAACCGGCACCGGGGCCAGGGATTCGATCCCCGGGCCTGCCCTGCGGCCCGCCCCCGGGGAGCCCGGAGGCAGCAAGTGAGACTCGGCGTCGTGTCGTGCACCGGTAATCCCAGCTCTTGGGAGACTGTGAACAGGCGTATCGTTACGCGTCGGATCTAGCTGTGAGACCCTGAACACCCTGTAGACCCCGTCCTAAAACACAGAAAAAAACAAAACAAAACAAGAAGGAGGAGGAGGAGGAGGAGGAGGAGGAGGAGGAGGAAGAAATGTAAAGATGAACAACTAGGATTGGTAACACTCCAGGACTGAAAGTGCAAGAGCGCACGAAGACGGATCCGCTCCGAGACTGTGAGCGAGGGGACCCGACTAGAGCTTGCCTCACATTGTTTCCCTTACTTGGGAAACCCAAAGAATAAACAACTTAAGATACACAAGAATTTAAAATAGTTTGAAAACAAAAGACTGAGGATGGGCAACAGGAAGGTAGCTTTGGCGATGGGGTCGAGGTCCGGGGCCGCAAGGAAAGGGCAGCGCACGCGGACCGGAGGAGGCGTGCGGAGGCGCAGCGCGCACCCAAGGCCGCGGCGCGCACGTTCGCGTCTTCCTGGGCATCTAAACGCACACTAGCAGAAATACAAAATAAAAGCGTTAAGAAACACCGAAGTGGCCTCGTAGCACAAGAAAAATTAATTTGCGAATGTAAAAAGATTTTCCAAATTTGACTTTTAATTAGAAATGAACGAAACAGGAGAGAACAGAACACCGTAAACTCCTAGAATGCCAAATGAGAAAAGTGCTTCCCAATAAGATTAGAAGAAGGAAATAAGAAAGACAAATGAAGAACTACGGTACAATTAAGGAAAATAGTTCTATAAATAAGGAAAAAATCCAGAGAAAGAAAGATGGGAAGGATGAAGGAAAAGTAACTATAATATTGAAATATGAAGGTTTAGCGTAGTAAATGCCATACTTTAGCTTAAAAAATAATTTGCAGTGTAAAAGTCCATGTTGAGGTTGCTTACTGAGATGATAACACAGCGGACTTACTTGCCTATTTCCAAAAGAAATTTTGAACATCAGTTTTTTAAAACGAAAATTTCAGATACTGTTAGTTTCTTCCATTAGGGAGACAATATGATGTCTACACACGCGATGGCACAATAGATAGAGCGAAAGGGAGAGAAACTGCTCGAAGGGGAAAAAGCGGCTGGGAGCGGGGAACCAGGAAGGAAAGAAGGAAAAAATATGAAGCACACATGCACCAGACAGCTAAGACAGTTGCGCCGCTCATTTCTAGTAGTTCACTGAGAGGAACGCTTGCTGCCGAAGCTGTTCCATCAGTTTTGGGCCTCTACCTGGAAGTCTGAGCAACTACTTTGAGGATGACACTACGCAACATAATAATCATTGTTTATGTCCAGTCACCTTGTTGTGAATTTCTGTATCATTTTTATCTCTTTCAAATGAAATAAAGGATGGCTGGCTAGATAGCTCAGTGGGCTACAGCTCCTCCCTAGGCAGGAGCAGGGACCAGAGTTGGATCCCCAGTGTGCTGTGCCAGCCCCACCCCGGGCACGCTGAGAGGGTGAGGGAGACTGGGCATGGTGGTGCATGTCTGTAATCCCAGCTCTTGGGAGCCTGAAAACAGGAGGATCACTATGAGTCTGATCTGTGCAGTGAGACCCTGTAGGCCCTGCACTAAATACATAAAAACATAAAAGATAAATAAAAATAGAATAAAATAAAATAAAAGAGAAAAAATTATAAACATCTATATTAATAAAATGAAAAAAATTAAAAGTATTTCCTCATAACACTGCAAGCTAAAAATTAAAGACAGAATGATAAAGATTATTCCACATTTTGGGCCAGCAACATAGCTCATTGGACTAAAGCGCCTGCTTAGGCAAGCTTAGGCAAGGGCAGGGACCGCGGTTCCATCCCCGCACCACAGGCTGTGCCTGCCCCGCCCCCAGGGTGGGCCAAGCAGGCCAGAGTCTGGGCGTGGTGGCGCGCGCCTGTAATCCCAGCCCTGGGGCGGCTGAAAGCAGGAGAATCACCACAAGTGAGACCCTATACCAAACACACTTAAAAAAAAAAAAAGTTTATTCCAGATTTCTAAAGGATAAGTTAGAACTCATTCCATTTTTGTACAAAATCACACTCCAAGTAAACATTTCTAATTTATAGTTAGTATACATAAGAAGTACAGTTTCAATTTTAATGTGACTATTTCCTACCTAGTCAATTTAAGTGAACGATGCAGACATGGCAGAATTTTTGCTAAGGAGATACTGTTTATTTAGTTATACAGTGAGGAAGGCATCACCTTACAGCAAGCAGGCCAAATGCAAGGCTGGGGAACAAGGCCTGGGCTCTCGGGTCTGCGCAATGCAGGGAAGCGGTCTGCAGGGATAGTGCCTGCAGGAGCACGCATATGGACCGAGCATCGCTGGCTCTCAGCCTTTTAATACACAGCTGCAGGTTAACTACAACTTAAGGAGAAAAACAGCAGGTCTGGCCCTGCCCCCGGGGCGCCCTGAAACTGCGATTGAGACTGGGCGTGGTGGCGCACCCCTGCAATCCCAGCTCTTGGAGGCTGTAAACAGGTGGATCTTTAAGAGTCCGACCTAGTAGTGAGACCCTGAACACCCTGTACACCCTTCCCTAAAATACAATAAAGGAGATAAGAAGAAAACTGTCAGTACACTGGAAGGACATCTGAGTGAGCAGGAAGCTGTAAGGGATCAGCCAAGATCATGCGGAGGTGAGAAAGGGAGGAAGCGAGAAACAGTAAATCTGAGGGGCAAATTCTCTGTCTTAAGCCTAAATTCAAAACTATGGAACAAATCTCACTAATTACCAATTGTCTTGAGTCTTTCATGATGTGAACATCCCTATTTGGAAGTAGGCTCCACAGAGGACCTTTCTACCCAACTTCCCACACATTATATGATTTGGCAGAAAATATTGTGTGAGATACATGGAATATGTATTGGAACTATGCATATAAATCCTGGGATTCCAACGTTCCCACCCACTAACTTGGGAGGTGGCAGGGCCCCATGCTGGTGCTTCCGCCCTGTTGTACCTAAACTCCAGGCAGGCAGCACAGACGGTGAGCTCTGTCCATGACACAGAGGTCAGCAAGGCGGTGTGAGGAAGATGCGACCCTGCGCGCGTGCGCACGTGCTCCATCAGTGTTCACGTCACGATGCTCTCTGTGATCTGGGTGTAAGCTGATTGGAGGATTGGGAGCTGAACTTAATAATAGTCAAGGTTTATTTCCTATCAATTTCAAGCTAGCTTTTGTGGTTCGGTCTAAATACATTTTGAGTTTTCTCTACCTCTATGTGAAACTAATTAGGTAGCATAGTGGTTGCTTCATGCAGGTCCTTCTTGCCTGCACTATGGAAGTGATTACTGCACCAGGAGAGCCAGCACTCCTCACCTGGGTCTCTCTGTGTTCAAGTTCCCTCCCCTCGCAGCGGGCAGCAATTGCTTCGGTGACACCGTAGGCAAACGTCAATGACTTGCCATAATAGCAAACATTTATTTTACTAATATATGAATCAGTGAAATGATGGGGATTAAAATTTTATTGGTGTCATCTAAGAATGTCAAGAATTATCATAAAGATCTTTTAAAAAGTCAACACTTTCATCCAGGCAAAGACTTTTCACTCCCAAAGAAATTACAAGAGAGACAATATGGTCTTTATTGCAGAACAGATAAAGGTATAATTATAATCAAGTAATCTTGAGGAGATTATCATAAAAGTGACCCAGAAATATTAAAATTTAAACAAACAAAACTCTCAATCACAAATTATGACATTGATTGGGTATACATGAAACCAAAATTACCTGTTTAAATGGGGGAAGAATTCAAATGACTATCTTGGAATGCCATAAAATTGGTTTAATTTGGTTAATATTACCTTATTTGACATCATATGAACAAACTCTCAAAACAAGTGTGAACAAAAACTTTTGAATTAAAACAAGAGGTGTGAAAGCACAGAACATCAGATGAGAGCGGATGGGGACAGCATCCCACCACGCGGCCTGGGCAAGCGTGAGGCATTTGAAAGAAAAGCTCATGATGAATTAGCTTTCACCCATATACAAAGAAGATTTCTATTTACTTGAAAAATGACTACTTAATAGAAAGTATAAACAAGTTTTTTCATGAAGTCATATTGTGTTGTTAAAGCAAATAGATGCTTATAAAATAATTATTTGATTTCCACCAGATGTGATTAAACATCTAATCCATGCACTGCTGTTTGGTACAATAGTTAGATATTTAGGGTCTGATGTTGACTCAAGTAGAATTTTCAATATTCTACTTTAATTCCTTCCCTGGCAATAATCCCCTAATTTTCTGTGCCTAATCCTACCGGTCCATGTTTGCTACTGCATTCTGTAAGTATTAGCAAATGGTGCCTACAAATAAGACTGTGTCCTTGGGGAGGACACAATTGGCTTTGGAACTCAGAAACAGACATTGCTCCTATATTTTCTGACTTCTTTGTATTTGCAATCTTAAGGGATGATAGTGGAGCTTTGCTGCCCTTATCTGTTCCGACCATGTAAATTGGTTAGTATAAACAGAAATTCTGGGTTTTGATTTTCAAAATAATATTAAGATAGACAATGTTTGTTCCGTTATTCACAGAAATTCTAGAAAGTAGGTAAAAAGTGAAGTGACGGTTCAGAGACCTGGACTTAAAGCTAAGTTCTGTCTTCTTTCAGCTTCCTGACCATGAAAATACAAATAAGCTCAGCACTGAATTCTGTTTTCTGTAAGATGTGACTAACCCTCCCTCCTTCAGGGTGAGACTAGGAATACGACAATGTGTGATAGACGCTAGACTTGTTCGAAATACGGTCAGTGACCGAAAATGGATGTTTTCAGTAGTATTAAGAGGTGTCTTTCCCAGAACGGTTGAGTGGCTTTTCTCTCAAGTGACAATCAGCAGTGGAGGCTGCCGGAGTCTGCGCTCTTCATGGAGCCGGCCTCCCCTCTAGACTCAGACTCAGGCGCTCTTGGAGGGCTGTGGCAACATTTCTGTAATATGTATTTACTTTTCTAAAAGTCACCTGACCTGACTAATATGCTACTCTGTACCACATCCCATCATTCTTAGAATTATGTTCTGTGCTCTGCAAATTTTGGTGACATTCAAGATGCCGTCTTCTCAGTGAAAGCAGGCTTTTATCAATGTAAGTGGAAATGAAATGCGTAGAAGAAGCAGTTGACGCTGTACATCTGAAGACACATGAGTTCATGGGACGCCACTCAGAGCTGGAATAAGACAGGGGACCCACTTTGGAAGGAGCTCAAGTCATTTAGAGCAGTGGTGCTGCTGGAAATCTCAGAAGGGGAAGGCATGTTTGCAGTTATTTATTTCCACAGTTAGCATTTTCAAGAAATATTTGAAGCAATATGTCTGATTTAAATCACGGAAATTGGCCAGATTCTGAAACCATTTGTACATGCCAGTAGTGGAACTGTGATGTGAATAAGAGAAATACAAAGACGAAATCTTTCGCTTTAGTTTTGCAGCCGGAATGCTTGATTCTTAAACTGCACCTTCCTTAGTGTCAGTGTCCCGAGTAAGAATTGGCTCAGACATTTAATGTTTGATTCATAAAGGGGCTCAGCTCGTGGTTATATATTTAATCATTCCTACCATGTCATTATTTTTAAGAGGCCAGAGAGAATGCAGTATTCAACAAATATTTATTTTGTTTCTGTGTATCAGATACTGTTCTGCATAGTTAGAATACAGTAAGGACCAGTGCTGACAAAGAAGATATAACTGTGACACACGCTTAATTTCCATGTATTTATGGGAGTTTTGTGGTTCCTTTTGTCATTTATTTTCAGTTTCACTGCACGATGGTCAGATAATATGCATGGGATAATTTATGTTTTCTTGCATATGCATAAGCATGACCTATGGACTAGTATGTGGTCTATTTTATTTTAATGTATTTTAGGGAAGGGTCTACAGGGTGTCCAGGGTCTCACTACTAGATCAGACTCATAGTGATCTGCCTGTTTACAGCCTCCTAAGATCTGGGATTACAGGCACATGCCACCACACTCAGTCTTAATTGCAGTCTCAGAGTGCCCCCGGGGTGGGGCCAGCACAACAGGCCAAGGGATCGAACCACTGGCCCCTTCATCTGCTTACGGGAACTCTAATCCTCTGAGCTATTTGGTTGGCCCCTTAAAATTTGAGAAGGAATTTTGGGGGTGCTACTTCATGCTACCTTAAGGAGAGGTCTGGTGCTGAGAATCGAACCATGGTCCTATGCACCTGATCGCATTAGCCCAAGCTTTGAACAACTGAGCTAACCAGCAAAGCATAGTTTGTGGTCTATTTTAGAAAATGTCTCATGTGCAGCTGAAAAAAAATGTGTATTCAGCTGTGGTTGGTGGAATATTGTATATGTTCACTAAGTCCATTTGTTCCAAGCCCTGGTTCAGTTCTGCTACTTCTTTACTAATTTTTTGTCTGCTTGACCTATCTTTCTGGGATAAGGGGGTGTTAAGGTCTCTATTAAGACTGTGGTATTGGATATTAGATTTTTCATGTCCGTTAAGATTTATCTTATATAATTGGGTCCTGCCGTGTTTGGTGCATACGTATTTATTAGTGTTATCTCTTCCTCTTGAATTTTTCCCCTATCCAGTATATAGTGGCCTTCTTTATTTCATTTGATCATCCTTGGTTGAAGGTTGAGACTGTCAGCAAATCGAACCGCTACCTCTGTTTTTTTCTGAGGAGCCGGGGCATGTAGTATTGTTTTCCATCTTTCGACTTTCAGACTATGAATTTCTTTATGAGTTAAGTGTGTTTCTTGTATACAGCATATTGTTGGATTTTGTTTCCTAATCCACTGTGCCAGTCTATTTCTTTTAATTGGTGAATTGAGTCCATTTACATTGATGGTTATAATTGAGATGTACTGACTTATGATCAACATGTTATTTACCTGCTGTTGTTTATTCCTTTTTCTCCTGTGTCTGTTTTCCTTATTTGGTGGGCTCTTTCCTTTCTCATTCATGGAGTTCTAGTCATTTTTGTCCCTTTCTAGAATATCTTACAGTAGTCTGTGTAGGGTTGGCTTTATCATCATGAAATTCTTTAGTTTTCCTTTGTCATGAAAGTATTTCACTTCTCCATCAAACTTGAAAGAGAGTTTTGCAGGTATAGTAGTCTGGGCTGGAATTTGTTTTCATAGAGGACTTGAAGTACTCTGCTCCATGCTCTTCTTGCCTTCATGGTTTGTGAAGAGAAGTCGGCTGTAATTCTGATTGGTTTTCCTTTGAATGTGATCTGCTTCTTTTCTCTAGAGGCTTTCAGTATATTATTCTTGTGCTGTATTTCTGGGATCTTGACTGTTATATGTCCAGGTGTGTTTTTAATTGGGTTGATCTTCTTTGGAGTTCTGTATGCTTCAGTTACCTGAATGTCAGATTGTTTCCCTATATTTGGGAAGTTTTCTGCTATTACTTCTGCCTGTATTCTTTTTATATCATTTGTATTGACACCTTCTTTCTCATTGATGTCTATTACTCTCACGTTTGTCTTTGCATTTTCTTGCAGAGGTTTAATTAAATTTTCTGCATCCTAATTGTTTTTAAGAAATCTTTTCTTACCTTTTCTCTAGCTGTGATGGTGTTTTCAAGTTCTGAAACTCTGTCTTCACTTTTACTCAAACGGTTTTGCCAGCTTGTGAATGAGATTTTAAGGTCCTCTATATCTCTTTGATTCTGCTTCATGCCCTCTGTTTCTCTCTTATATTGCTCATTCAAGGATTCCATCATTTTTCAATTCTCCTCTAATTTTTCATCAGTGTCTTCTTTAATAGCAGTTATTAATTCATTCATTGTAGTTATCTTTTCTTTTTTTACTTCAGAGATTATTCTGGTCTATACCTTTATGCCATTGTTTCTTTACTTCAGACACTATTAATTCAGAGATTTCAGCTGTGTGATTCCCAATTTCTTCTATGCTAGTGTCTCCTGCATTTGTTCTGGGAAGGCTCAGGGCCTGCAAATATCTTTTGCTCCTTCTATTTGTCATTTTGTATAGCACTGTCCTCTGACCTTTGGTGTAGAGCTTTGGTGTAGTTATAACCTTAGCACCTACCAAAATTCTTACCAAAGAGAGATTATATGGTTAAAGCAATTATAGTTTTGTATTTTTGTTAGTTAGGAACACTAACAGTGGGTAGTGATATTTAGCAGTTGACAAACTTTCATAACTAATGGGTTTGTATTTTAGAGAGTAACAGCAAACATTATGATGTATATCTAAGAAAATATTAAATTGGGAATTGCTATTTAAGTTAGTTCCCCTAAATTCTGTCTGTTCATTTCCCCTTGATGTACCTGGGCTCTTCCAGGCAGACTAGCTCACCCCGGTTACCTTTTGCCCCTTCTCTCGGTCAGGAGAGAAAGAGGCAGTTTGCTCTCATAGATTTAGGTCTAGCAAAGTGTCTCAGCTTACTGAGTCTGGGTCTATGAAGGCTGAACTTGTCCTGCTGTGCCTGGCTTGGGTCTGGCTGCTATGCTCCTCTTCTTCCTTCTGCAGCCCATGGAAGTGAACCTGCTGTGCCCCTCTGGCAAGATGTTCTGCTCCTGGACTTGCTGGGTGGTTCTGACCCCAGCCTCTCTGCAGGGACTTCAGCTGCAGAGTCTCCCACCAGGCCTGTGTGCCTGCCTGCCTGGGTCTGGAGGGGCCCCAAGGGTTCAGTGACAGGAGCTCTCCCGCACACACCAGCCTTGGGCTGGGCCTGACACTTGCATGCTACAGGGTGTCAGACAAAATTAATTGCAGTAGAGAAGTACATTATGCGTTAGAAGGTGGTAGGATCTATGAAAAAAGAAAGAGTATAGGGAAGTGGAGAACTGAGTAAGAGTAGCCAAGTAGTCATTGAGTAACAGCACTGGAGAGGAATTTGGCTGGTCTAGGAAGAGACTGCTGCGTGTGGATTGACAGGAACCCCCCACCTGGAAGGGGCAGTGAGAACAAGGTATGTAATGTTGTAGGGAGCCTGCAAGGCTGAGGGGTGCAGTGCAGCCGCAGAAGGTGACAGGGCCGGGCAGCCTGGAGGCCAGGTGCCCAGGGCCAGTGCCGCTCTAGGACTTGGCAACGTCAGGATTTTGAGTAGAACAGCGCTGTATACACGTGGTTTTCTAAGGGTCATTTGGTCTTCTGTGTCTAGAATAAAAAGGTCAAGAATAAAAATTTGGACAATGTTCAGGATGCAAGTGTGACAATCCAAGCAAGAGAGCACTGTGGCTTCAGATACCAGGAGTGGAGGGCGAGGAACAGATGCACTGCAGGCATAAAATGAGAACACTAGGATTTACTGAAAGAGCATCAGGTGAAATGTAAGAGAAAAACTATCAAGGAGCACTTAATGTTTTTGACATCACTTAATCAAATTGAGTTGTTTTTCTCTCAGATAAGAATGACTTCTTTTTAAAAAATGCATTTAGGACAGGGTCTACAGGTCAACAGTGTGTCACTACGTAGATTTGGCTTGTAGCAATTCTCCTGTTTTCAGCCTCCCAAGCACTGGGATTACTGGTGCAGGCTGCCATGCCCAGTCTCAATCGCCATCTCATTGCATCTCGGGGGCGGGGCCGGCACAGGATGCCAGGACTTGAACCCTGGCCACTGCCCTCTGCCTAAGCAGGGACTTTAATCCACAGAGCTGTCTGGCCAGCACAAGAATGACTTTTAATAGAGCTTGTTTTTTTGGTGAATTAGAATTCAGTTTTGGACAAATGTTCATTTATTAGAATTCAAAAGTATCCATTAAGGAGATATGACATATATGGGTTTGGAGATCAGGAAAATAAAAATCTAAACTATAGAAATGAACTTGAGGGTTGACCAGATAGCTCAGTGCATTAAAGTGCCTGATTAGGCAGATGCAGGGACCGAGGCCCAATCCCTGGTGTGCCGTGCCGCCACCCCCCAAACTCCCCGGGGCATGCTGAGATGGTGACTGAGACCTGACATGGTGACATGCACCTGTAATTCCAGCACTTGGGAGGCTGAAAACAGGATGACCACTATGAGTCCCATCTGTGTAATGAGACCCTGTAGATCCTGAACTAAATACATTTTAAAAAGTGAGAAATTAACTTGGAATTAACTTTTACCTAGAAGAAACTTGCCATGAGTGTGGGTGAGCTTCTCACACCATGGGTGCATGCGGTGAGGAGTTAGAGCCCCATCGCTGGAGAACCCTACACTTAGGAACTCAGCTATTCTAGCTCCCATTCAGAGACCGTGGTAAACAGGGCGGAAGTGTCTTGGTAAGATTACAGCTCCACAGGTGTGTTGCACTTAGAGAGCGCATACTCCATGCAGGTGTGGCGTAGCCCTCTCTCCTTCTAGGGGGTGGAAAGTCTAGTTTGAGTTTATGAGAATCTTTTGTTACTGTTACTGCCAAAACCCTTCTATAAAAATGCTACCAATTAACAGAACTTGTTTTAAGTGTGTCTTTATCTTTTTATACCAGTTTTATGTGTTTTGGAAATCTAAATCTATTTTGCCTGCTATTGTCTGCTACTTAGCACTCTGTACAGCTCAAATATAAACATATTAACATAATACATGTGGGGGTAAGTACCCTACAGAGCACTGGGGGAGGAGTAGTGAAAGACAACAATTGGTATTAAAGCCAAATTAAAGTGTACACTGTCTAAATCTACACTGTCGTGAGCTACCTTGTTCAATTTATTTGGCTTCACTGAGCCTTACATTTCTTAGTGTAAAAGGAGGGTAATAACACAAATATTTAAATTTATGATGAGTATCAATGTTAGTGGATATGAAGACTGTAAGATGGTTTCTGTCTAAATTTCACCATGTTCATTATTATCCTTTCTTTCTTTCTTTCTTTCTTTCTTTCTTTCTTTCTTTCTTTCTTTCTTTTTTCTTTGTGGTCCTGGGAATTGAACTCAGGACTCTGTGCTTGCCAGGCAAGTGCTTATTCTACTGAGCTATCTCCCAAACCCTTGCTTCATTATTTTATAAGTAATTTTTTTTCCAATTTGTTTTCTGTCATCTGATTTTGTAAATCATAGGAATATATCTGTATAGTACAGGGTCTTTTAAATATGTATTATTTTAATGTGGAAAAATTCTCCCCTCAACTTGGCATAGGCAGTAAAATATGCCATACTGTGCAGGGTTATTTGTTTGTTTGTTTATTTACTTATTTATTTATTTATGTGTGTGTGTGTGTGTGTGTGTGTGTGTGTGTGTGTGTGCAGGGTCTCACTACGCAGCTCAGACTCTTAGTGATCCTCCTGTTTTCTGCCTTCCTAGTGCTGGGATTACAGGCTTGGGCCACTATGCCCAGACTCCATCACCAGCTCAGTGCATCCGGGGACAGGGCCGGTGCGGTATGTGCTGCCAGGGATCAAATCCAGGCCCTTCTGCTTACCTAAGCAAGCACTTAGTCTGCTGAGCTATCTCGCCCACCCTTTCTGGAGTTATTTTTAGTATCAACAGTAGATATGCTCTTTACAAAAGTAAAGATTCTTCAAACTGACTAAATATCTCTCCCAAAGATGCACATTGCCATTGTTCAACTTTTCTATGCTCAAGCGGTATCAGAATAAAGTCATAAGCCTTGAATAAGTTGAACTTTTGCTGGCTGCATGAAGTGGAGATATAGTATCTCCTTGATGGTTAGAGAGGTGCTAGTCACAAGACAACTGATCAGCTGCATTAAAACTCTACAGAGAACAAAAAGGAAAGCTAAGAAGCGGGATCCACCTCTGGGCTCCACATGTGCTGCCTCTCCCCAGCAGTGCCCATCCACCCTCATGGCCTGTGGACCTGGGGATGGCTCTGCCGAAGAGAGGACTGCCATGCAGGCAGCTGTCCTGAAGCTTCTCATTCCTGTCTGGGGAAGGGTCACTCGGCACTGCTCTTCTCTCCCAGGAAGGTGTTCCCAAGAGGAGAGATGACATAACCTCAGCATGCCCATCTCTACAAATTTAGCTTTTCATTCACCCACCCACGAGGTGTTGGCCAAGCACTCCCTGCTGGCTGGGGACTTTGCAGAATGTTGTCTTTGTTGTGTGACCCTTAGTTCTCCTTTGGAGACAGCAAAGGAATCCGGGAGCTGAGGGAGCACGAATCAAGCTTACCAAGTTGGGGGCTGCATCTGAGGACATCTTATCCAAGCTGGCTTCCAATGATTAAAAGAAGTTGGTCAAGCTAAGAGGCAAGGAAGGTGAGAAACTCTTAGAGGCAGGGAAAAGCCAAGATCCCAGCGCTTGGCGACTTGCCGTAAGGTTGGGTCAGTTTGATTAGGACTTTGCTCAGTGCCTAAGATGGCAGAGAATCTGTGAAAGCAGCTCCTCCGTGACACCGGGCCCGCGCCCTCCTCCTCCACCTGATGCCTGCTATGAAGTCCCAGTGCTGAGTCCCTCTGAGCAACTCCCACCTCCTGGTTGCTTCTCACGAGAGACAACCTGTGAAGACAGTGCTTCCACTGGGCTCAGCTGTGTGAAAGCCAGCACCTCGCAGTTTACCTCTCGCTTCCCACTCATCCCTGCAATGCACTGGAGCCCACCAAATGTCCTTCTCTGCTTAGGCTTCTAGTGCAGCACACTTACGCCACAGTCTCAATAGAACGACCTCTGGAATGTAGGCAAGAGGCATTTTCGCCAGCCTTGACGGACCTCCAGCCATTCCTGTACCCAATCAGAGGCCAGCTTATTATGAATGTGACTTTTTCCTTAGCAGGCTTCGCAATTCTCACATTTTGTACCTAATTATAAATACACATCATACAAAGAATTATTGAGAATTTGGAGTGTACCATGTTTTTGTTCCATTTCAGGTGCCAAATATACTGTGCTCTGTCAATAAGAGCAGATTCTCAGCTCTCATTGTAGGTCAATGACTTGAGGCCGCATTAAATAGATAGCTACTTCCCGGGGAGGAGAATCCAGTCGATAGCTTGGGAAATAATAACCCTGGCCAGAAGGTGCGTGGTTACAAAATGAGTGTCTTTTCACATACAAGCTTTTTACTGTGTGTCTCTTCTTAGACACAATGCTGGTCAGTGCTGGTGTCTATGAGGAGGACAGAGTGTACCGGAGATGTATGGAGGCATCCAGAGTCCTACCCAGTACACATACATCACGTGGATGGCTGGTGGCAGGGAAGAAGGAAGTCATAAACCGTAGTACATATTAATATTTAGAGGACATATCAGAGACCACCGTTCGGTGGAATAGAAGGAGAATATACAGCTGGAAAGCAAAGAGAATTTCCTAGCAAGTCCAAAAGCCATGGGCTATGACGTAAAGAATGGAGAGGAGGGAGAACAATAGAGAGAGTTGGTCTTTGACAATTGAGAAAATTAGTTACTTGCAAATCATAAAGAAATCAGAATCTACCAGTGCTCACAGCCTAAACCCTGACAAGAGCGAAGTCCAAATACTATCTTTCCTGTATTTGGACCATAATGGAAATGAATCTATCAAACACCACAACAAACCCAAGTCTCAGTTCAAACTTAGAACAAAATGACCCAGCTCCCTGAATGAGCAGCAGGACAAGGCGAAGACCTGCCCTTTTTAAGGGTAGGACAGAGAGACTTCATTGATTTACTTTCCTCTATAATTCATGATGAAAAACGGTGGCTTGGTTAATATGTACTTTTTTAGTGATTCCAATAAACGAAAAAATATCCATTATCAAAAGTAAAAATCTGCATATGTGACCTACAGAAGGTGAGACATTTGAGTGTGAAGAGGCTGTGCCAATTGTACTAAAGTACTTAGTGGAAAAGGTGGATTAATGCATGGAGAACCTTAATTTCAACAGAGAAGAGTAGAGGACAAGAATGCCTGCAATGGAAAGGTGAGGATTAAGAATAATAACAGATATGTGAAGTGTGCTGGAAGAATTACTTTTAAACAAAGCAGAGAAGAGGTCAGCAATCTTTGAAGACAGGTTGGTACAAATCATCAAAACTGAAGCACACTACACACAAAGCACCACACCCAGTGGTCGTGTCCATGCCTCAGAGGCCCCAGAAGGAAAGTGCAGATATTAAAGAGAAACAATGAACAAAATATTTTTTGTCTTTTTAAAATAGTTTTATTGAGAAACAAATAGCAATGAAACAGTTTCAAAACTGATTAGTAGGACAGTATCAATAAATAGTACATTGCATATTGTTGTCTTAGTGGTTATTCATAGTACAAGATGCAGACATGATATCCTGTCCACAAAAACTATTAGAACAAATCTTTCTATTCACTGAATTAAGAGAAAGTAGCTGTATATCTATCCTAACTCTTTTGAATATACAGATACAAAATGGTCCTTCATTTGTATCCCCTTTCTTTGTTTAGCTTTGTCAGAGAAGGGTATTCCATTATCATTTGAATATTGCAGGTGCATGAATTCAGCAAAACATTCCAATATAGTCCAGTAGGCTGTAATAGTAGTGGGTTTTCCGTAGGACTGGCAATGTCAGAAGTTATAAAAACAAATATTTTTATTATTGTTACACAGCATCAATCTACAGATACAAGAAGCTTGCAACACACAATATGGAGAATATTTTGCAGGTGTATTATGGTCAGGTTTCTTAAAATCAAAATCGAAGAGAAAAGTTTAAATAAGGGACACACACTATGTCCTAACATAATCATCATCATTGGGCAAAGAAAAATAAAGAAGAAGAGGAGGAGGAAGAAAAGGAGACATTAACACTGAGAGGCGCTAAAGCAGACATCCACCAGAAGCAGTGGAGGCCAGCGTCAGCGGAATGCTGCCTTTGGAGTGAGGGAGGAAAGCACACTGTATAAGGGTGTGCCCAGCACAAGCCCTTGACCAGGTCGGTGCGAAGCACAGTCACGACGTTTAAGACAGTACACACTGCAAGACCCTTTCAGGAAATGCTAAAGAGGATCCTTCAAAGATATAAAGAATACTAAGGAAAGTATAAAGACATGGAGAATGCATAGAAATAAAAAATAATTGGAAATTTTGTTTTATTTCCTTACAGGACATTGGCCCTTTAAAGTATGAATAAAAAGTCAAATATATGCCAATCACTAGCGCAGTGCTATGTCTCGGATATTATGAAATCATGCAATATTATTTGAAGCTAAGCTGTGATAGAGTCAAGAATCATATTGTAATATCAAAATAATAATTTAGCAGAATGAATGCTAAATGTCAGTATATGAGGGACAGAATTTAAAAGCAGCCTTGCTGGGCTGGGGCTGTCATTCCACTCGCCTAGCACGTGTGAGGGTCTGGATTCTACTCTCTAGCAGTGTAAAAAGTGAAAACAAAAACTGAACACTCTTGTCTTGATTAACCAAAATTAAAGGTGTGAATGATAAACTGAAAAACATAGGAAGATTAATAAGTATATAGCAAGAAACAATAGTTAATTTCAATCCTATCAATGCACAAATTAAGTACAACTACCTAGAGTGTTACGAGATTAAAAAAAATCTACAAATGTATTTTAAATACAAAGACAAAACCTGTTACATACAGGGTGACATAAATATGTAGGGTCACAGGGGTAAGGGTAGATATGACAGGATTATGTCATAGAACATAATCTTTACTGTAAGAAATGCTAGCAGAGATGGAAAGAAACATTTAAGAAAAGTGAAAAGGACAAATTTCTCAAGAGGAATAGGGCTGATGAGATAGCTCAACTGTTTAAAGCACCTTCTTAGGCAAGCTTAGGCAACCACAAGGAACCATGGTTTGATCCCTGACATCACGTGCCATGACAACCCCGCCCTCAGGGTGGGCTGAGCCAGAAAAAAAAAAGACATAATAATCCTAAATAGGTTTGCATTTAATAAACAAAAACATTAAACATATAGAAAAAATCTTCAATCCTACTTTTTAATTATAATTTACATCCTGATCCATTCAGCAGATAAATGGACACACAATTTTAATCACACTCTGTCTTGTTCTAAATAAAGTCAATAGGATGCTACACCCGACAACCACAGCATGCATAAGCTTTGGAAGCCCACGTGAAACATTCAGTAAGACAAACCAGCTCATCTGTACAAGGTGCCCTAAATTTCAAAGGTTTGCAATCAGGCAGAATATACTTTCTAATTGCCTTGTAATAATTCAAGATAAATGAGAATAATATCTATGAAGTAGTCAAAACTCTGAACATTGATAAATGAGCCACTGCATTTGTTATGACACTCAGAAAAATCACAAGGAAAAGTACATATTTCCACTAAATCAAGATGAAAACAATAAAGTCTTGGATGATAAAACACTGTTTTCAGAAAGAGTTAGAATGTATGATGGATACGTTAAATATTATGGAATTTAATATTCAGTGAGCATACGGGAATACAAGAGATTTTTTAAATTAAAAATTCTAAGCTTACGCTTTGAGAAGCTAGAAAAAAACCATGTTAAGATCAAAGAAAACAGAAGACAGGAGAAAATGAATGTAAGTGTAAAAATTAATTAAATAGAAAACAGATACAAAGTAGATGAAAAGATCAACCCCCCAATCTAGAAAATAGTAATGAAATTTCCATACCCCTTGTGAAAGTAGGCAAATAATGAAAAGCGGGTGTCCAAAGAATAATAGCAAGAAGAGAGGACATTACTGGCAGATTCCACAGACACTAGAAAGAAAAATAATATTAAAGACAAGTTTATAGCTTCACAGTCAATAACAAGAAGAAATGGAAAAGCGCCTTGTTAAAAAAAATTGGATTTTTAATAAAAAAAAATCTTGCAAAAATAACTCTGGTCCCAGATGGCTTGACCAGTCAATTCTATTAAAGATTAAAAAGAAGAAATAACATCAATCTTACAAAAGTTATTTTGGAAAATGAAGGAGAGAGAAAAACAGCATTTGATTCATTTATGAGCCTGAAGGTGAGAACACAGAGGCTGGCAGGCAGGCGCGGAGCAGCCCTGCACACCGCTGTCCAGCGCGGGCGCCCGAGAACGGTACCGCGGAGCGAGGACGCTTGAAGGGACCCCGCCTGTACACATGACCAATAAGCACAGAGGAGACGCTTGACAAACGCAGCAGCCACTCCGTCCGGTGACCGAGTGAACTATGGACAGGTAGTGTCTTCTGTTTCAGAAAAATCGTCCAAGAAAAATACCTGTAGACGACAGGAGACTTGGTGTTGCAATTGGACAAGGAATCCGTCCAGAAATAAAAATCACACATACTCACTTGATTGATCTTTGACAAAGAGGACTGGTAATTTAGCAAGAAAAGGAAAAGCTTTTCAATAAAAACTGCTGTATTTGATGAATATCCATACAGAATAAAATGAACTTTGAACTCTCACCTGTTAGACAAAATTTAACTTGAAATGGGTAAAAGACTCAAATCATAAAGTCAAGAGTTCTATTAAAGACATACCAAAGTACTCACATAACTGCAGTTCAACTAAAAATTTCTTACATAGGACCAAAAGCATTAGCTTTAATAAAAGGAAAATAATGTTAAATTCAAACCTGTTATAATTGAATATATCTATATCTATCCCCAGAAAGATACAATAAAATTGAGCAGGCAACTCACATATTTGGAGAAAATACTCTATTCTCAGTAGAAAAGTCTTTGAATTCACAATACATAAAAACTTGCACAAATCAATAAAATAAAGTAAAACCAACTTAAATGGGAAGATTCGATTAGATGTTCCTCAGATAAGTGTGCTGCAATGACCAGCGAATCCATGATAGATGCTGAACATAGAGAGATGGTATTTCATGATAATTTAACAATTCAGACCCACAAAAATGGTTACAAAATTCAAAATGTTTTGTAGAGCCAAGCCGTGGTGAGGATGTGGAGCAGCTGGAGTACTGACCATGTGGAGAATTCAAAAACATTAATGTTTCTGGCTATAAACCTGCTGGTTTCTGGTACAATTAAGGCTATGCCAGTTTTATAACTTATGTTAATCTCTTGGTATTTACCTTGCAAAATGAAATGTCCATAAAACTTTGTGTTCATAGCCAATTTTTATTTATGTTTTAAATGTGTGTGTTTGGTACAGGATCTGGCTATGCAGCTCAGAGTCAGAGTGATCCTCCTGTCTCAGTCTCCCCAGCACTGGGGCTGCAGGCGTGTGCCCCCACGTGCGGTCTTGGTGACCCACCTGGTGAGTCCCTGGCAAGGTTGGCATGGCATCCAGTACCAGCAATCAAAAACTTACTTCCAATAATCCCAAACTAGAAATGCACCAAATGACCATGAGGTCCAGGGAGTCGATAGCTGCTAGTACATTGACACGAAGAGATATTACTCAGTGAAAATCATTTCTGTCCTTAAAATTAAGGACAGTATTTTAGAAAAAACTTCCTTGGAGTACGATTACTTAAAAATCATTGGGAATTTAAGGATTTAAGTCTATGCTTCTATACAAATGACAGATACTCAGCACCAGAATTTTGTAATAGCTCTTCCAATTTTCTGTATTCTCTTAGTGATTTATTTATTGCTTATTACCCCATGCACAACATTTCTGTTGCTGTAATTGAGAAACATATAAGCAAATTTCTCGATTTCGTGGAAATAACATCAATTGAGGAAATCATAAAACAATAATTTTATTATAATAGAAAAGTAAAAGAAGAAACACGACAAGGGCAGAAGATAGTGATAAGCAAAGGGGTTCACTCTTCACAGCGGATAGAGGTCAGCCTTGAAGACACGAAACCTCGTACTGATATCTCAAGGATGGGAATAAATGACCTGCAATGTTCTGTGGAGGAAGAAATAAACGCGGCAGTGCCTGAAGTGGTGAGCGGGTCTCAGTGATGATACAGTTTGGGATAAGAGTTGATTTGTGTTTCAAAATTACCTTTAATTTGCCACAATAAGAACGTTTTGATAATGCACCCTAATTAAATCCAGTTTTAAAAAACATGTAGCTAATCCATTTTGCCAATTTCGATTATGTGCATTACAAAATTATTAGCTAATAAAGTTTTAATCCTTGGATAGCATAAAAATGTTATAGAATTGGATATAGAACTTAGAAATAGCATTTTACATAAATGGAAACACTAAAATACTTTCTACTAATTCAAAGCAATTTAGTCTGACTTAGTAAGGCTAGCCGAAGACATGGTAACTGCATTCAGAGTTTTACTTTTCACATGAAAAACAAAGTTCCACTATTTTAACAAGGTATGATAGAAAACCTGGCACAGCCCTTCAAAAGAGAAGATTGTAAATTACTGCACATTTTACTTATGAAAAATGTCATTATAGAAAAATACCCATCTATAGACCTATAATTACTAAGTAAGGTTCAAGCGATTTCCAGTATTTTGGCTTTCAAAATCTTGAATAAGTCACCCAGTACAGTCAGTATAAATATTTACTTCTAGCCATGTGTCTCTCTGGGGTCATTCTCAGGTACTCACTGACGAACCAGTTTAAGTGTCTATCGCGGCTCATGAAGATGGACAAGACACGGAAGGCACTGTTCTTCCCAGCAGCGTTTCTTTTCCACCAATCATTAGTAACTATAGATCTCATTATTTCAGACACAAACCCTTTGTCCATGTCTTTCCTTGTCATTCCACTCACTCCCCTTGAGTTTGGAAACTTTGGTAAGCCATACCCGTTTTTGAAGCTCTGGCTAGCTGGCGGGAATACAGAGGTAAATCTGAGTGCCAATTTCTGCTAGCTGCCTCTTTGGATTCTAAAGCGTGTTTGCATTCTGCTTCTTCAAGCCAGCCTAAGCATTGCAGTTCAAAGTTTCCCTCTGTCAAAGTGAGGGACTCCAGAGGCCCTTTTGTTAGTACTGCGTAAAATAATGTAACGGTGTTAAGTGGAGAAATCCCCTGAACATACTGCTTTATAAACTTCGAAATTGTAGGAGTGCTTGGAACCACTCTGAAATCTGTTGTGAACTAAATGTGTTACGAAACACTTCAGTTATGAAGTCAAAGCTCTTCAGTGAGTCCTTTTCATCTTTTCATCAAATTTCTTAATCGTTTTAGAATAGGCATATTTTATTTTATTTTATTGGACTTCAGAAACCTCTTACTGAGTACAAAGCAAACAACGGGCTAAAAATGTTACACAGAGTGCAGCGGGGCTGAGGAAACCAATATATAAATCTAAACAGCTCAGTGATAAACTAGACTTTTCAAAATCACTGTTTATACCAAAGGCAATTTTAGAAGTGAAATCTTACCCAAAAAGTGTTTACATAGCTTTGAAAAAAATAATGGAAAAATTTGGATTAAAAGACCTGAATTATCTATACAAAATCTGTACAGTGGAGACCTGTTTTCAGCAGGTAAGCCTGTTTATAAGTAAGAACCTCTTACTCCTGTAACACAGTCCTGTTTTAGTAGAATGGCTGACGCACATTGTTGCACAGGTAGTCTGTAAGGCTGCGTGCTCCCCTAGGGACTCCAGGTGGACCTACGTCCAGCAGAGCACTATTTACACTGCCCTGCGAACACACATATACACTCCGACCCTGTGAATGTCTTGAGTGAAGGGGTTATAGCTCATTCAATTTTATATCTACAGTGACAATTCGTAGGCACTGCATGTTAAAATGCATGAATGTCAAAATAAAATTATTTTATACTACTATTAATGTGTCAAAGAGTACCACCTTTACTCATTCCAAATTAAAAACACCAAACTGCTACCAAATTCACTGTGGTTTTCATAATATAGCACTTTGGGGACTTTTTAATGTAAATAACTTTCATTTACTAATTTTCAGAGTAATTGCACAAATTTAGCATTCTCCTTGCAATGGAAAATTTGCTTAGAAGTTACTTTATTCTTTTCCTCTTTTTCAAAAGTGCATCTCGTAGGGCCAGCTGCTTCTCTCGGAAGGACCACTTGGTTTTGGATCAAGCATTCTGGCTGTATTGTATCATCATAAAGTTCTTGTGTTTTTTCTTCTCTTTGTTTGTGGAACTGCAAAATGGATTCATTTTGCTTGTCTCCTTCACAAATTCTTTTTGGTCTCTTTCCAGCCATTGCAGTTGCTAGTCGTGTCTCCTTGTCAGACTTTGGGTTTTAATGAAGGCACTCAATGTCCCAAAGAGACAGTAATTCACTTCACTCGCTCCTGGGCTCCTCTTCACTGTCTATCTCAATGTATTTCCTCTTCTGGGCCTTCCCTGGGGCAGCAGCAAGCTCTTTCCTCATTTGAGCCATATGGGTTTTCTGGAAGTCTTCTTGAGTCAGACCCGACTGGGGCTGACGGCTGCGGCCTTGGCCCTCCCCTCCTCTGCGGCCGTGCTGCTCAGCTTCTCTTGCTGTTCTTCACCACAAGAGTGGTGTACAGAGTGGTGTACACTGACCCATTCACCATCAGCCTCCTCCTCTTCACTGAGACTGGTACTTCCCCCCATCTTCATTTTCAGCATCCTCTGCTTTGATGACTTCCAGAACCTGTGCTCCTGGAATGTAATTTGAGCTTCTAATTCACCATATTCTTGTACTCTAGCTTCTACAGAAGTTCTGTAGGCTTGCCCTAGAATTTCTTCTGAAACATCTGAGGATTCAGTGTCCAAAAGAGCTGGATCAAAGTTCTAGCAGACATCCCTACGTTCTTATCTTTGTGTGTCTTATACTGAGCCAGATCTTGGAGAAGTTCTTCAATCATGGCTAGAGGACACTGATCTGTTTTCTCCTTTAGAGCATCGATACCTACTGTCATGACTACCCCAGGGTTCTTGCCAGTCACAAAATTATTGGCCACAGTCTTGAGCAATGATTGAATGATCTCTGGAGGGATAAGGTGATGAGAAGCTTGTACAGCAAATGGAAAGATGTTTGTTACTTGTCTCTGGTGGGGCTGCAGAAAACTTTGAAGAAAGGGGTAGAAATTGAAGAGAAAAGGCTCGTGGATTCCCACAAATCTGGAGATGAGGTTCATAAGCGTCATCTTCACTTCCAACCTCTTCTTAGAGTTCTTTAGCTGTTTGAGTAGATTTTCTGCAAAATCTTGGGGGTCATGAATCAAGTGAATAGCTGAAAAGTCAAATGCCTCAGGCTTTCTCCTCTTGTGTTTCTTGAGCACTTTCGTTGCCTTTTTCAGCTTCTTCTTTTTGGAGCTCTTCCTCCCTGTGGCATGTTGCACAAGGAAGTCTCTTGCTGCTGGTCTTCATCCTCAGAATATGAGTCATGATCTTTTTTGTCATCTTCATCTTTCCCAAGGAAAAGTGCCAGAGCGGCAACCAATATCCTAGTGACACTGGAGGAGCACTCAGTTGTGATAACGTGGACAGCTTTGGCGTCATTCCAGAGGCTCCTTCGGTAGAGCGCAATCATCACATGCAAAGACGTCTTGGCCGCAGCCGCATTGCTGTCTCTCCGCGTGGTGTGCATAAAATTCTGCATACTATGTCTACCTTATTGTTCTTGTGTTTCACATTTATATTCTTAATATCGGTCGCAATGTGTGTGCACAGTCTTGGCAATGCAGAAGTTCAAAGAACAGCTCCAGCAGACTTGATGGCTGATGAGATTCTTATTTCTCAGCAAGACCAAGCTTTAAACAATGTCATCTGAGGATCTGGACCTCAGGCAGTGTGACTGTAGGAGAGAAGCTCTTTCAGCTCCTGGGGAAAGCTGCTCAGGTACTCTGGATGGCAGTGACCACTCTGAACCACGCACATCACCAGCGCTGCCAGCTCTTTGCTCGGTTCATTTCGTTGTAACTTGAAAATCTCCACATTGGGTTGGTAGTGATGTTCTCCTGGGGAAAGTCCTCAGCGTAGGCCGGCGGGTCCTGCTTGACAGGATTCTGCAACTGCGGCAGGATGCTGGGCAGCTTGTTGTTCCTGCTGTACACGTTGGCTGCCGACTGGCTCCTTGAAGAGGAGGACTAGAAAAACTTCTGCCATGCTGCAGCTCCCAAACTTAACCAAAAACTACTTGTGGGACACCCGGCAAGAGGTGCCATATCGACTCCAGAATAGGCATATTTTAAATCTACTTATTGTTTTCAAACTTCACTTTTGAGGAAGAACATTATTTTTTAGTACAGTAAAATTTTGTAAAGTTGAAGAGGATGCTGTCACTTAAGCCAGTGTGGTTATTCATAGCTGCAACTGCTTATTTACTTTTATATTCTTCAGAAAACATTAAAAGAAGTCATTCTATTAAAACCCATAAGCCCCCAATAAGTCTCTAGACAAATTACTTACACTGCTAGTTCTTATCCATTAAGTCAGTGGATGACGTCTGCAAACAAGGAGAACAGCGCAGCGGAGCCAGCTAGAGCACAGCGTGCTGCAGAATGTCTCAGTCAGGTGGCTTGACACCAGCGCCGCGTGACTCAGGGATGAGCGGTCGCAGAAGCACTCGGCAGCCACCGGGACCAGGTGCTGCAGAGACAAGCGATGAAAGAAGCCAAGTGTCGAAACTACTCACGGGAGTTCTTGAAAAAGCCCTCAAAACGCCCTAGCATGTCCTCTTCGTTGCTATTGTGTTCAGACCCTTCCTCACTCAGGGTAAAGCCAATGCCTTGAAACCTCACAATATGGGCAGTCTTTGCCAAGCTATGTTTTTTCTTGCCTGTAATATTTTTAAGAACCATTGTATGTTGAGAACGGACAACTATGAATGCCTTTGATAAAAATTAAAGGATGTACAAGACTGTGGTGTTCATAGAGGACAGGACTTTTCAAGATTTTCCATTTGAGTCCCTTCATAAATCTGGTGATCTAATTTTTCAAAATGATGTTATTTTAAATTTTGTATTTATTTATTTACGTATATATGTATGTCTGTATGTATTTGGTACAGGGTCTCACTACGTAGCTTGGCTGGCACAGCATACAGTACCCAGGATCAAATTTGGGTCCTTGCACTTGCCAGGCAGGCACTTAGACCGCTGAGCTATCTCTCCAGCACCAAAATAATGTTTATGTACATGAAAAGTATGCACAGATTTATAAGGAAACAAACAATTTTAAAATGTAATTATAAAGATTTTTAAAAACATCTAATTTGTGCTAAGTGTAGTCAGAAATACCTGTGAGCCCAGCTACTCAGGAGGCCGAGCTGTGAGGGTTGCAATTTCAAGGCTAGCCTGGGCAGATTAGCAAGACCTCGTGTCAGCAAAGAAACAATTTTTAAAAGTCTTGGGGATGTAGGCCAACGCTGGAGTGCTTGCCAGGCACACACAAGGCCCTGGATTCACACAAAGAAAAAGATCAAAGCTGTGATAACATGCTTCCATTATATTGGATGTTCTTATATCATCATGTTATAGAACAAGGATAAAATAATGTCAGTAATAATTTCAGATGCCCACGATATCTGCAATGTTCTATGAAAATATCTATGACTGTGGCTTCTGAAGATATTACTTTAATTTCTTTGTTTAGCTGTCTATATTCAGAATGGAACCATATTCTATAATTGTACTTACAGAATAGAGTGGGAGGAATTTGTATATTTGTATTAGACATCATAATTGGAAAATATTTTTTCCATTTTAATTCGCAGACCTTGCTGATTCTAGCCACAGCCCTCTTCCTAGGTGTTCGAGAGTCCATGGTTTGAACACGCGTGACCTTTCCTTTCATGTAGGAGGAGGTAACAGAGAGGCTGTTGCAGGGCTCTGACGCGCAACACTCGGCAGAAGACGACTTCACCGAGCTGCAGAGCCTCCCGTGAAGCCCTGGCCTTCAACACAGTGATTTGCCAGCTGAACGCCTTTATTTTAAGATGGTAACAAGCACTGACACACACACCCACTGGAAGCATGCCTTCACTGACCCTCGGTAACATCACGGAAGTACAGGTTTATAACAGAACTCATTATAAACTCCAGAGTTACACTGGAATGTTCTGTACAGCAGTCTCTGTTGGTAGCCATCAAATTTCTGAAGAAAAGTCACATAATAAATATATCTTAAGATTCCCGCATATTTATACTGCATTTATTGTACTTGTTTGGGTGGAATTTTATGTATTAACTTGTTAATTCTTTATTAACCTCACTGTCCTTTAGAATTTGCTTCTTTCCAGGGGTATATTCTTCTATCTTTGCTGAATGGAAACTCCCTGCTCACACAGTCATCTGCGCGTAGTTCTTTACCTTACCAGTTCTTGACACTACGCTGTAGATGGTCGACGAAGATTTACAGAAGGCAAAAAAGTATGTTAAGGGAAGTAAAACAACCCAAGGGTTAAGATCCCTTAAAATGCCAATTTAAAAAGAGTTTTCCAAACTATCAGAAAGAAAACATCACTATGCATTTTATTATTACCAAGCAGTTTTGTATATGTTGTTTGTTGTTATACTATGATACATTTTTTTTTTTCTTTTTGGAGACAAAGCTTCACTGTGCAGCTCAAGCTAGCCTTGAGCTCACTTTGCACTCCATGCTGCTCTCGAACTCACAAGGATCCTCCTGCCTCAGCCTCCTGAGTCTGGGATTGCAGGCACGTGCCACCACACCTGGCCATGACACAATACTTTTAAACTCCTGCCTAAATGCATTAGTTCGGGAAAGTCAAAACTTTTCACTGCTCCTCAAAACAGGTAACGTAGGTCAGCGTGCTGCCACAGGTCCGTAATCTCAGCCCAAGTCAGCAGGGTTGCAGGTCGGAGGCCAGGCTTCTGCCTCAGAGAGACGTCGTCTTCAGAGCAAAATGCAAACGGGAGGGATCAGCATCAGTATAGAGTGCTGCCCTACTGTGTGCACCTCTGCTCTTAGTGCTCAAAAGAAACTCACATGACCTAAATAAAGAACATGTGCCTGCCTAGCCCCTGGCCAACCAGGCAGTGTTAACTTTCAACATTTGGTCGGTCAGAAGGATCCCGTGTTGCTCTTCCAGTTCAGGGCCACATCCAAGAGTCACTCAGGAGGTCCGACAGCATTCACTGTTGGCGTGGTGGTGCGCTTAGCCCCTGAGGCTTTCCTTGGTTTGTTTTTCCACATTCTCTTTTTTCTGTCCCCTCTCTCTTTCCCTCTCTGTCTCTCCCTCTCTCCCTATACCGCTCTCTCTCCTGTCTTCTCTCTTATCTCTCCTCTTGTTTTCTGTTTTATTACTTGGTTGTGGGTCCAGGCATCCACCTCTGGGCCTCCGCGTGCCAAACACATTGGTTAACACTTGCTAGACTCGCAGCTTCAGCTTTTCCTATGAGCACTCTATTAGAAACAATTTTGTAAATAAAGATTTTTCATAATTTCCCTTAGTGCTGTGGTAATAAAATAACTATTGTTCTCTGCTACTTATTACCATTTAGCAGGAAATTCTGATACTTACCACGCTATTGACATCTAAGCCCCTGGATTTTACTCTATTTGAGAAATTGTATAAATTAAAACAATTACATACTATTTTATTTGCTTTTTAAAATTAGCTAATTTTAAGAATAGTATCAATTTTCTAATTCAAAGTTTCTTGAAATATTCAGAGGAGGGTGTAGGATGTGGTTTTGAATTTATTAGATTTAAAATTAAAATTACAATTTTAAACCTTTTATAGAAAATTTCTGATGAGTGAAAGGGAGCTTCGATTTTAATCCTAGTTTTATTTCTTTCCTTCCTTTCGTCCTCTATCAAATGTTCATACATATAGCAATGCTGAGGAAGTCACGTAGCTTCTTCAAATGTGGTGGCGCTGTCAACGACACCTGCGTCCTAACACTGCAAGGAACAGGGGACACCTTTCGCTTCATTCACCAGAGATTTCCGACAGGACTTGAAGCGCTGCACAGGGTGCCGGTGGAGCTTCTTGTGAAGAGACAGAGAGCAGGAGACGAAGGGCGAGCGCTCGCCTCCCTGCGCAGGGCCTCGGGTGCACTTCGGCGGTCGGTGGTCGGTGGTTGGCTGGGCCAGAAAGGCTTTCCCTCCTCCGAGCGCTTTGCTGTTTCCTGAGGAAGGCGGGCGGTGCTGAGCGTCCCCCTCGGCTGCCGCCGGAGAGCGCACAGCACGTCCTGGGAGCCTGCTCCGCGGCCAGGAGGCTTTCTCCGCAGCACCGAGGGCGCGGGGGTACCCCAGAGGCCGCCCCCTGTGTCGTACCCCGCCAGCTGTGCCTGTTTCCTCCACAGCCATTGAAAGCTTAGTTAACTAAAACTAAGTTTTTTTATTCCAATTATTTGATTGTTTTAAAAAATAATTTAATCTTTAGGCTGGTAATATTAGGGTTCCCTGTCCTAAGGCTAACCATCGGCTCATCTTGTCAATGTGGACTGTACCGCTTCACCGTACCAGTGTCAACAGAAATGTTTTACTCCAGGGACACAGGACGTAACAGCCATGGTCCCAGCACAGTTTTCATTTTGCTTTCTTTGTGATATTTATTTGTAGGTGGCAGAATGACACCATCACGCTTTCGTGGTGCCACAGACACTGCCAGGGGAAGTGGTGTGTGAGCGGCTCAGTGAGGACGCGCCGCAGGAAAGCTACACACTCTGGCTCCAAGATTAGAGCATGGGAAGCGCGTGGCTTAGCTATCACTGAAGTATATAATCCTACAAACTGGTAAGTGGAAGGTAAATTGCTCTTTTTTAAAAAAAAACCCTTTTAAAAGAGTACTTTCCTATTCATTTTAAAAGAAAAAATATTTCTCATTTGATTCTTAGAAATGGAAAGATTTTTTGGTTGACTGGAGAAAATAACACGTCAAAAAGAAAACAAAAACTGTCAGTGTAAGCATTATTCCGAATTCTCGCCTGCCATCCAAGCCTCCACCCAGGACCCAGCGCCACATCTCCCACTTCGGTCTCCCTGGACTGCTGGGGCAGAGCGGCACCCTTAGGCCCAGCAGCAGCAGCAGCAGCAGCGCATTCTCCCAGTTCTAGGAGCTGGGAAGCCAAGACGAGGGAGGGACTTCAGGGGCAGAGTCTGGCGTCTGTGAGGTCCTGCCTCAGCCTCCGCATGGCACCTGGCGCAGCGTCCTGGCGGGGCAGAAGGGGTGTGTCAGTGACAGCGGAAGGGCAGGAGGGGAGCCTAAGCCTTTCCTTGTGTGTGGAGGCTGCACCACCCGACCACCTCTGGCCATACTTGCACTTGTCGCTTTGGCAACTCAGGTCCAACACATGTATTTTGGGTAACACATACACAGACTCTACTGCCTTCCTTTCAGGTTTAAAATTTCAATCTATCATTTTGTTGGTCCAAATGAATAAATGAAAAGATAATTTTAAAACTTATTTATTTATTTATTTATTTGCGGAACCAGGGATTGAACTCAGACCCTTGTGCTTGCCAGGGAAGCGTTTATTCCACTAAGCCATCTCCCTGGCCCAAAAACATTTGTATTTAAAATGTATGTGTATTACAACAAAATTCAGAAATGTAGATACTAAGTCTCACTACAAGACTGAAAATAAACATTGGAGGCACTGCAGGCATATAAATTGTCCCCAAGTAAGCTTAGTCATACCATTGTAGTACTGTATCTACTGTATCTATTCATTCCTCTATGCTTCCTAACTATTGAATATTGTATTATATTCTTTTTTCTTTCTTTAAATTGATTTTATTGAGAAGCAAATAGCAATGAGACAATTTCAAAACCGATTAGTAGTACAGTTTCAATAATTAATACACTGCATATTGTCTTCATAGTAGTTATTCATAGTATAAGATGCAGACGTGATATCCTGTCCAAACACTATTAGTACAAATCTTTCTTCTCATTGAATTAAGTAGCTGTACATCTATTTTAACTATTTTGAATATGCACATACAAAATGGTCCTTCATTTGTATCCCCTGACTGACCTTGTCAGATACAAAAGTTACGTTTCTTGTTATATAGGTCTTGCTTTATCTTGGTCTTAACCATCCAGCAGAAAATATAAAAAGTAAAGCCATACTGACATGCTGAGCTGTGAAAGGCTCAAGTCAACAACTTCTGACATTGCCAGTCCTATGGATAACCCACTACTATTATCGATTACTGGACTATATTGGATTGTTTTGCTGAATTCATGCACCTACAATACTTAAGTGGCAAGGGAATATCCATCTCTGTATCATATTCTTGATGCTAGGAATACAGCAATGAAACAAGCACACCACTATAGCTGCTTAATTACAGCACATATTTTACCTGATAGTATATATTTTGAAAAACTGAAAGTGGTCTGAAGGAAAAATTAAATTTGATAAGGGGTAAAAGGATTAGTAATTGGTAGAATACAACCTTAAATATGGTGAACACTGATGAATTTATTGGACAGGTGATATTTGGACAGAAAGTACAGGAAGAGCATGTGTATCCTAGGAAAGAACATGGACTCCAGGGGACAGTGTGGACTCCAGGGGACAGCGTGGACTCCAGACCTGGAAGAGGATGTGGACTCCAGAAAAGGGCGTGGGGTCTGGAGGAGGACGTGGGTGTGGACTGCAGAAGGGAACATGAACTCCAGAAACAAAAGGTCTGGGCGGCCAGCTCAGGGTGTGAGAGGAGCTCGGTGGAGCAGGGGACCAGGTGGAGACACCAGACAGAGTCGAAGTGGGTCCGAAAGGAAAATGAGGGCCGTGAAGATTGATTAATTAATTAATTAATTAATTTTAATTTAAAGATGCATGTATTGAATACATTCAATAAAAATAAAATGAAATGAGGATTTTAGATATTTTTAAAATCTAAATTCTTGGGCCGGGGAGATGGCTCAGTAGAATAAGCACTTGCGTGGCAAACACAAGGGCCTGAGTTCAATCCCTGGTTCTGAAAAAAAAAAAAATCTAAATTCTTGTTAAATAAGAACACATTATTACTTTTCCAAAATATAGAAATGGGCTTCAACAAAATGATATAATAAAATGAGGCACAATGTTTAATGAGGCAAAATTTACACACAAGCTTGGTGCAGCATTGCGATGTTCTAATATTTCCTGGGGGGCAAGAGAGTAGCTCTAAAATTGAGGTAACTTACATATTCTTTTTGGAGTATTTACCAGTATAAGGTAAAATATAAGTTTGATACAATAAACTGTATAGGACAATAAAACAATTGTGGGGGGGCTGGCCAAATAGCTCAGCAGATTAAAGCACCTGCAAGCAGGCACAGGGGCCAGGATTCAATGCCCAGGCCTGCTGTGCTAGCTCCGCCCCCAGGGCACACTGAGACAGGAATTGAGACTGGGCGTGCTAGCGCACTCCTGTAATCCCAGCTCTTGGGAGGTTGTAAACTGGAGAATCACTATGAGTCTGACCTAGTAGTGAGACCCTGAACACCCTGTAGACCCTTCCCTAAAATGCAAAACAAAAAGAAACAAAAGAGAAAACAAAACAACAACAAAAAAATTGCTAAATTATACAATGAGTAATTCATTGTACCACTATCTTTTAGTTCACTATAAATTTATAAAGATATTCCTAATGTGCACAGCTTTAAATACAGAAAATTAAGATACCAGATCTCACATCATCATAAGTAGAAGACAGTGTAAAGCTGATAGATTTTTTTTCTGAGTGCAGTGGGGACTGACCAGAGACTTGCGCAGAGAAGTGGTCTAGGTGTCTAAGAAATCAGGGAGGCCAGCAGAGTGTGAGTTCAGATATGCGAGGGGGGCAGGACCTGAAGAGGCAGTGACATGGGGCAGAGCAGGAGGGCTAGGAAAAGGTGGCGATGATGAGTGAGCTTTTGCTGAGGTGGTAGTGGTCCAGCTGCTGGGAAGCAATCTTATTTTGCATCCATTTATTTTTTTCGGAATCAGAGGTTGAACTCAGACCCTTGTGCTTGCCAGGGAAGCGCTCATTGCACTGAGTAATCTCCCCGGTCCCCTACATCCGTTTTAATGATTAACCAATTTGACTATAGATTGGATGCCACATTGCTCAAAAAGTGGATTTTCCATTTCCTGGGATCTAGAAAAACAGTGAGAGGAACAAAGTTTAGAGAGGGACTATTGAAATGTGGTTTAGGATAAGTTAAATTTGAAATAAAACCGGTACACTAAGGCAAGAGCCCATGACAATGTCTTGTATGAGTCTGTTCCACAGATCTGTGCTGGGAAGACCCAAAGGTCAGCGGTAGAAACCGAAATGTGTGTGCCAGCGGGATGAAGGGTCTGTGCCAGCAGCTGAGGGACTTGCGTGGGAGCCAGGAAGCGACACGCAGAGTGAGGAGCAGAGCTCCCCAAGAGACCACAGCCGCCCTGCGTGCCTGCGCGGTCCTCAGTACAGCTGAGCCCACATCATGAAAGACGCAGGACAAGTTCCCGCAGACACCGAGCAGTGCGGCTTCCTCCCCCCGCAGCCAGGAAGCGATGCTCAAAGTTAGGGCCAGAGCCCCTCCAAGGTGAGCCAGAGCCACTCTCAAGGACAGCAAGGTCCCCAGCTCTACTGAAGATGAGAACCTCCCTCCGAGTTCATCAGAAAGGCCAGCGTGACAAGCTTCTCCAGCAGAACCAACAGCTCCCTCAGGGCTGCTCTTCTGCTTCTGCAGTTCATTTTACTGGCATCAATCACCACGTGGCTTCCCCCACACAGCGCCCCACTAGTTCAGCGGAGCTGCATGTTGGAAGTTGGCCGCCAGTTGTCAAGCCACCATGGCAGACATCTCTCCATTCTCTGATGCTTTTTCAGTCTCCTTTTTCTGCATAAGCACCAGAAGCAACTGGAACTGGAGCAGGACTATTCCCTGGGCAACTAAGAAACTGAATTATATGGGCTGGGATGCATTTTCCATACATTTCCCCCTCCCTTAGCTTCTCCAACAAGTCTTTGCTGGGCATATGGCATGTGATCTGAGACAAGAACCAATGAGAAGCAGTAGTGTTAGGGTTGTCAGCAATGCTGGAATGGGCCTTGGCCAAGCTCCTCAAGATTGTCTTACTACAGAGATCTTCCCTAAGTCGCTTTTAGAAAGAGACATTAGTTAGGTGATCTGTTGCCCAACATTACTCCAGCAAGGCAGTGAGAGAGTTAATCTGACCCAGCAGAGTGTTCAGTGTGCCTTGGAAGCTCGTCAAATCTTGGTGAAATGTTTGATTTATTGTTTCATTGTGTTGTTCAGCAGTGGGCATGGAGCAAGGCCTGGGGTAAGCAGCCTGAAAAGGCAGAAGAATGAGACTGAAAAGGAGCAACCAGGTGGATGATGTCCTCAGGGAGGCCCTGTGAGGACGATGACCGGAGCAGGGCTGTGAGGGCATCCTCTTCAGCCTGAGCCCCAGAGGAGCTTTCCGGTGAGCTTTGCAGCAGCAATGGGGGTGGGTTTTTGCAACTCTGGAAAGATGGTTCTAAAGTTGGATTTCTGAAGCTTGTAGGGGTGGTTAACATGCACCGGAATTATACATCTGTGAACTGAGTGGCCACAGGCGTAACTAGTCTTGTACATAAGCTTTTGTGGAACTAGTTATAAAGTGTTTCTGTAGAGTTATGTTTTGTTTGTTCACTATTTTAGAGTTTGTGGCCTGTATGGTGCATGTAGTTTTTATTTGGTAATCTCTGCTATGTATGCAAGCCTGTTGTTGCTGCCAATGATCAAGGTTAGGCCATCTCTAGGGATGATTTTTCACAGCAGAACCCTGCGACCTTCTGTGGTCTTGGTCAGACCAAGTAGGTGCAGGTGAGCACTCAGTGATGCTGGGTGGAGGTCAGGACTGGTGGCACAGATGCTGAAGCCTGAGCTGGCTGCAGGGGTGCAGGTGCCATCGTGGTGGCTTGAGCCTGTAGAACATATGGTAGGAGAAGATCTGGCTCCCACTGAAAAGCTTTCTGGGGCTGGCAAGATAGCTCAGTGGGACTAAGCTCCTGCTTAGGCAAGCACAAGGCCAGGGTTTGATCCTCCACACACATACCACTCCTCCCATCCCCAGGCTCACTGAGCTGACCACTAGGACCAGCTGAAATGGTGCATGCCTATAATCCCAGCCCTCAGAAAGCTGAGGCAGGAGGATTACTGTGAGTTTGAGGCCAGCTTGGATTACAAAGTGAGCTCAAGTCCAGTTCAAACTGCATAGCAAGAACCTGTCTCAAAAAGATTAAAAAAAAAAAAGTTTTTCTGGCTGATGTTGATGTCTCATCTAAGAGGATCCAGGTTTGGTGTCGTTGGTGGCAGGTTTCCAAAGAGCAGAAGGAGTGGTAGCAGAGGAACTCGGGCAGCCGTAGCCTTGTCCAAGGTGACCACGACAGCCCTAGCTCCTCAGACTCCGTTCCTGCTTTCACCTGTAAACAGGGCCTACTCAGCATCTGTCAGAGTTACATTTCTAGGTCCAGCACAGCACATAGCACCTGGACAGTGAGGGCTCAGCCTAAGGTGAGACCTTTTCACAAAACAAAAGAAGGCTTGAGGATGTTCTCAGTGTTAGGCCCTGGGTTCAATCCTCAGACCATAACACAAACAAAAAAATAACAGTAACAATAACAATAAAAATAACTGGAATATATTGGAATATTTTGTTGAATTCACGCAGCTATGATATTTAAATGACAATCGAATACCCTTCTCTGACAAAACTAAAAAAAAGTAGGGATACAAATGAAGGACCATTTTGTATCTGTATATTCAAAATAGTTAGGATAGACATACAGCTGCATTCTCTTAATTCAATGAGAAGAAAGATTTGTGCTCATAGTGTTTGGACAGGATACCATGTCTGCATCTTGTACTATGAATAACTACCATGAAGACAACAATATGCAATGTATTAATTATTGAAACTGTCCTACTAATTGGCTTTGAAACTGTTTCATTGCTATTTGTTTCTCCATAAAATTATTTTTTAAAAAAGAATCATCCAACCCCGAGGCTTTATTCTCCATCGCATGTTTGTAATCTTTGCACGTGGCTCTTCCCCGTCTGCAGAGTAATGGGGTCTGGGCCGGCACCTAACTGCATTCTGCCCTCTTGGGATTCTTTCTGTCCTGCTCACCTGGGCACCGGTCACCCGGGAACTGTGCTACCCATTACTAGTGACTTCGAGACCAAAACCAAGTTCCAAAAGCCCTTCTAACTTTTCTTTTGACTAAATTAAAAACTGACCAAGATAAACCTTTGACCTAGACAATTTAAATATATCCAATCCCCTTGGGTAAACAATGTTCACAAATTTAGTTTTGTTTTGTTTGGAAAGAGAATCTCTCTGGTCTAAACTTTTGCGTCTTCTTTTCCAACGAGTCTTGGGAGAGGTGGGGCTCCTGTGCTCCTAAAGGAGGCATCTGCGGCCCCGCTGAGTGTGGCTATCCCTGGGTGCACAGGCGATATTGGCTGATCCGCTGTGTATGGGTGTCCTCTGCACAACAGCTCACCTTCAGTCGTGAAGCCGACTGCTGAGGAGCTCAGTAGGTGATCTCGTGACAATGGCCTGAGGTGGATTCTCCTCTGTAACCAATAATACCAGACGCCTGAGTTGCTTTTCACAAACATTAAGCCGTTAATTTGATGGTGGAGCAAGAACAGCAAGAGCCAATTTGAGAGTTGGTTTTTGGTCCTTTCCAGCAGATGACCTTGTCAGTGAGGCAGTACACAGTGCCAGAGGCAGGGGACTTGAGGAAGTTTTCAACTTTAATGATTTTGAATAAAATTATCTTTGTTTGATTTATTACAGTTGGTTTGATATTTCATTTCAAAGGATATTTTTATTCTGTCTTCTATGTACAATAGAATTAGAGAGATGGTATTCCCAGGCAAATGCTAGATGTCCCAAAGAGTATTGCCAACATCTGGCCAATCAAAAGATGCTGCCGATTCACCTCTCATTCTGTGATGCCAGGCTCCCCACCAGTCTTTCTGGAGACAACAGTGAAATGAATCTGATGCTTTGCCTTGGGATAACCAGGAGGTATGAGAAGTTGAGAAATAAAGCTAAGTACAGTCAGTCCCTTCTGTTAGCTTACTCTTGGCCCTACATGTCATGGTGGTGGTCTGAGGAGGTGGGGTGGCTGGGAGCCGCTGAGCTAGTTACTGGGCCTGCTGGAGACATAGAAGGCTTAGAACATTAGAACAGGGTCACGTTCATTGACCCTTCCCACACTGAGGTCACATTCTTATTCTAGGTATTCATAGGTAGCAGTTCTAATCACAAATTCCTGAGATATTTTCCTTAAAATATTAAAGAAATATTTTGTGATGTCCTGGATTCTGTAATAAGCAGCAACTAATATGTTAAGAGGTTATTACTGGACAAAAGCTGTGAGCAAGATGGAGGCAGAGCAAGGAACGTCTGGGAACCCCATCAGACTGTGCCAAACTCTGACCCGGGGGAGAGGGAAGGCGGAAGCAAGTGTGGCTAGAAACTTCTTCAGCACAGCACGGTTCTGAGGAAGGCTTGGCAGGAGCACTGGGGAGAGCCTGCAGAGACGTCAGCCATTGGGGGCTGCTCTCCTGTGAACAGCGGCCCCGCATGGGCGATGTGCCCCTTGTCCTGAGATGACACAGCCACAGGAAGCACAGCCTAACACCAACACAGAAATGGCTTCTGGAGGCTGTGGCAGGGACTGCTGGCCAGTCACGTCCTGACATTTGGGGTTTGTGTAGTTGGCTGTCCTAAGGACAGGTTTTGGTGTTTGCGTTCTTCATTCATCCCTGCTACTGACTCCAAGTTAAAACTCATCTTCAACACATGTAGAGAGTGGACGTTACCCTGAATTCAGTTATGAGAACTACACTGGAGAACCTAGCACTCTTTTTTTAATACTACCTTTTAAACACATTTTTAGTGTCTAGTCCATTTCTTCCTATTATTTCAAGGGTCAAGCCATGTGGGAAATTGAATGCACTCCTGTTTCAGTCTAAAAAAGGCGCCGTCCCAAAAGGCACCATTAAGAGAGACAGAGGAGGTGCCAGTCCCGAGGCTGTTGAACCCAGCTGCCCCGCACAGACTGCAGATTCTTCCCACTCCTCAACCTTGGCAGCTAATGGAATATGCTACTCCAAGGGGGAAGATTTATTCATAAAATAACTCCATAAAAATGTACAGAGTGAAGCAGATCTGCTCTTAGGGTGATGGGATTTTTCATGCTCTGCTTGGAAGGTGACTGGTGCTTTCTTGCAGCCATCTCTTTGCTTTTGTTGCAACTCAAGTGTCCCAGGTGCCTGCCATTTGCTGGAGGAAATGGGAGGGTATTTACAAGGAGAACCGGAAATAGTGCTGAAGTCACATCCCTTTACTGCAGTTGCAATCCTGGCCTTGTTGTTGGAAACACAAAGCTGAAATGTAACGTGATCTGAGAGGATATTGCACAATGATTTCTTAGAGCGTGACAGATGGCAGGTAGCACACGCTGGCAAGGTGGGGCAAGAGGGTCTCCCATGTGAGTGCAGGCGGGGAAATGGAACAGTGCAGAGAGACTCTGTGGCCTTCGAGACTTCGCATTCTAAATCTGTCTTCTGGGAAATAGGTAGTGCCAGGATGTTGGGAGTCCTGGCATTCTGTAGGCGGTTTTGTTGTGACTGCAAACACCGTTTAGCCACTTCTCCTCCTCAGCTCCTCACTTGAACTGACTGAATACAAGGGCAAAATGCGCCCAGGACACTCCTCACGCTGCACCCAGGACACTCACGCCGCACCCAGGACACTCCTCACGCCGCACCCAGGACACTCACGCCGCACCCAGGACACTCCTCACGCCGCACCCAGGACACTCACGCTGCGGAGGCGCTCCACGCGGTTACTGACCCCGTCTCCAAAATCTGTTACTTCAGTCGGGAATACAGATGATCTCTGAGTACAGTTTCCATGATTTTATTTGTCAGGGTGTGTGTACATTATATGTGCTTTTGTATGAAGCCATGCACCAGTGCGCACGCGGGCACGCGCGCGCACACACACGATAGTAAGATTATACAGGAATAAGAAAATAATTTCTAGTTCTAGCTGGAGGACTTTTAAACCAAATGCACTTTAGAGGTATGAGAGAGCTTAGTTCAGACTTTAAAACATTTTTGTATTGTTTTTCACCTTCTTGCAATCAACTATGTTGCCTTTTACTTTTTATTTTTTTAAATATTGGTGCAGGGGATTGAACTCAGGGTCTTGTGCTTGCCCAGCAGGTGCCGATGCCACTGAGCTACACCTCTGGTCATGTTGCATTTTCTGGATTGAGATTCATAGACTTGTTTGTTTGTTTGTTTGTTTGCAGAACCAGAGATTGAACTCAGGCTCTTGCACTTGCCGGGGAAGCGCTTATTCTACTGAGCCGCTTCTCTAGCCCCTGAGATTCATAAACCTTCTAATGAAAACTCTTTTTGTTTTAACCTCTAAGCAAATGTCTAGATGGCTCCTTCATACCTGAATGTCCCAGACTTGCTCCCTGGTCCAATCCTGTCCTATAGAGATTAAGAGATAAGCTGATAATAAGCATTTACTGAGTGGTAATGAGCAAGCCAATCCAAATAAATAGCATTTGAATTCTGAATGGAATAGTAACATCACTAATTCATTTGCTATAACAGAAAGACATTGAATGTGTGCTTATATACTATATTAAGCATTTCATATAAATAAACTTATCTAAGAATTAAAATGCCTCCCTAAAATAATAGCTCAAAATGTAGTTTTTTCCCTTTAAAGACGCTGAGGCTCAACCCCCAAAATTGCCCCCGTTCTGATCCACAGTGTGCAGCTGTGTGAACACCAAACTCATGATCCTGAACTCAAATGTTTTTATCCTAAAGCAGAAAGGAACCTACTTCATTGAATGTCCACAACACAGTGAGAACTACACTCAGGAGGAAACATCTGCACATTACAGGGTGCTTTTCTTGTTGGGTTAGATTTGTGCAAACTCCCGTTGCTGTGATTTAGGTCCGGCGCATCCCCGGAACACGCACGCACTCAGCTGCGGGGCTGTAGGCCGCTGACCGGGCAGAGGCGGCTGTGCCCTGCTGCCAGGGCCTCTGCCTGGCGACGTGCTGAGTGTCACTGTGCGCCCGGAGGCGGGCCTGGCTGGAAGACAGCGGCCTCCTGGCGTGCCTCAGACGGCTGCTCTTGAGTGCCAGCTCTGCCCTCTCATGCTTCCCTGGCCCGCGAGGCCTCAGCAGCTCTCCCCCAGCAGGGCCAATCACCAAGCGGCACCAGCCAACCAGACCGTCCCGCAGACAGCAGGATGGTGAGCCTTTAAGTGGTGGGTGTTGACAGTGTGTCCCAGAAAAGGAAAGCTAAACAACACACTCACTTCTACATGCACACACACACACACACACACACACACACACACAATTAAAATTAAGTTGAGACTAAGAAATATGAAGGAATAAGAGGGGGATACAAAAACTTAGGCATCTTGTTTTCAGCCTAGTTATGGCTCTGAAAACTAGAACCAGGTCTTTTTTAACTTACCTAGATTTTGGAGTAAGGGTCTAGACTGCTGACAGAATGCCACTGCAGACTCTAGACTACTTCTTCTTCTTTCTTCTTCTTCTTCTTCTTCTTCTTCTTCTTCTTCTTCTTCTTCTTCTTCTTCTTCTTCTTCTTCTTCTTCTTCTTCTTCTTCTTCTTCTCCTTCT
>NW_004524750.1:2359227-2397436 GCF_000260255.1 Octodon degus
TGCATGCCAAGCAGCCACTTGTGCTGCTGAGCTATATCCACAGCCCACGACTGGAATTCCGACTGCTGAATGAATTAATTGAAGGAAGGAGAGAAAGTCTGGGAGTCTGCATCCGCCCTGCTGGAGCAGGCCTGCGGATCGCCATCGGAGTTGCCAATCGCTCTGTGTTTAATCGGTGTGAGAAGAAAGCGAGCGGCTTGGTTATTCCGGGAATCCCAGCTTCTGCCTGGAATGCCGTCAGCTCAGAGCCTCGCATGACGCCAGTGCAAGGCACTGTAGAGCTGTCTGCCTCACATTCCAGCGGGGGTTGCTTTGCGCTCCCAAAGTGAACCCTTAAAATCTGTAAGTGCCTGGCGTCCTTGCTGCCACTCCTGGTTTCCTTGGGGACCAATCAAAGTATGGGATGATGGTAAACACGTTCCTTAGTGGCTTGACTTCGATGAGCTGAGGTCTCCGTAACATCTGTTTTTCTGCGTCTGCTGTCACCCTTCCCTCTGCCGTGTCGCTTGTGCCCGTGGTTCTTTCTGTCATCCAGGAGCAGCTCCAGTGATCTGGAGGCCCCTGCCCGGTCAGGACCCCTTCAGCTGCTGGCCATAAAGCTGTAATCAGTCGCGAGCAGTTTGCAAGGGAATAGATTTGCTGTAAGACACAAAAATCTGTAGAAGTGTCTGACAATAGTCACCCAAAAAGTCAAACCAGGAGAGCCAAAAGATCCGTGTGCAGTAAAGAGCTGAAGAACCCGGCCACACGAGCTCGGTCCTGTGGCACTGTCCTTCACAGGTCCAGCTGGGGGCCGAGAGTCCAGGCAATGTTACGCGTGTCTGGGTCAAGGATCTGCACAAGGGACACCCAAAGGCCACTGATGACACTAGGAAGTCGGGGCCAGCAGAGTGAAGGACATGGGCCAGCAGGCTGAGTGGTTTGCACTGAAGCCGGAAACGACGCTAAAGCAAAGACCTAAGCTCCTTGCAAAGAACAGCGGCCCTTGCGGGTGACACTGGCGCCTCGAGCTCCTCTGGCAAGCAGAAGAGCTGAGTTCTCATCAGGCGAACCGGCACGGCAAGTGGGGAATCAGCAGCGCTGGGCGTGTCGTCCTCCTCCCGTTTATGCCGCTGGGGCAGCAACCCTCAGGTGGCCCCTCCAAGCTCAGGCCCACACCGCCTCGGTGCAGCGAGGCGTTCCGCGCAAGTTGACCTTAATTTGTCCCATGCAGGAACTGAGAAAAATAATTCCTGACATCCTGCTATTTTCAAAGTGGCAGTTTTCCTTTCCCTCCAAAGACTGGAGCAATGATATTTGACAGGCTGCACATAAGCATTTTATTATCAGTTCTGAAAAAGGAGGACAAAGGTTTACAGCCACCCACTTCTAGATTAATAAATGAAGCATACTTTATTAGTTCAATATCTTAGAGCATAATTAATTTTCTAAGTGAATTCTGTAGGAATTGGTTTGCCTATTTTTGAAATTTATGGTTATCTAAGATGGCTCAGTCGAATAAGCGCTTGCCTGGCAAGCACAAGGGCGAGTTCAATCCCCGATACCCCGGCCCCCGCCCGCCCCCCAGGAGTTAGGAGAGGCGAAGAATATTTGAGGATGTGCAGTCACTATGTGTCCTCAGAGCCATCTGCTTTCTGACTCAGGTGCAGGAGCTAGTGCGGGTGGGGAGAGCCCAGGTAGAGGCGACAGCGCAGAGAAGCCCCGCAGGGAGCGCATCTGTGCAGCCCGCCCCTCTGCTGCGAGCCCTCTGGAGCCGAGCCTCCCCTCTTCCCAGCTGCCACGGCGGGACGCAGCAGTCGGAGCCCTCAGCGCTGGTGCTTAGCAGTGAGCCAGGCCTGGGTGCCGCCCGCGTGAGCACGCCCTGCGCCCGCGCATTGCCCTTGGCCTACGCGCTTTCCTGTCTCCCAGCGCTTTCAGGCGTCCCTCGCCCTCTCCTCCGCTGCGCCCCCCACAGCCCTGCCCTCCCCGAACCCCGAGGCTTGGTTCTCCACGCATGTCTGTAGCCTCTGCACCCCGCTCCTCTCCTCTGCAGCGACAGGTCAGCGCCGGCTCCTCCATCGCCGGCTGCGCTCTCTGTTCTTCCTTCCCTGCTCCCTGGACACGAACTGCACTCCCCGTTACTAGGGGCTTCCGGACCAAAACCAAGTTCCAAGGTCTCCCTTGGAGGCAGAGGCGCGCGCAGGCCCCCTTCTCGCTCTGCGTGGGTGCAGCTCTAGGCTGCAGGACGGCAAGGCCGAGGCAGGCCGACCCACGCTCGGTGTCTGGCCTGAGCGAGCTGCCGCAGGCGCATCAGCAGCATGTGGCCAGGGCCAGGGCTTGGACACAGGCAGAGCCCAGCGGCTGCGGCAGGCCTCAGGCTTCGGTGTCCTTCCCCTTTGATGCATTTTGAACTGCATTATGTATTTATTTTATTATTTTTTATTTATTTATTTATTTATTTATTTATTTATTTATTTTGGCAGAACCAGGGATTGAACTCAGGCCCTTGCACTTGCCAGGCAAGCACTTATTCTACTGAGCCATCTCCCAGGCCCCTGCATTATGTATTGACTATTTAGAATCCCGACGTTATTTTCCTTCACTGAGTGGGATGATTCACATGCGGAGTGTATGTTTAACTCGCTGTGTTTAGGTCCACTCTCACTAGAGGTAAAGGCTTAGAGGCCGGGACAGGTGCTCCGCAGGGTGGTGGTTGCTGAACGTGAAGTAGTTCTTGGTACGAAGAAGGGCAAATGAAAATGGACTGATCACAGCAGTAAGGAAATTAATAAAAATGCAATAAACTTAATTTATTGAGGAAGCAAGTCGAAGGCTTTTTGGTCCCGATTTTCGCGTTTATTTTGCACGTTTGTGGCTTTACAGAATAGCACTGCGCCTTTGAGAAACCACGAGGATGACACCAAGTGTTCACTTTTCAGGATACATTAATGTTAACAGTTTCTGTTGAATAGGTTTTCACTTAGGCGTCAGCGAATCCCAGTTAAAAAACAAAACAAAACAAAAAAAAACCATGAGCGCTGGATTAGAAGCGTTCATGCATAGCAGTGACTTTCAATAAAGTTATTGCTTTTCAGACAATCTGCATGTTCATTCCGGTGAATAAAATCCTATTTTCTTAAGTTGTGTTTGCATGAGGGATCGGAAGCAGCCCCCCTCTCCAGCAAGCCTGCAAGCCTGGGAGTCACTCTGGCTGCTCAGGCCCACCCTTCCCTCACTCGCCCGGCTCTTTTCCTCTCTTCTCCTCTCACCGCTTTATTTTCAAAATACGAATTAATATTACCCAACAGGCGGGTGAGATAGGTTATAAACACCATCATTTACAGAAATGAATCAGCATTTTTCACTAAGCAACTTTGATCCAAGAGGGAGCTTCAGAAAAATACTCCAGTCAAGTATTGTGAAACACTTGACTTTTTCAGACGGAGAAGGTGCCCTGCAATCAAGAGGAGGCCGCTCTGCTCTCCGACCTGCAGCACTTAGCCAGGTCCCTGAGGCCTTCTCGTCTTCTTTGCTTCTTCTGCTTATTAGATTGATTCAGGGACCCATCTGAGCGTAGGCATGGAGGAGCTGGCAGCCAGCTGCTAAAGCACACACTATGAAGCTTTGTTATCTTCATTTCTTTCCTTATTTTACAGTAATGTATCATTGCAAATATCTACACAGATATTATATATTTTAATGTGTTTTCTTTAGAAAACATAAAGAAAAACAAATCATAATAGGCTATTTCTAAAACAACATGAAAGTGAACAGACACACGCGGGCACATGCATGCGCACACATACACATGTGCATGTAGAGGCAGTTCTGTAAACGCTGAAAGAAAGAGCAGTGGAGGCCAGGGAATACTGATTTTCTCAAGGGCTAGAGCTTCCTGTAGCTCATGACTGCTGCGGACGCAGCTGGTCGCCAGGGGTTGAAGCTGCCCTCCCCCCCAGCTTCTCTGAACTGGCTTGTGCCTCTATGACGAAAGCATTTTGTGTGCAAAGAGCGAGTGACACACACGTGTGCGTGTCGATGGGCACAGCCGAGCACTCTGTGCCGGACGCAGCCTGACAGGCAGGTCCTCTTTGTGTTGGCAGGAGGGAGAACTTAAGAACATGTGCTCAAGGTTTCTCTTTCTGTTTACGCGGGAAGGCACAGAGGAGGGAACTGTGACTAGGGGATTGAAATAAACCGCAAAACCAAAGGAAAACACGGAGAACGGAACAGAACCTAAGGCCTTACATTCTGCAGACATTAAGGGAATGTTCACCTTTTGTTCTTTGTTCAAAGGCAGCAAAAATCGAGGGCTGATTTGTAGTTGTAGGCATGGCAACAGAAAAGGAAAGAACAGATGGTTTTTCTGGTGTGTCTAATTCCTACCGCATAGCACCATGGAGAATGATTTTACCAATAAAACTCAGTTTCTTTGATCCTGTCTCTTTCATTACTCCATTCATTTAGGCTTTCTTCCCTGCCCTGCCCAACCCCCTTTCCTCCTTCCCTCCCCTCCCCTTCCCTTCCCTCCTCTCTGTTCCCCTCCCTTCCCCTTCCCTTCCCTTCCCTTCCCTTCCCTTCCCTTCCCTTCCCTTCCCTTCCCTTTTCTTCCTTCTTTCATATTACCTGACCAAAGCTAGAGATGGTTTTCCACCTGACATTTTGCATATGAAGAATCAAATGGATATCAAGGTTTTTTATTAATTTGCCACATGTACTTTATTGATTCTTATAAGAGCTGGAAATATATGTCTTAGGCTTCCTGATGCTCGTGCTAGAGTTCATTCTGCTGTACCAGCCAATACTATTATCATTAATGAGATTTGGAATTTCTTTATAGTATGCAAATATCTTTGAGCTGTTAACTGCAATAATCTTTTGCTAAATTTAGCATTGTGGGAAATTAAAAATTGACATCAATATAATCTGTTTTAAAGAAACTTTAAGGGTCAGCCAAATAGCTCAGCGGATTAAAGTATCTGCAAGCAGACACAGGGGCCCAGGGCTTGATCCCCAGGCCTGCTGTGCTGGCCCTGCCCCCGGGATATACTGAGATAGCAATTGAGACTGGGCATGGTGGTGTGCAACTGCAATCCCAGCACTTGGGAGGCTGTAAACAGGCGGATCACTACTAGTCTGATCTCGTAGTGAGATCCTGAACACCCTGTAGACCCTTTCCTTAAAAAAAGTACAGAAAGGAAGAAAGAAAGAAAAAAGAAAGAAAGAAAAAAAGAAAGAAAGAAAGAAAAAAGAAAGAAAGAAAGAAAGAAAGAAAGAAAGAAAGAAAGAAGCAAACAAACAACTTTAAACAAGTCAGTACTAAAGTGAAGTTAAATTGGGATTTTTATGGCTAAGAGTGCAGGCTGCTCCATCCGCACCCAGAACCAGAGAGCCACCTCTTCACCACCTGAAGTGAAATTCCTCATCTGATACTTTAGAAGTGTAAAAGGGAAAAATGCACTATTACAGGCTCTTCATTTGCTGCCTAGTGTCAAGGAATAGATTTTGACAACTGAAATTCTTGGAAAAATCGAAGGATGTGGCAGATATTAGATGTAAGGGAGGAGGCGCAGTGAAAGGGGAGCTCTGGGCTCTTCATGTGCCCAGGCTGCAATGGCCTCAGTCGTAGATCCCCGTAGAATTCACACCAAGCATTTCACAATGGTTACTGTTTAATTAATGATTTTCCTTACAGTTTTTGAAAGATCATAAAGGAGGAAAATATGTCCTAGTTTAAATGACTATTATCATGTAGGTGTATCTCAAATTTTTTGTTTGTTTAAATGAATCCTCATATTTTAAAATACTTATAAATTAAAAATTCAAGTAAATTTATTTGAATGAATTTGAATAAACATGAAAATTTTCTTTGACAAAGCAGAATTTTGGTGAAAATATTATGATAAGATGGATTCTGGGTTACATCATAATTTTAACCCATCTAGAAATTATAGTGATTATCAACTCAGCTCCTACTTTTCAAACATTCCCAACCCCTAATTAACTTTACTCTGTGTCTGATCCATTTTTTTAAGAAAATAGTGTGACAAGAAATATATTCACTCAAAACTCAAGTGACATTCTACTTCAAGTTGTGATCTAAATTTTTCAAATCAGCTTTTCTATAAAGCACATTTCAGTTTTTTGGCCTGAATTTCCAGATATTCCAGAATATAAGCGTTCTAGAAGTAGCTATCAGTGTTGCATGAGGAGTTGCAGGACAACTCCAGAGGTAGTTTTCAAAGTTGAGTTTTGTCACTCTGACTCCCAGATTCCTCTGGACTGCTTGGAAAGACTGAGTCTGTGGACCTGGAAATCCTGCAGTGCTCAGAAGCGAGGACACCCACGTGGTCCAGACTCTGTTTGTTAATATTTCACCTTTGAACCCCAGAGACTTCAAAGTGTCTATCAGCAGCCGTTTGGCAAGAGAGAGAACGTTTTCAAAGAACTTTGATCACCTCAATTAACCAAGCCACAGGGATGCAGGATAAAGCGACTGCCAACTCAAACAACCCAGGATGATAGAATGCCATCATTACCACGGAGCTCGCAAGGTTTTAAAATATTATTCTTTGAGAGTGAAATGCTGCTTCTACCAGCATTTTGCTTCACACAAAAAGCAAAAGCCAGTGGAAAGTAGCAACTTCGTAAAGACCTGCTGGCAATTGTTTCTATAAACTTAACGCTTCTAATTGTGTCAAAATGTTTTCATTATATACATAGACATTTTCATTAAATTGTAGATCCAAAGGAGTGTTCTTGCTATGACAACAGAAGGCAATGTTGACTCCAGGGTAACCACTAAAAGTTATTTGGGTCAAAACATGCTACACTACATTTTAGAGTCTGCCTACTGGTGGGATCAGGGAGCCTGGAAGATCTCTCCCATTTTCCTTTTCCCTTTCTCATTGAAACCAGGACATGAAAGTGCTCTCTGGCTGGCATTTGACACAAGACACAGACTTCCATTCCGGGGCTGTTCTCCTCGCACCTGGCAGAAGGAATCCATACAGAGACACAGAGAAGAGTCTGGACCTTGCTATGTTCTCCATAGTTCATCAGAAACACAGCTTTGTTCTGCAAACATATTTCTTCCTGGTTTTCTATAAAGATACATTCTTCTCTACTTGGGGTTGATCTTTTATAAAGATGCCACATGCAAAACTTAAACAGAATATCTTTACATGCTTCTGTTAGTATTCTTTCTGTGGTTGGAACCAGCTTTGGGAGCAAGCCGAGGTGTTTGTCCCCTGCGTGTAGGGCCATGTTGGTCTGATTCTGAGCTGTCCTCACTTCCTCTTCTGGATCAGGAATGTTTATCCTGTGCCAGTGTACCTTGGGATTACATACCTTGTTTTGATTGTTACGGAGGACCACATATAAGTGTTGCTTTGATTCTCAGAATCATTTTCAACTAGGATTTATAAAAAATGCTAGAACCGTTGAGACATTGGAGAAGGGATTACTATGTTTTTGGTTCTTTGAAAGATAATTGAATCATGTTATATGAGATTGTGACCTTGTGTTTACTGCAGAATTATGTATGGTTAAAGATATTTGCTTGGGTGTGAAATCCACAAGGGGCATAATGTGACAGATAAATGCCATTGAGCTAACTTGCTTGTCTTGGAAACCATCAAGGAAAATGGCAGAGTACTGTTGGGGTATCTGTGGGCGTCATGGAAGTATGACTCTGGGTGCTGAATGGAGTCCTGTGGCCTCCCTCTTGGCCACTCTTCCCCAGTTCTGATTCCCGGAGCTCTGCAAACTTCTTTGCTCCACCATGTTCACTATGACCCTTCTGCCATAGGCTGAATCCACAGCAACTGGGACCCAAATTAAACTTCTGTTCTTTCCATTGTGGTGTTGGTATTGTCCACCAAAGGGAAAACTGTCCAGCAATGTGAAAACTGACTAATATAGATGCCTATCATATTACCCTCTATAAAATTACATAAAATTTAAAATTTAAGACTGGGCATAGTGGTGGTGCATGCTGTAATCCCAGCTTTTGGGAGGCTGAAAACGGGTGGATCACTCAGAGTCCGATCTACTTAGTGAGACTCTGTAGACCCTGTACTAAATAGACAACAAATAAATAAAATAAAATACAATTTAACACAAAAAGTATGCAATGCTAAATCTAGATGCATCAATAAATGGCATTTGCCCTATAACTTTAAGGACAGAAAGTTGAGGCCTAAAGTGGAGAGGTGACCTAGCTCCTGTGCCCTGAGGACCTGGCGTCCACTTCAGTTTGTGTCATAGCAGCAAAACAGAGGACTCAGAGCATCCCTTATGTTTTCCAAATCTTAATGGCATGCTTCTATTTCCTAAAAGAATTATTTAAGAAAACTGTTAACCTGACAAGATAACTGATGAGAAATTGCACAATGAAAACATCTCATAGATTTCTATTATAAAGAATTCCGCACACCATATTAGAGAGATATGGGGCTGGTGAGATCGCTCAGTGTTCTAAGCTCCTGCTTGGAAAGTGCGGAGATCTGGGGTTTGAACACTGGCACATCCAGGTCAGCCTCACCCCTGGGTTCCCTGAGTCAGCTACCAAGACAGGGTGTGGTGGTGCATGCCTGTAATACCAGCGCTGGGGAGGTTGGAAACAGGAGGGTCACTATGAGTCTGAGCTGCCAAGCGAGACCCTGTACCTAATACATAAAATAAAAATGAAAATAAAGAATAAAGAGATCTTCTGTCTTAGTAATTGCATCTATCCCAGAGCGTTTATTTATGTAATTCATAAATAAAATTGTTAATGGTGAAAACTGTGTCATTTTAATTCAGAATAAAGGAACCCGGAATGTTGGACTACTTAAGCAGCATTTCATCTTAGCAAGAGGGCACGAAGTGCAAACTAAGTGGACTCTAAGCTTGCTTGCAGTCATTGCTCTTTTCCATTCCAGAGAGAAATTTTGCACGTCAGAAAATGCTCGCACTCTGTGGGTAATGGATTCACGGAGGCTCACTGAATCATCACAAATTCGTAGCACTTGATCCAGTGGATTTCTGCAGCAGTGACAACGTGCGCCTGAGTTGAGCACCCAGAGAAGTTCAGCGTGGTCTAGGGCGAGCAGTCTGCATTCGCAGTGGGTGGGGACGTGGCTCCTTGGCGAGCCACAGCTCATGCGCCGCCCCCACGGAGCCAAGCAGAGCTGCGCAGCACAGGCTGGGGCGGGGGGGTCCATAACCGCCAGCAGAGTTTCAGGACGATTTTGAGGGGTGAATGCAAGTTTCTAATGAAACTAAATTTGTATTTTTCATAGATAACAAGGTGATTTGAACACAAGCTTCTTCCTAAATTTTATATTTGGCTTTGAGTATTAGTAAGAAAGAATGAAATGTTTATATGCTGAGCTAATGTCGCTGTGCTTTGAGAAAATTTCACTGTAAATGGCAATAAATAAACCATTAATTTTCAATGAGGACATTTGCTACTTGAGATTTTTGTTTTCTTAAAATTGACCCCAGAGTAGACATACTTTAAGCCAGATGAGACTTAAATCAGCTACTATTTTTAATTGTGTTCATGTCTCTAGGCCACAAGAGAGTACACAATGAATTTTACAAACTAAGAAAGAAAAACAATAGCAAGAACTGTGACCCAAGCCCAAAGATTTTAATTCCTTCAGGAGACATGGTTGTACCACTCCTGCAGATCAGCTGTGAGTATCTGCTTTACAAAAATATTACTCTTGGCATAGTATCCTACAGGGGCAGAAGAAAAACGATAATCAAGTTAGGTTTCCACATAAGATTCTGTCTACAAAGTAAAGGAGAGCAAAATTGCCGCATGCTAGCAGAATTATGAAAAGCGTCCTGTGGAAGGCGACATTTGAGATGGACTTTAAAAATCAGGGAATCCGAAGAAAGACCCTCCTATCACCAGTGAGCACATGAAGATTCTCAAGTTCATTACGTTTGGAATGTAAATCCAACCCACAAAGAGATAGCACATTGCCTGCAGTAGATGGGCTACAGTAAGGTAATTGTAAGTGTTGATAGCAACATGGAGAAAAGAAATTAATTGTAGATAATTACAAGACAGCAAAGATAGGAACTGCATATTTTATATAATGAATGCTGATAAGAATGTAAATGTTCAAACAATCTTGTAATTCCCTGCAAAGTTAAACACAAAGTCATTAAAACCCAGCATTTGTACTCCAAGGTATAAATATGAACTTCAGAGAGAGGAAAACATGCACACATAAAGACTTGCCACTAAGTGGTCATAGGAGCACGTCCCTAGAAAGCAAAAAGGTAGAAATAACTCAGATCTCTGTCACCCGAAGCCTGGATAAATTGGATGTGCTCTATCCACGCAATGAATATTCTGCTGTGAGAAGTAAGAAAGTACTAATCTGTGCTTTGATATGTGAAACATGAAGGCACAATGACAAGGGAAAAAGCAAGCCACAGCTGATGTTACAGCTGACGCCATCTGCTTTCCTGTACCTATTGTGTATCCAGAGTGGGAAGTCTATGGGGAAGATACATGGTCAGCAGCTGAGAGCTTAGGGGAGAGGAGGTTGGCGTGTCAGGAGACTCGCTGTAGTGCAGAACCTTGTACTTGGAGTTTCTTTTGGAGATAAGAAAATGCCCTTCAATTAATTGTGGTGATAGCAGCCCAACTCTTTGTTTATAGCAAAGTAAATTATAGGGGCAAATTATGTGGCATCTTAAGTTAATCTTAATAAAACTGTAAAACTGAGGATTTAAATAGTTCACCACTAAAATAAAGTAAGGGTTTCCAATGTGGACAAAGCATGGGCACTGGAGAAAAAAGGTGAGAATTGAAGGCCTTCCGAGGATACAGTGACCTTTTGGGAGAATAGTTTAGTATTAAAGTACATTGTAGGTAGAATTCTAAGATAGCCCCCAAATTTAAAAGCCCAAAAGTTTTTACAAAGAAAAAATTTAAAAATAAGCCCAAATAAGATACTTTTTATTTTTGTGTATATCATCCTAAAATACATACATTTTTATATATAAAAATGCAATAATTTTTTACTTGTGTATGTGTATGTATTCTATGGGCATTCTATGAAACAACACAGTTATACTGTCTTACAGGTCCAGAGGCCTAAATATTGAAATTTATTTCAATAGAGTAAAATCAAGGTTTGTATTTATTTATTTAGCTGGTTATTTTTAAGTACTGAAGGTGCTCCAGTACTACATATATAAATAGTTGTCAGTGTCATCTCTTCTTGTTAGATTGTTCCTTTAACTAGTATGTAGAGACCTTCTCTGTCTCTTCTAATCTGTTTAGCTTGACATTTACCATGCATGAGATGAAAGCTCTGCTTGTTTTCAGTGTCATGCTGCAGGAAATAGTGTTTTCATCCTTTAATTTTTAGTCTATGAATATCTCCTTGGAGTGGACGAGTTTCCTGAATTCCACAGAGACATTGCTTTATGATTTACTGGAGGGTTGAGCCAGTTAACATTAAGAGAATTAACTGATATGTGCTGATTATTTACTACTATTGTCTTGTTTCTCCTTCAGTGACTCATCCATCTCTTCTCTACTGTTCCCTCCCCTGCCCTCCCTTTCCCTTCCCACCCTTTCTCTTCTTTTGCATGATCTCGCTATGTAGCTCAGGTGGACCTTCAACTCATTTATATAGCCCGGGCTGCCCTTGAAAGCACTGTGGTCCTCCCGCCTCAGCCTCCGAATGCTGCGATCACAGGCATGTGCTATCACACCCAATTGTCTTTCTTTTCTTGACATTTTTATTGTTCACCCACTAACCTTTGAGTTTTTATGTCCTCTGAGTCTGTAACAAAAATATTTTCATTGTTTTTGCCAAGAATATTCTTAACTATTTTCTGGAATGTTGATTTAGCACTCATATATCTTTCGAGATGATTTTTTTCATGGAAATATTTTACTTCTCCAACTGGTTTGAAGGACAGCTTTTGGGGATCAATTAATGTGGGCCAGACGTTACTTCCTCCTAGGGCTTGAAATATTTCAAGGTTTTCTGGTCTTTATGGTTTGTGGTGAGAAGCCTATTGCAATTCTAGTAGGTTAGCCTTTATTATTATTATTTTTGGTTTGTATTATTTTATTTTCTTCTGACTACTTTTAAATTCTGCTAAATTTGCTATTTATCTGGTAATTTAATAAGGATATTCCTTGGTGAGATTTTTGTATTTTTTGGTCATACTTGTTTGGTGTTATGTGTCACTTAATCGTATTTTAAACTCTTTTCTCATATTTGGGAAATTTTATTCTATGAATTCTGTGAACATGTTAGTGAATTTATGTTTCATTTTATAGCCTTTTCTCACTCTAATTAGCCTCAGACTGGTCTAGCTGTTCCCATGTCACAGCTGCTGGATTTTTCTCATTTCCTTTGTACTTCATCAATTCATGACTTCAGACACACTGTCTTCACATTCATTATTTCTGAAATTTATGAATTTTACAGTTTTTTATTTCACACATTTCTGTCTGACATCTTTCTGGGAGCGTACACCTTATTAAGTCTGTCCTTCAAATTTTGAAATGTTTCGGTTGGGTCATCCAGTTTTTTTTCTTGTCTCCTGAATGTACTGCGGCCATACTGAGTGCTATTTTCTCGTTTAGTTTGTGTAGCTTCTTCAGCCCTTCCATGAACTTTTCATAGAGCTCTGCTACCTGGCCTTTACCTCCGCCTCCCTTATGATCCTTGCTCTGCTTTCAGGCGTTTTCAGCTGCCTCCTATCCCTGTTCTCCCAAGTGTCTGTGGTGGGTCGACAACTGGGGGTCACCCTGTAGCACCCAGCTGAACTGAGCCGAGTGGTTCTGGGTATGGGAGAGCCGCTGAGGGTTTTCTCCAGCAGCATTAGAGGCAGAATTGGAGAAGAAGAGAAGCCACTGGGTGCCTTTAGAAGCTGGAGGGAGCTGTTGGCTTTCTCAGAGGACCTTGTTCTGCTGGCTTTCCTGCTGGACATGGCTGTTCTCATCATTCAAGGGGCTCAGGACCTTGCTCCTGCTGAGGATGGCCCCGGGGCACTTGGGGCGATCTTTGGTCCTCACCTTGAGCACTGTTTCTTGACTCCAACCCAGAGCCCTCTGCCCACTAGCACAGGGGCTCATCCGCTGGCCCAGACTTTCTAGCTTCCACCACTGGCTCTGGGCCCTCCTGTGAGGATCTGTGAGTCAGGCCTGCATGGGGCACTGTCCTGGGCACTTGGCCTGTGGCTGGAGTAGTGCAGAGCATTGCTATGAGCTCCAAGTCTTCACCTGGACTCATGCAAGACACTGCCACGGCAACTCGGCCCTCAGCTAGGGCCTTTAGGCTTTAGTGTGTGGACAGACGGCCAGCACTCTTTCTGCATATTACTATTTGTATTTTCTGTATTTTTAGGGAAAGGTCTATAGGGTGTTCAGAGTCTCACTACATAGATCAGACTCATAGTAATTCTCCTATTTACAGCCTCCCAAGTGCTGGGACTACAGATGCACACCACCACACCCAGTCTCAATCACCGTCTCAGGGCACCTTGAGGGTGGGGCCGGCACAGCAGGCCGGGATTGAACCCCTGGCCCCTGTGTCTACCTAAGTAGGCACTTTAATGCAGTTTAATCTTCAGAGCTATTTGGCTGGCCCTTGTATATAACTCTTGATGGATATTATAAAATAATCCTTTACAGCGTCATGCAGGCCCTGCTCCCCAGAAGCACTGAGCTGGCCATTGAGACTGGGTGTGGTTGCACATGACTGTAATCCCAGTGCTGGAGAGGCTGAAAACAGGAGGGTAACTACTAGTCCAAGCTTCATAGTGAGACCCTGTACCAAATACATAAAAAAAAATTCTAAACTGTATGTTCTATATTGTTCCCCTTGGAAAATCCCAAATACAACATATATATATATATTTATATAGCTTTCTCTTCCCACCTCTTCTGTGGGGAGAGTACTGCCAGGTGATGTCCAGCAGAATGACAAGAGCTTGTGGTTTACAAGATTTTTCTTAAGATATTGCCTTCCTGTGAAGCCTGCAGCTTTGTGTGGCTGGCAATAGCATGTACCCTTTTTGCTATTTTCTTAGGTGATTTGGTCTCTGTCTCTATGTGTTGCAAAGAGAGGTACCCACATCCACATTTCACAGGTGTCCTCTGGGGTCAGTTGGCCGTTGGTCTTTGGGTCTCCTAGGACTCTCTGATGTATGTTTGTTAGGCCTTCTCTGGGCCACCTTCTCTGGTCCAGTACCCAGGTCTTTGATATTGGGCTGTACTATTGCTTAGTACCCAAGACAATCAGGATATTGGCATATAGAGTTCATCAATTGATCTCAATAAGTAAAATGTTCAAATCAACAATAGCAACCCTAGCATGCATAAACTGGATAATGGCAAGCTATAACACACATCGTGCCATTTTAACCATAGGAACCAAGATTTATAGTTATAGAACAAACTCTAATGCAAATGAGGCATTTATATACAGTAAATATAGACTCAGTTCAGGAATTTTACGTTCTGCAAAGTAGAACAGAAAGATATAGCTAACCATATACAGATTCATAAGGTAAAGGGTATAGGCATGGAAGCACGAATAAAAAAATAAAGTTTATGAAAAATTAACTGCAGAAGATGGAAGAAAGGTGATAATATTGACATAAAAGGTCCTATTGAGGTATAAAAGAAAATTAGTAATATTAGATAACAATTACAGAAAAAAGCAACTAGGATAAGGATGAATCATGGGGAATGCACATTAAGCAAGAAGAAAAGAAAACAGGACAAAATACTTAGGGAACAAGTTGAACATTAAGTAATAGAAAAGAAGAGAGACAAATAAATCGGGCCTACTGAAACCAATAGCACAAGGTCATAACTTAAAAAGCGAAACAAAGAAAGGGGTCCCACAGCTCCCCACTCCAGCAACAGGAGCTAGTAACAATAGTGGTAGAAGTTAAAAATACCAGGAGAAGAGGGAGAATGCTGGACTCAGTGAAGGGAAATGAGGAAAGAGAATACAGACAGAGAAAGAAAATGAAACAGAGACAATGACACACGGTGTATTAATCATTGTAACTCTCTGACTAACCTGTTCTCAAGCTCTTACTATTTTTATTCTTTTCTCTTTAAAAAAAATAAGGTGCCAACAACAAAACTTCCTGCACATTTCCAGAAGAGATTTTCCTTGCAGGCTTGCAGTTGTTCGTCTTACAAGCGGGGCTTCCGCAGTCTGTGGGTTTGTGCAGCATTTCCCAGTTCAGTGTAAGCCCTGGGTCTTCACGGAGCCTCCTCGGTTCTTTCTCTGGTCCCCCATTGGCCGGACACCTGCATGGCGACTGTCCAAGCTGTCACGCCAGCCTGGAAAGGGTGTGGGGCCCTGAACCCTGAGGTGCCTGGCCTGGCATCCCGCGTGCTGGGGCCCGTGCTGGACCTGAGGTGTAGTCTGGTGTGAGGGAGGTAATTTCCACACACGGCAGGAGCTTGCATCACTCTGGGGTGTCTCGGTGCACAGGGTCGCTGCTCTGGAGCCCCAGGGGGACGCCCGTCTCCTGGCCTGTTCAGCATAGTCCGCATCCACGTTGCTTGGCAGGTGACTGTCTTCTGCCTCCAAGGCAGCTGCGCAGGAGCTTCAAGTCCTTCTGCGACACCGGAGGGCCTGAGTATTTTCTTCATCTATAAGAACTCTTGTAATCGCGTTGTCTCCACTTGGATGACACGAGGCGACCTCTGCACCTAGGAATCGGCTGTTAGCAACCTGAATTTAGTTATCACCTTAGTCTCCACTGCCCTGAAAGAAAGCATATTCATGGCTTGAGGATTAGAGCACAGACGTGTTGGAGGAGTCATTGTCCTGCATAACACACCTCGCAGTGCGCTTCCCATACAGCCCCTTAGCTTCTCTTCTGCCTTCATTTTTATCACTGCACTAATGACTTCATAAATTCTTTTAAACAATTTTCAGTTTTCATACTACTCCTTGCTACTTGGTATATTTAATGTTTATTACTGTATAGTGGCAATAATTAGCATATTCATTCAGTAAAATATTTATATGCATTGTATTAATTCCCTAGGCAGCACTCAAGAAGTATCTTTGTAACAACTGTGCAATTTTTACATTTGAAAAGCATCAAAAGTCAATAAGCAATCAACGCCTTGGAATCAGAAGGCCCAGGGCCTGATCCCTGTCTCATCGCTTTCTGTTAATTTGCCTTAGGAAGTCACATAGTCATGATAAGACTAATTGGTCATCTATCATTAAAATTGGTTTAAGAATTAAATGTATTGATTTCTGTAAAGTGCTTGGAGAACTGGCTAGCCTACTGCACACAGTCATCAATTGTCCTCATTACTGAGGCCTAGTGCTGGGTGAGGGCTGGGTACACGATCATGAAGGAAGATTAATTATCTCTGCTCTTGCATAGCTTAAAATCAGCTGACCCAGGCATCCTCAGCAACATATCTATTCATAACAAATGGTCAAATTCTTTCTTTCTTTCTTTTTTAGGGAAGGGTCTACAGGGTGTTTAGGGTCTCACTACTAGATCAGACTCATCCTGATCCTCCTGTTTACAGCCTCTCAAGAGCTGGGATTACAGGTGTACATCACCACGCCCTGTCTCAACTGCTGTGTCAGTGTGCCCTGGTAGGCCCGGGGATTGAACTCCCAACTCCTGCGCCTGCTTGTAGGGACTTTAGTCCACTGGGCTATTTGGCTGGCCCTCAAATGACCAAATTCTAAGCTTAGATTTGCTAGATAAAGTACTACTATGTAGCTGCTGCTTTCTGGTAAAAAATGAAAAGTGAGTGGCTTTCCCACCTTTCAATGTTACTCTCTGGGATTAGCTAGGTATGCATGCGGTTGTGGGACTGCACATCGCACTAGATTCTAATTCTAAGGATTTAATGAGGCTCAGTTTTAAGCTGCATTGGTACATAAATGAGAATATAATTTGGTTTTTTATTTTATAAAATAAAAGTACCACTTCTTTCAAATTTTAATTATTTATATAACTCATTATTTTAGAAAGTCTTATTGAAAGCTTTTGAATTTGAGTTTGGCTTCTGCAGGAGATTTTAATGGATATTTCCCTTTTCTACGATTTATGCATGCAGTAAACATTGTGCATATATTTCCTAATATGTAATCCTGACAAGAAAGTGCTCTCTGCCCTAATCTGAGCTGTAGAAAATAATGTGAGTCTAAAAAGTCAAAATTGGCAGCACATTGTCGGGTAATACGGACCCGGAGAAGCAGAACTCAAGGAAAGCACCAAGTGGGGCCCAAAAGGGAAGGAAGAGGTGAGGTGACGCGCTCCCAAGCAGCTTCAGCGCGTGATGGGAAACGCAGCGTTTAGTCCTGGTGTAATCCGAAGGAGTCTTCGCCTCTGATGTTCACACAGACGCTGACGGGTTGCTTACAAGTGGGGACCAAACACAAACATGTGTCCATTCTCCTGTAAAAGACAGGAGAACAGTGACCGAAAAGCACATAAATTCATGATACGCCCTTCAGCCCCAGGAAGTACACGGTCCAGTTAAAACTGCTGTGAAATTGACACGAAGAAAATGATGAAAACGTGACGCAGCCAGCTACATACCTCTACAAGAGCGTCCGAGAGTGCTGTAAGAGCACAGGAGCTAACAGCCTGGGCTGTGCTGGGGAGGCGTCCCTCCTCGGCCTTCCCACCGCATGGCCTTGGGGCCCCACACCCGCAGGCCCAAGGAGGAGGGCGTGCTGCGGGGACGGGAGGCAGGTCCCTCGAAGACGGCCGGGCCTGTGCAGGGAGCCTGTGGCCAGCTTGGCATGGGCCCTACTGTGTTATGGGGATGGATTTGGAGCTGATTTAGGATTTACTTTTTAAAGGTCTTATTTCATTTCTTCCACTGTGTAAATACTGAGTATTTCTAGCATGAGAAGACAGATATTTTTTTCAAAACGTTTTTTAACTTTTTAATTTGGTGTAGGGCCTCACTGTGCAACTCGGACTCGTAGTGATCTTCCTGTCTCAGCCTGCCCAGTTCTGCGATTATGGGAGTGCACCACGGCAGCCAGTTTTGGTGGCTGGCACAGTGCACCTGCGGTTCCGGGGCTAGCAGTACCCGGGATCGATCCTGGGTCATCGCGCTTGCCAGGCAGGCGCTTAGCCCGCCCAGAGGTCTCCCAGGCCCCTCGCTCTTTCATGAAGTTGAACCAGTTTTTATAGCTGTTCTGTATATCTCCATAATTTTAAAAATCACTTTGCATATTATTTTTGTAAACTAACAGCACAACTTCTATTTGTCTCCTGATTTAAAGATATTTATTTGTTTACTTAAATTAAACATCACTTTGTTATTTTGTCTAATTTTTTAATACAAAATGAAACTGCTTTTCTGGTACTTTATTGTTTATACATTTCTATTCCATTAATATCACTTAAAAAAAAAAGAACAAAACATAAATGGACAACTTTTCTTATTAAGGACTAAACAAAATATGTTAAAAATCATTATGAATGTGAATTTTGGTTAAAAATACACAAGCAGATGTTAATTCCAATTGCAATACTTTCGTGCCTTGCGCTCTCTCTTGGCAAGCTACCGGAGACCTGCTTCCTCTCAGTTTTGCCTTGTTTGTAACTGGATATTTACCTCCACTGGTAGTAAAAATTTAGTCACATGGAATGGGCATTATACTTAAAATTTCTCCAAACTTCCCTGTTATATATCACATTTTATGTAATTTTTTTTCTGTACAGAGAATCAAATTCACTACCTTGCACTTGCCAGGCTACATCCCTGCCCCGTCACATATTTTATGAAAGTATGTTTTTTTGTTGTTGTTCATAATTAATTTGAAAGTCAGTAGGGTGTGGTGGTGCATGCCTGTAATCTCAGCACTTGAGATGCTGAGGCAGGAAGATTGTTACAAGTCTGAGACAAGCCTGGGCTGCAAAGTTAGCTCAAGGCCGATCTGAACTGCCTAGTGAGACCCTGTTTCAAACACACACACACACACACACACACACACACACACACACACACACACACACAGTCTACCAAGATACTAGTAAAACCTGAAACAAGTGGATGTAATTACCATTTGAGCACTACACACTGCTGATATTACCCCAGGTATGTTTTTCTTTGCATATATGAACTGTGGTGCGGCCTATTGGCTGCTAACTTCTGCCTTTTCAGTTTCTCCCCCGTGGACTCTTGCTTGCACATGCTATCTGCTGCCTTTGAATACTGTGATTTTTCTGGTTTCCTTTTCTTTTAATCTTTGACTACAGATTAAGTCACTGCATAAAAGAAAGGAAGGAATCACAAGTTGTGGTGGAGGAAGTTACACCACCTCTCCAGCTACTTACATGAGTGACACAATGAGTTCAAGTGAAACACGGGGGACGAGGAAGTGGGAACACCAAAAGTACCCTCACAGGCAGCATTTCTGTGGATGATGGATTCTCAAACATGTCAACACAATGTGAAAATAAAAATGTGTGTGTGGACAAGCAGAAAGCTGGGAGAGACGAAAGCACACGTGGCAATTAACAGCAAGAGGAGACACCAGCTCAAGCCCACAATTTCCAGTTTTCTAATTCACTGAATTCAATTTTTTTTTGTATGTTTAGTACATGATCTCACTACACAGATCAGACTCAGTGATTCTCCTGTTTTCAGCCTCCCAAGTGAGGGGACTATAGGTGCGTACCACCACTCCTAGTCTCAGTCTCCATCTCAGCATGCCCCGGAGAGGGGATCAAGCCCCAGTCCCTGAGCCTGCATAAGCAGGCACTTTAGTCCACTGAGCTCTCTGGCCAGCCCTGATTTTTTCATACTGTCAATTAAACATTTCATTTAGAACACATTGTTGTTCTTTGAGCAATGTGAAATGTTTTCTCATTTTCTGAAATATTGATTTAATGCTCTAATTTTTATAATAATCTTCTCGTGACTTGCCATAAAGGAAATAAGCCAGTATATAATGTTGTTGCAGAGTAATTGTGTTAAGGTAATATACTCATGAAAACAAAAATTTCTGGGCCTGCGTGGCTTCCTGAGTCACCCAGGTTCGACTGTGTTTTCTGCACCGCAGGGCCTCAGAGTTGCCACCGTGGACCTGCGCTCTGCAGCATGGAGGCCCTGGAAGCCACCTTTCAGCTGTCCCTGGCCTTGGTGGCCCTGCTGGTAGAACTGTGGTGTTGTGAGTGTGCCTGGTGCACGGCGGTCACCAAGCACTAAGTGTGGAAAACACATATCAGTCTCATTAACAATTTCTATACTAAGTGATTTTTTCCATATATTGGGATAAAATATGTTATTAAAGTTAATGTTCTCTTCTTGTGTGGTTAATGTGATTGCTGTAACATTTAAAATAATATGTAGCTCAAATAATACTTAACTTGGACTTATTTTTTAAACTGTCAAATGCATGGAGGGAACTTATGCTGTCTTTCCCTGTGAATTTTGTACTTAATTTGAACATATCTTATTGAAAGAAAGCTGTAATACCCACGGACACTGACTTCCATCCCTCAGATATTTATATACCTAACATTTGCATGCATCGTGTATTTATCACGTCCTATTATTTTATTCTAAGCACTTAATGTATCTAGTATAACCTCGGTAACACACAATCAGGAGGAACAGTAAAGAAAGTGGGCAAGACCCCTTTTCTGAGTAATTTGCAGTCTACTATTTTTGATGTCTTTCTTCTTTTTAAAATCTTTATTTATTTATTTGGTACAGCGTCTCACAGTGCAGCTTGGACTCCTAGTGACCCTCCTGTCTCAGCCTCCCTGGTGCTGGGATTACAGGCGTGCACCAACGTGCCTGGTTTCCAGACTGGCACAGCATGCTGTACCGGGCACTGAACCCGGGTCCTTGCGCTTGCCAGGCTGGCACTCAGGCTACTGAGCCATCTCCCCAGCACTCCCCACCTATTTTTGGTGCCAGGATTCTAACTCAGGTCCTTGCACTTGCCAGGCAGGTGCTGCCCTGCTCAGCTCCATCCCCAGCCCCTTCCAGTCTACTATTTTAAGATAACTGCTTCTGCACCGAACTATTTCTATGATTAGAATAAGTTCTCTTATGTCAATTGTATTTGATGTAAGACTTTGCAGTGTACAGAGTGAAAGTGGTGTGGGGAAAGACAGAGGCCTGGGAGGTGGAAAGAGCCGGCAGCCACGTTCCTCAGGTGACAGCAAAACCATAGGTGAATTCATAGCTGAGGAAACAGCTGCAGACCGCAAGCCGGGGGAGTGTCCTGTCTGCACCTCCTGGCATCTTCCCACAAAACAGTCCTGCCCTCTCCTCCGCAGAGTCAACAGCTGTGATTCATACCACACTGTGACTCATCATTTTCTTTTGCAAAGGGATAGAATTTTTAAAATTTTACTGCTCTGAGGGAGGTGTATTCTTTTAAAGGAATGCTTTCTCAAAAAAATATGAATACAGATGTGGTGAAAATCTAGTGAGGTGAAATCTAGTCCTGATGAAACTCAATATGGCTTATTTATACTGTTTATGTTCATACATTAGGCAGAGACATTTATAAAACTGCATAAAGGCGTTGCACTTCGTTTCCCACGTACACTTTTCTAGTTACCAGGAATAAATTACATGCTCATGTGTGTATTTCCAAAGGAGATTTAGAAGGTAAAACATACGTCACTAGATTTTCTGTTGCATCCATGTGTTGCACCTGCGCCCTGTACTACTGAATTACGCTATTTGTTATGTTGTGTCAGTTAGCTTTACACTCCTGATGGAGACAATTTAAAAGGGGAAGTGTTCATTTTGGCCTGGGTTTCAGGGGTCTCTAGCCCATGCTAAGTTTCTCCACTTCTTTGGGGTCACTGTGAGGCAGACCCTCTCGGCAGGAAGCGTGCAGTGGAGCAGCTGTTCCTATTTTCCTAGCTGGGAAGCAGAGCTGGAAGCACAAGAAGGAATGGGGTCCACTTCTCTCCTCCAGGCCCCAACGCCAGCACAGCCTTCTTCACCGGCCCGCCTCCTGAAGCTTCCATCCCTTCCCAGTAGCGTCCTGAGCCAGAGACCAAGCCTTCAGGGCATGAGTGTCTGGGGGACCTGTGAGCTCCAAGCCACAGCCTACATGCAGCTGGGGCACCCGGGTAGGGAAACTTGAAAATGAATAATTTCTGTACTATCCTCCTAGATTTCCTTCCCTAAAATGTGACAGGTTCTTGGGGAATGAAATTTGTCTACTTTGCTTCCCACCAAGTCATAAATTGCAAACTATTCATTAGTAAATGAATGGATGTAGGAGATTTAGAAAAGATCTAGAAAAGTCTTAAAACAATTATTTTCCACTCTGGAATAAATAACAGTTATGCAATCACCTCAGTAAAAGACCTAAAAAGAACAGCACAATTTTTCTAAGCAGAACATATGGAATCTCCAGAAAAAACATAAAGGAGCTGTTTAAGAGATACAATCAGGAATTACGTGTTAGGAAAATTCAGAGACTTTTTGGGAAACAGTTGTCCTAGCAAATGGATTCGGTAGGACCAGTTTTGAGGTTTTTACAGTATTAGCTTGTAGGCAATAAAGTAACATTCTGTGCTTAGGCATATTTCGCAACTCTTCTCAAAGATGGAAGAAGATTCCTCATTTTGTTCCTGCTCAAAACTTTATTTATTTTAAATACTAAGTGTTTCTATTTTATCATATTTACTTTTCCAACTGCCTCATTATAAGAGCTGGAGCATTGTTGTTGTTGTTTTAATCCAGAAATAAATAGCTGATTCCTGGCTCTTGACAAGAGGAACCTTGGAGGCTGGCTCCTTTCCCAGACCTTAACCTTGGAGATGCTGCGGAAGCAGGAGCGTCGTCGACAGGTCCCGGAGCACTAAAACCCTGACAGATCCGCGGAGAGACAGGTGCTGCGCTCCTGCGGCCGGGTTAGAGGAGGGCGAGGGGCAGAGACGCAGGCAAACAGACGGAGACTCTCAGCGTTTCTTTATTTCCTCTTACCCTAATTGTCTGATGATGTCTCTGCCGGCCTTCTCATTACTTACAAAGTATAAGTAAACAAACAAACAAATGACGGAGTAGAAGGAAGAGGAACTGTGCATTTGCTGAGATGGTTTTCCGGCGGGCAATTGCGACGGGAAGGGGACAGAGTACCAGCTTCCGAGCTTTCATTCCCCCCTTGTCTGGATGACCAGAAACCAGAGAAGCAGCCTGGCTGTGGGCAGCACCTGGAGGACAGGGAAGGTGTGCCGTGGAGGAGGTGCTGCGGGGCCGCAGCTGCGAGGGAGAGGGCGGCGAGCCGGGCCAGCGGCAGCGCTCTGGGCCGCGCCCTTCAACAGTGCGGACCTTATTTGCAAGGGCGATAAACTCGCAGACTCAAATTTAAAATTTTCAGAATAACGTACAAAAAATTAAACGAGAAAACAAAAGCAAGCAAAAACAATGAGACAAAAGCAAAATTACTTGAGAGGACCTCTACTGTTAAACTAGAGTTCAGCTTTATAAATACTTGAATCAGATAAGTAAAACAATGGAATTATAGAACAGAAGTTAGTAGTCACAATAAATAACTATACAAGCAGGTGCACGGGCTGGGGCATGCTGAGACAGCAATTGAGACTGGGTGTGGTGGCACGTGCCTGTAATCCCCGCTCTTGGGATCAGCAGGATCACTAGGAATCCTATCTAGTAGTGAGACCCTGAACACTCTGTAGACCCTTCCCTAAAACAAAGATAAATAAATAAATAAATAAACATATTACATGAAAACTTACAAAGATTAGTAGCCTACAAAAGGATTATTACTGAATCCATAAAACAATTCTAGGCCAAGATATTTTCCCTGGTGAGGTTTTCCAGCTTTTTTCAAAGCATTTCATTTCTTTTTCCTATGCATTATTTTAAAAAAGTAATATTAGTAAGGATTCTCTTAGAAAAACAGCCAAATAAATTTGTGTAAAAGCAGACTTTTCCTAGCAGAAACTGGCTCATCCATCTTTGGGGATTGGCAAGTCTAGAATCTGCTACCGGGTTGGCAAGTTGGAAACCAGAGAGCGAGCACTTCAGGTGGAGACCTCAGACAGCCTCCTCGAGATTGCCTTCTTGCTTGGGAGCAGACAGGACGGTAGTTGTGACCACTAATGCTCATTCGTCACCTTCTTCAGACTGAGAAGCCCCTGAGAGGTCAGCAGTACACACTGGGGCGTTGCTGGGTGGGCCTGGGGGTGGGACATGAAGGGCCCCACGCAGGGCCCCACTCAGGACACCATGCAGGACACCACGCAGGGCCCCACGCAGGGCACCACGCAAGGCACCACTCAGGACACCACACAGGACACCACGCAGGGCCCCACGCTGGCTCCTCCCTGGTGCTGTCCTCGTCTTCTGGTCTCTGGCCATCAAGAGCTAAGAAGCTTCACTTCAACACACTGCTCCACCATAAGGTTCCCATCCTGAAACTTACCAGCTATGGGTGGAACCACCAAAACTTTTGAGTCAAATTAAGATTTTCTGCTTCATACCATGTGGTGTCCATTTGGTTCCATTTCTACCTTCAACTTAATTACTGAATCCCATCCATGGCACAGAGAAAAATCTCCTTTATCCAAACTTCATAAACTTAAATGTTAATCTAATTACAAAACTCTCCAAGTTAATGCATAAAATTAACCTTTTCAATGGAAGATAAACAAAATAGGGACACCTAATTTCAAAAGCACATTTGAAATTCAGATTTCTAGCTTGATGAGACAGTATGGGAATGAAGAAGCTTGGACTTACTCCATTTATGCCAAGAAAAATAAAATTTCCAATTAAAATACTAGATTTAATGAGAATGAGAATATTTAAATTACATTTAAATTAGGAAACTCTAGAGCCACTTCTTTATTCTAAAACTAATAATTCCCATCAGAGGCAAAGTGCTCCACATGCAGAAGACATGGCTTAAGACACCTTGTCACCACTGGGACAAAGCAGGTGGGGCTGTCACAGTGGCTCAGCATGTGTCACTTAGCAAACATGACACATAGCATCAGCACAATGGAAGGTGAAGATCATAGGATTGATCCTATCCACAGATGCAACAAAGATGTTCAATAAAGTTCAGCACCCCTCCCTAAGGACAGCACTCAATTAGCTACAAAGGGAATATACCTCATGATAGTAAAAGCCATGTACAACAAGTCAATAACTCATTTTATCAAATAAGAAAAAGATGAACTCTTTCTCCAATATCTTAAGAGACTCATTTGCACCATGTCTACTCAACACAATGCTGGATGTCCTAACTAAGTTAATGAGGTGGCTGGGCAGATAGCTCAGTGGACTAAAGTGCCTGCTTAGGCAGAGCGCAGTGGCGGGGGTTCAATTCCTGCCATGCTGTGCCAGCCCTGCTCCCAGGGTGCACTGAGATGATGTTTGAGACTGAGTGTGGTGGTGCCTGTAATCCCAGTGCTTGGGAGGCTGAAAACAGGAGAATCACTATCAGTCTGATCTGTGTAGTGAGATCCTGTACTAAATACATTTTTAAAAATCAATTAATTAATGAGGCAAGAGAGAAAAAATGCAAAAAAAACTGAAAGAGAAAGCCTAATTGTCACTGTTTGCAGACAACATGACCTTATATATAGAAAATTCAAAATCTGTACTAAAACAATAACAAAAACTATTAAGAATTCATCACATTTGCACAGTGTAAAATCAGTACAGGAAAATCAGCAAAACAGCATTGCTATATAAAAATAATGAATTATCTGAGTTGAAAATCAACAAAGCAATTCCACTTATAATACCTTAAAAATAAAATATATAGAAATAAATTTATAATAAAAAATAAACAAACTGATCTGACAGGTGACAGGTCAGCCTGATGAGATGTCCCTCCATGGCTGCTGGTAGGGTGGGCTGGGAGCAGGGTGAGGAGTGGGGTGACCTGCTTGGCTGGGTACGAAGTGCATCTGGGTTGGGTGGGTGACTGTGTGCTAAGCACAGAGTTCTCACTAAACCAGAGCCCTCACTAGCATTGAGTGATACAGGGAAGACCGACTGAAAGGGAAGGCCACAGTGAGAGTGAGCTTAGAAGTCTGACTGAAGTTGAGTTAAGACAAGGGCTTTTGTCACTGATTTGGAAAGGAACACATAGATTAACATTTCGCTCTGCAAGCTGTGCATATATTCACCTTTAGAATGTTCAAAATCCATGTTTTAAAATCATTTAAAGTTACTCCATTTGTGGTTCTGCTATCCAACTGTCAGAAATAGGTTCTTTTTTTTTATTAAGGGGATTTCATTCTTGGTGCTTTTTTTCTTCTAAATTTACTCTTTAGAAATCATGTAGAATATATTTGAGTCTACAAAAGAATAAATATGTAGAAATTTTATAGTTGTCCTTTTCCCCCCTCCAATTTTCTTTCTCTTATTGCCTTTGTTCACCTTTTCTTTCAAAGGTAATAATGTTACCCTATTTCTCTCTTTGTTACTGCTACATGCTTTTGCTTTTGTTTTTTAGTTCAAAATACATTAAATTAAAATAAAAAAGAAATAAATTTAATCAAAAAGTGAATGAATTATACAATAAAATTATAAACTATTAATGAAAGTAGTTAACGTAGGTACAAAAATGGAGGGACGTTGCAGGTTATAGGTTGCGAGAACTGATCCTGTTACAGTGTGCATATTATGCAAAGCAGTCTGTACTTTCAGCGCCATCTCTGTCAGAATACCAATGACTAGAAAAAAATCTAAACTTTAAATGGAAATACGAAATGTCTCAACTAGACAAATCCATTTTAAGCAAAATGAACATAGCAAGGGGGTTGTACCACTAACCTTCAAAATATACTCCAAAACCAAGGTAAGCAAGGCAGCTTGGGGTCAGGCTAAACACAGACAGAATGATGAGATGAGAAGGAAGGCCTCCGTGCACACCCGCACACCGCAGCACACCGAGCCTTGACAGCTGGTGCGTGTGTTGGAAAAGAGCTGTCTTTCCAATGACAGCTTCTGGGAAAAATGGATATCCAGATAAGAAGGAAGCAGACCCCGGTCTCGTACCAGTTATAAAATTGTTTGAAGTGGATTCAAGTCTACTATGAAACCTAAATCTGTGTAACCTCTAGGAGATGACGCAGAGGGGATTTTATAGGAGTTTGGAATGGACAAAGGTTTTGTTGGTGTAAAAACCCACAGAACAGGAAACAAAATCAGCATATAAAATAAAACGTAAAAGACAAATAGGATTGCATAAACTAAAACTCTTAGTAATAGGCAATAATCCTAACAGATAGCAAAATCTGTGTGCAGCACGTTCTGCATCATTAAGCATCATGGAGAGCAAATCAGAGGCACAGTATGCATCACCTTACCCAAGTGAAAAAGTGGCTGTTGCACAGTTGCTGGGGAGGATGATGGAGCGAACATCCAGAGAAATGGGGTTCTCGCCCTCTGAGGGGAGGGATGGAGCGCGAATTTGTAATTTTTTCTTTTCTTTTTCTTTTTTTTTTTTTTTTTAACAAAAGCAGTATGAGACCTGCTGACAGGCCAAAAGTATAACCGCTGTCTGAGTCAGCAATCTCACCACTGGGTCATATCCAAAGGAAGTAACCCACCCGCGGCCCCATGTTCAGTGTAGTGAGACTCACCAACAGCAAAGAAGTGGAAACAACCCAAGTGTCTATCTTCTGATGAATGGATAAAGAAACTGGGCCACATGTGTAGAACTGAAGGTCATTACATTCTGTGAGGTGAGCCAGGCCCAGGACAAGCACGCAGGAGAGCAGAATGTGGGAGACGGAGCAGTGGGGTGGGCGGGAGGTGCAAGGGGGGTGGCTGATGGCACTCTGTCACGGCTATGCAGGAACAGCGACTTCTGCTGGGCTGCGTACAGCAGGGCAACTACAGTGAAGCAAGACCTACTGTGCGTTTCCCTAAATGGCAGAAAAAAGGATTGTGAATCATCTAAAGAAACAATACATATCTTTTTGAAGCTAAAGATATGTTTAACGAGATATGAATATTACATAATATATATATCACATTATACCATTAAAATTTACATTTTAAGTTTTTATATTAGAAAATACCTTGGCTCATGAATGTTTCTGTTTACAAACAGTTCGCTCCACAGCACACATCTGCCCAGATGGTGCCCCCTGGTGGTCGTGCCTGGCGTGCCCTCCAGCCTTGGTGGAGGGTATGAACTCTGTGCAAGACTTGTTTTTCTTGAGGATAAGTCAAATTTCTCCAAAGAAACTTTGGAGATCCATTTTACTCATTTTCGCAGAAGACTTTGGTGTTGTAGCACATTTTCTACTCCTTAGATAATGTCAGGGAGAAAGCTCTGTGTTTGATCATAGAAGACTGGTAGCAGGGCAGCAACATGTCCGGGGGCTGATGAAGACTAGTTACCAAGACTAATTAACCAGATATGAACATTACATTTTGATAACAACTCATTTTGTTGTCTTTTTTTTTTTTTTTTTTTTTTTTTTTTTTTTTGCGGTACTGGGGATTGAACTCAGGACCTTGCACTTCTCAGGCAAGTGCATTTTCTACTGAGCTGTCTCCCCAGCCCCCCCAAATACATTTTCAACATAAAATTAATGCACCATTTATGAGCTAAGATGCTTAAAGTAAACTTTTCAATGTAATTTGTGTTTAGTTTTTGTCTCAGTTCCCTTCTCTAGAAGCCAAGCTGCCCCATGACTGCACGAGGCCTTAGGGGGACACCTAGACATCAACCATAACAGTTTAGATAAAAATCATCATTTGGTTTTTGGAACTCATAAACTGTGTAGGATATGAAAATGAAAACATAAAAATATAAAAAATATTCTGAATGAAGTAAACTTAGTAATCCAAATATTTCACTAGCAGAATAACAAGGCTTTACAGAGAGTGAATTTACTTCTTATTACATATATTTGTCAAATAAAGCATGTGGAATTTATAATTTTATTTTTCTTCAGTATTTTTAATATATTTAGTACAGGGTCTACAGGGTCTTACTACAAAGTTCACACTTGTAGCGATCCTCCTGTTTCCAGCCTCCCAAGCAATGGGATTAGAGGCATGTGCCACCACACCCAGTCGCAATCATTGTCTCAGCACTCCCCAGAGGTGAGGCCAGCGCGGCATACACAAGACCAAACCTGGTCCCTGCATCTGCTTAAGCAGGCAATTTAATCCACTTAGCTATCTAGCCGGCCCTATAAATTTATTTGTAATGCCTATCCATGGGATTAAAGTTATCCTATACTCTTATAAATTAAGGCACACAGAAAAAAAATCTTCAAAGCAAATGGATGAGGGACGGCAAACAACCCATTATAATATTAAGTATTCAGAATAGAAGGGAATACAATCCTCCCTCATATCTGTAGAGAATTTGTTCCAGAATTTCTGCAGGCACAAAAGTAGACAATGTTCCAATCTTTGATGAAATGACATAACATTTTCACATAATCTGTGCCTATCTTCTGTGCAGTATAAATCATCTCCAGATTATTAGAAATGTTCACTGCAGGGAGAATTCTGGGTTAACAGTTTTTATACTGTCTTACAAGGGTAGAATGATGAAGGAAAGTATCTGTAAATGTTTAGTACTGATGCAATTTATTTTAAATTTTGCATTATTAAGTTAAATACGAAAAGGGCTACTATGTAATGTATAAAATATGTGCATATATACTATACTATTTAAGTCATAATAAATCTATATATCTCTGTGTGTCATAGTGCCTTTAATTTTTTATGATGAAAACTCTAGAAATCTTATTTTCAGCTTTATGAAACACAAAACACATAACTATTACCTATGCTCAGACTATTGTGCAAAAAATTGGATATTTGAAATTTTTCAAAAAGTACACTTTCCATCTACCAGTTAGTTTAATCAAGTACAACTTGGAGGTAAGACAGCTGGTTGACTGCAATTCCAACCGACTCCTGTACCTTGGTTGCCCTCTCTTGTCCTTGTCAGCTATACTTCACCTTTTGTCCTTTCTATTTGCATGTAAAATTTTATAAATAAACATAATAATGGACATGAAAAATCTAACATCCAATACCACAATCTTAACAGGAGACCTTAACACCACCTTATTTAAAAAAGATAGGTCAAACAGACAAAAAAAATAGCAAAGAAGTAGCAGAACTGAACGAGAGCTTGGAATAAATGGACTTGGTGGACATATACAGAGTATTCCATGCAACAACAACTGGATACACATTCTTTTCAGCTGCACAAGGGTCATTCCCTAAAATAGAGCACATACTAGTCCATAGGTCATGCTTAAGTATGTGCAAGAAAACACAAATTATCCCATGTATATTATCTGACTACAGTGCAATGGAACTGGAAATAATAAAAAAAAAGCATCCAGAAAAAAGCCCCAAATGCATGGAAATCAAACAATACCCTACTTAGCAATCAATGGGTTTCAGATGAAATTAAACGAAAAATTCAACAATATCTACAATTCAATGAAAATTCAACCATACCACATCGGAATTTATGGGATGCAATGAAAGCAGTTCTCAGAGGGAAATTCATAGCTGTGAACTCACACATTAGGAAAACAGAACGGGAACAAATAAACACCCTAATGCTGCACCTCCAACATCTAGAAAAGGAAGAGCAAACCAAACCCAGAACCCAAAGATGGGAAGAAATCATAAAGATTGGAGATGAAATTAATTTAATTGAGATGAAGAAAACAGTTCAAAGAATTAACAAATCAAAAATTTGGTTCTTTGAAAGACTAAATAAAATTGATAAGCCCCTAGCTAACCTCCTCAAAAAAAGGAAAGAAAAAATTCAAATACAAGCAATAAGGAATGAAAATGGTGTAGTCACTACAGACCCAGTGGAAATTCAGAAGATTATCAATAGCTACTTTGAGAATCTTTACACTCACAGAACAGAAGACACAGATGAAATGAACAGAGTCCTAGAAAGGTGCGAATTACAAAAACTGAATCAAGAACATGTAACAACTCTCAATAACCCAATAACATGCTGTGAAATATGAAATGTAATAAAAAGCCTACCAACAAAGAAAAGTCCAGGACCTGATGGATTCACAGCTGAATTTTATAAGAAATTTGCAGAAGATATACTCCGTACACTCCTCAAACTCTTCAATGAAATTGAAAAGGAAACAGTTTTCCCAAAATCATTCTTGGAGGCAAGTATTATACTGATACCAAAACCAGGGAAAGACACAAACAACCAAAAAAGAGAACTACAGGCTGATCTCCCTCACTAACACTGATGCAAAAATCCTAGCAAATAGAATACAGCAAATCATCAAGAAGATCATAAACATGACCAGGTAGGATTCATCCCAGGGATACAAGGATGGTTCAATATTCAAAAACCTATAAATGTAATACACTATATCAATAGAGCGAAAACTAAAAACCACATGATCATCTCCATTGATGCAGAAAAGGCTTTTGACAAAGTCCAACACTCATTCATGTTCAAAGTCCTACAGAAAATTGAAATAGAAGGCCTCTATTTCAATTTGATAAAAGCTATCTATGAAAACCCAATGTTTAACATGATTCTAAATGGGGAAAACTGAAATCTTTTACTCTTAGATCCGGTACAAGACAAGGATGTCCTCTATCACCTCTCATATGCAATATAGTTTTGGAATCATTAGCTAGGGCCATTAGACAAGAGGGAAAAATAAAAGGAAGAAGACATTAGATTATCATTATTTGCAGATGACATGATATTTTACTTGAAAGATCAAAAAAACTCCACCAAGAAGCTACTGGAATTGATACACAAGTTCAGTAGCATATCAGGATGCAAAATGAATACCCTCAAGTCAATAGCATTCCTCTACACAGATAACAAACACACTGAGAGGAAAATTAGAGAAACAATACATTTTGTAATAGCACCGCAGAAAATGAAGTACCTTGGAATTCATTTAACTAAAGAAAATCAAATATCTATTCAATGAAAATTACAGTACTCTGAAAAAGAGATCATAGGGGATTTCAAAAAAGGAAAGATATTCACTGCTCCTATATAGAAAGAACCAACATCATGAAGACGGTCATACTTCCAAAATTGTTGTACAGATTTAATGCATCAAACTACCACCAACAAAGTGAAAATACAACCCACGAATTTGCAAAAATAAACCTTAACAAATAAGCAGTCATACAAAGGTCTACTCTCTAGAATTTATAAAGAACTAAAAAACACTAGGGCCCCAAAATTTAAAGACCCTATCCAGAAATGGGCATCTGAGATGAACACACACTTCTCAGAGGATGAAATTAAAGAAGAGAATAAATATATAAAACAATGCTCCATATCACTAGCCATTCATGAAATGCAAGTTAAAACAACACTGAGATACGATCTCACCCTAGAAAGAATGGCTATCATAAAGAAATCAACCAACAACAAATGTTGGAGAGGCTGTGGGGAAAAGGGAACCCTTGTTCACTGCTGGTGGGAGTGTAGACTGGTGCAACCATTATGGAAATCAGTATGGAGATTCCTTAAGAATCTAGGACTGAAAATCCCATTAAACCAGCTATCCCCCTACTGGGAATTTTCCCAGAGGAATTGAAAATGCTATATCATAGGGATATATGTGTACCTATGTTTATAGTAGCACAATTTGTGATAGCCCAATCTTGGAAACAACCACGATGCCCGTCACATGAGGAACGGTTGAAAAGGATGTAGTATTTTTACACAATGGAGTATTACTCAGCTATAAAGAATGATAAACTTGAAGCCTTTATATTGAAGTGGATGCCACTTGAAGATATACTCATAAGTGAAATAAACCAGACACACATGTGTAAATATCATATAGTCTCCCTAGTATAAGAACTCAAATAAGAAATAAAAATAGAAAGGTATAACACAATTAAAAGGAGAGCAAGAGCTTGAGGATTGGAGAATGAGGAGAGGGCAAGGAGAAAAACTGGGAAGCAGAACAGGGAGAAAGCCATACATTTATATACCCAAGATGGGCAAGGCAATGATCCTGAGAAACATGAGCAGGTTTTTGAAGCTAGCAGTTAATTGGTAGGATTCTTACATTGAGTAACTATATATGCTGATACCTGTGAACCAAGCAACTGCACTGAAGATGGCAATGTGCAATAGAAGGGTCACGTTTTGAATGACTGTCATTCTGGTCTTCTTAATAAATACTTCTCATGACATACCAATTATTACGATACTATCTCACAAGTAAAATTTTTTTTCAATGGGTAATACATGAAGAAAAGACACAAAGAAAGTAAAAAAAGAAAAAAAAAGTCACAGGACTGTCCTGCTAGAATGCTGTTTATGGTTAGATTTCTAAATTTCTGTGTAAAAAAATGTAATTGTTTATTCATATTCTTTAAACATTTTTCATTTTTTAAATTTTTATCTTCATATACTGTAGGGACTTGATGTTTAACATATCAATACTTGAAGGAAAACTAGTATGTTCCATGTTATGCCTAAGATGTTTGATATTCAGACAGATAGTGAAATTAAACCGACCTGCATATGTTGTAGGGTAATAATAAGCTTCTCTGCTGGAGGGTAAACAACCTAAGTTTGCAGACCAATAATTAGAGAAATAGAAGGGCTACAAGGACAACCAATATTTTCACAATAGCCTTTCACGTTCAGTGAAGAGTCAGGTCCTAGGAGAACCTATGCTCTAATATCATGTAACTCAATTGTGTCTCAAATTTTCTGATCAAGGAGATTTTGGGGCCACAGAGCAACATGATCGATGATATAGAGTGTGCCTAAGGAGAGTCACCTGGAGAGAAAACATTCTCTCAGGCTTTCACAGAGAGCAAATTGGTCAAGCAATGGCTGTGACTCATCCAGATGGCTGACACTGACAAAGGATCTGCAAACTGCGGTACAGGGTTACAGGATAAATCCTGAGGGTACTTCACTGACCTTATCATATACAAAAGTTACATTTCTTGTTATATAGGTCTTGCTTTTTCTTGGTCTTAACCATCCAGCAGGAGAGTATAAAAATGAGGTATATAAAGTAAAGCCATATTAATATGCTGAGCTGTGAAAGGCTCAAGTCAACAACCTCTGTGGATAATCCACTACTATTATGGACTGCTGGACTGTGTTGGATTGTTTTGCTGAATTGATGCACCTATAGTATTTAGATGCCAATGGAATACCCATTTCTGACAGGACTAAACAAAAAAGGGGATACAAAAGAAGGACCATTTTGTACCTGTATATGCAGAATAGTTAGGCTAGATATACAAGCTACTTTTGCTTAATTCAATGAGAAGAAATATTGATACTAACAATGATTGGACAGGATATCCTGTCTGAATCTTGTACTGCATCTTGGTCAAGCAATGGCTGTGACTCATCCAGATGACTGACACGGATCAAGGATCTGCAAACTGCGGTACAGGGTTACAGGATAAATCCTGAGGGTACTTCACTGACCTTATCTCCTTGGATAACCACTAAGAAGATAACATCGCACAATGTATTAATTATTGAAATTGTCCTATCATTAATCAGTTTTGATACTTTCTTTTTGCTATTTGTTTCTCAATAAAGTAAAAAAAATAAAAAAGTAGTCTGCATGATAATGGTAAAACCAGTTTTTCTTTTTTCTAATTTAATGTGGTATAATTGTTTTTCCTTCATTGATAGATTATGTTATGCTTTATTCCACTAAAAATTATATTTCACTGCCCAAAAAACCCCACATAATAATCTTGGCAACTCTGTACCCCATGCCTCATGTGGTGCTTGTGGTGATGTGGTTTGTCCTCCCTGCCGTTGGTACAGTTGGGAACTATAGTGGATATTTAACTGGTGGTCCACTTCTTACAACTGCTGAACTTGGCCAGCATGGTGCTGAGTGAGGGAAGCCCACTGGAGAATTGTTGCCGTCATAGTGGTGAAGCTATAGATAGGCTGCTAGGAAAGCTGCTTGGAGAAGCTGTTGGAAGCTGCTGGTTCTCTTGAGTTGTTCTGAGGGAGCACTTTGTCATGCTGGCTTTCCTGCTGAACTTGGCTGTTTTTATTGGAGGAGGAAGTTGAGATCATGTTGTTGCTGAGAATGGCTGCAGCTCGCTGTGGAGGAGCCCTGAACCTCATCTTGAGCATTGCTTCCTGGCTCTGGTGTACTTCTCAGCTTCGTGGAGAGGCTTGTCACAGGATTTCCTGACAGGGCCTCAGCCTTCCTCACTGCTCAAAGAGCTCTGGACCTCACTGTTGCTGAGCACAGATGTGTGCCTTTCAGGGGAGTTCTGGAGCTTACCCTGAGTACTGCTCGCTGGCTCCAGTCGAGATCCCTCGGCCTGCTGGTATGGATTCTTTATCCCACTGGCATAGACTTTCTAGCTTCCACAACTGATCTTTGGGCCTTCCAGTGTACATCTGTGAAGCAGGCCTGCCCAAGACTTTGTTGTGGGCTCTAGGCCTCTAGCTGGACTTGTGCAGATATCATTATGGGCTCTAGGTTTTCAGCTGGATATTAGGATCCAACCCTCAGTTGGACTCCTTGGTCTTTAGTGTGTGGACAGATTTCCTGCACCCTTTTTGTAATTCTTTGGGTGATTCATCATAAGTAATCCTGTATTACATTGTTCACCTTGCAGAAAGCCCTAGCCATGACAGGAACCAAACATTCAGTGGTCGCTCTCCTTGGATCCTCTTGAGTTTGAGATCCTACCAGTGCTGACATTGCTACTCTGATAGGAACTAAAATAGTGCTGTGCATTTGCCATCATGAGACCACTCACTTTGTGAAATGCTTGTGGCATTATATCTTTTAATTTACACAGAGATGTATATAAACAATCCCTTATATGTGAGAAGAAGTAGAATATTAGTTTGAGAAAGATCTCCCATACTATAAATTTTAGAGAACAGAGAGTATATTGTAAGAAACATCTTCTCTCAGATAATATTAGAAAAATGGTATGTATATACCATATTATAGATGTAGTAGTTGATACATTGTGTCAACTTGAGAAGTTAAAAGCTTAACTAAATGGGTTCAGCAATTCCACACCCTAAGGCATGGAGACCTCATCCTAGAGTGACTCATCATTTAAAAGATATAAAAGAAAATTTAAAAAGGATAGAACTGTCCATTTCCTTGCAGGAGGTCCTGTCTTTGCAGTCAGTTTGGACATTGTCCCCTGGCTGCCAGCTCAGAAACTTTGGCCTCCACCTGGCATCCTTCAGCCTTCTGGTGTAGACTCCTCAGCCTTCCATGGCAGACCCCTGGGTCTCCTGATATGGGCTTGCATGGAACACTGCAGTGAGCTCCAGGCCTTGAACTGAATCCTTCAGTCTGCAGTGTGCAGACGCCCTCTGCACACTCCTTCATCTGACTCTGCAGCTCACCATCACAAACCAGTCTTGTAATTTCTAATACATTTGTACATCTTTGTTATATCTGCTCCTCTAGTACAAACCTGACTGATACAACAGAGCTCTTAAAAGTTGTTGAAAAATATATTTAAAACAAAATTTTTGATGCCCTAGAAAACAAAAAACTCCTATACAATGTATAGGTAAGAGAAAATAAGATTATTATTTAAAGAACTTTAAATTAGAATATGATACATACTACAGAATGACACTGAAGATGGAGAGACAGAAAACTTAACTCCCCTCACAATGAAGCAGTCCAAGTAAGAGGACTTGACCATGTAGCAAACTGAAAATTCACATTAAATTGAGAAGAACTTTGGTGTTATTATCCCCAGCCAAAGAAAAACTCCATATATCATATTGTCAGTAGAAGCCATACTACAATTAAGAAGGAGGCACCAACTGCAGTTGCTGTTCTACAATCTTAAAGAAATTAAAGGGCTGAGCTGCTACCTTTTTTGAAGATTACATTTCAATTAGTTGCTTCTCTTGTTCCTGAGAAAGATATTCCTGGATCTTAAGCTTGGCTTTGAGGTTTATCTTCCTTCTCAAAAGAATGATATACACGTGAAAAAGTGAGAAAGAATTTACAAATATTCTAAAGTAAACTTTCACAAAAGAGAAAGTAAGCCTATCTTCCCCCCTTTTTTTAAAGAGTACAAATTAGAATTAAAACAGAAAATATTACAAGTGATACAGAATTTCATTTAACAAAATAACATTAATTTCACAGTGTTGTCTTCCAACCAGTTATTCATATTACCAGATATATGCATGTAAAATTTGAAAAAGAAAGAAAAAAAAAGAAGGAAATGTATGAGAAATTAAGCAGAAAGAAGGAGAAGCAATTGAAAAAATAAGATGAAAAAAATTAAAGCATTAACTGGTTCTTTCTGTAGACCAGCAGAAATGCACAGTACAGTTGTCCAAACCATCTCTTTCCCCCACTCCCTCTCCTGTCTTTTGCCTGAACTGGATAAGTCTTTCCTTTGGAATAAGTTCTTTTCCTTTTATCAGTGTCTATTGCACTCTTCAGATTCCGTTTTTCTCTTTCAGGTTCTTACACTAAGGAGAAAATACAATGTTTGCACATGTGGGTCTGATTTATTTTACTTAATAGTATGTTCTCTAGTTGTCATTCACTGACAAAGGACTCAAAGTTATCCTGTTCTGTAGCTGAATAATATTATGTTGTGTGAAAATGCCACATCATCCTACTCCATTCTTCAGTTGATAGGCAGATGGGTTCTTTCCAGAATTTGGTTATAACAAATTGCACTGCTATAAATATGGGTGCACAGATGTTGTGGTGGTATGAGGTTTCAGTTCTTCTGGAAAAATACCTGGGAAGCAAATAGCTGGCTTCAATGGAATCTCCAATCATAGCCTTTTAAGGAATCTCCATACTGGTTGTACCAGTCTGCACTCCCACCAAGAGGGCAGAGGAGTTCCCTGTTCTCCACAGCTTCTCTAGCATTTTTTATTGGCTGACTTCTTGATGTTAGTGATTCTTTCTGGGTAGAGAAGAAATCTCAGTGTTGTTTTAACTTGTATTTCTCAAATGACCAATGATGAACATTTTTGATAGTTACTTGCCATTTGTATTTCTTCCTATAAGAAGTGTATACTAATCTCAGATGCACATTTTTAGGTTGGGTCTTTGAATTTGGGAAGCTTGTTTTTTTTTTTTTTTTTTTTTTTTTTTTTTTTATTTTCTAGATAGAAGACCTTTGTCTGATAGACAGGCAGCTATATTTTTTAACCAGTGTGTTGGCTGGCTTGCTTTCTTTCTTTTCTTTTCTTTCTTTCTTTCTTTCTTTCTTTCTTTCTTTCTTTCTTTCTTTCTTTCT
>NW_004524750.1:2397536-2413681 GCF_000260255.1 Octodon degus
CTTCCTTCCTTCCTTCCTTCCTTCCTTCCTTCCTTCCTTCCTTCCTTCCTTCTTTCTTTCCTTCTCTGTTGGAGATTTGCTTTGAAGTGCAAAAACTTTCCATAAAGATAAGATCCCAGTTGTTGATTGTTTGAAGTATTTCGCATGCAGTTTAGTTTCTGTTCATGAACTGTCTACCTACCCCTATGTCTGTAAGATTTCTTCCCTATATTGTTTGTTTAGTGTTTCCATCATTTTTTCCAGAAGATTTTGTGGTTTTGTTTTAATAGTTAAATCTTTGATCTATTTTGACTATAGCTTTGTGCATAGTGATAGGCATTGATCTAGTTTAAGCCTTCAGCATGTGGAAAGCTAGTTTTTCCAGCACCATTTATTAAAGAGACTGTCTGCCTTCCAGTGAGTCTATTTTTTGCTTTTATCAAAGATAAGGTGACTGAGTGTATTTGCTGTTACTTCTGCAACTTCTAATCTGTTCCACTGATCCTCAGGTCTGTCTCTATCCCAGTACCATGATGATTTTATCACAGTAGCTCTATAGTATAATTTCAGGTCAGGGATTGTGACTTTTCCTGTGTTTCCCAGGATTGTGTTTAATATTCTGGGTCTCTTCTGGTTCCAAACGAATTTGCATAAAGTTTTCTCCAGCTCGGTGAGGTATACTAGTGTTATTTTAATTGGGATTATATTGAATCTGTATGGGAATTTTGAGAGTATGGCCATTTTCACAATGTTGGTTCTTCCTATCCAAGAGCATAGAATATTTTTCCATTTTTCTCAAGTCTTCAGTCTCTTTTCTTAGAGTACCATAATTTTCACTTTATAAATCTTTTATATCCTTTGTCAGATTGATTCCTAAGTATTTCATCATTTTTGTGGATGTTATTATGAAAGGTATGGTTTCCCTAATTTCTCTAATGTGTTCATTATTTGTGTACAAAAATGCTACTGATTTTTGGGTATTGAGATTGTATCTTGCTACATTGCTGAATTTGGTGATTAAATCACCATGAATCTTGGTGGAGTTTTTGGCATCCTCTATGTATAGTATCATGTCATATACAAATAATGATAATCTCACCTCTTTTTTTCTAATCCTTTTTCCTTTTATTTCTCTCTCTTGTCTAATTGCTCTGGCTAATATTTCCAGAAGTATGTTGAATAAGAGTGGAGACAGTGGATATCCTTGTCTTGCTCCTGATTTTAAGGTGAAGGTCTTCAGCTTTTGCCCATTTAGTATGATGTTAGCTGTTCATTTCTCATGGATGACTTTTGTCAGGTTGAGATATAGACTATTCCACTTCTCTGTAGGATTTTTGTCATAGATGAGCGTTAGACTTTGTCAAAAGCTTTTTCTGCATCTATTGAGATGATCATGTTGCTACTGTTCTTGGGTCTATTGATTCTACTGATGTAGTGATTTATAGATTTGTACACTCGAAACATCCCTGCATTCCTGGAATGAATCCCACTTGATCACGGTGTATAATCTTCTTGATGATTTGCTGCCTTTTGTTTGCTAGTGTTTTATGGAGGATATTATCATCTATAGTCGGTAGAGAGACTGGCCTGTAGTTCTCTTTTTTAGGTGGATCTTTCTCTGGTTTTGAATCAGAGTAATACTTGCCTCCAGGAATGCATTTGGGAGAATTACTTCCCTTTCAACTTCATTGAAGAGTTTGAGAAAAGTTAGCATTAAATCTTCTCTAAATTTCTTGTAAAATTATATTGCTTCATTGACACCTATTATTCTCATATTATTTTTCTTTGCTTCATCTTGTAGCTTATTTCCTGTTTCCTTGTTATTTTTAAGAGATATTTTCTCTCACATTCATTAACTGCAACACTGTCTTCAAGGTCTGAAAGTCTATCTTCAGTTTCACTCAAGCAGTTTTAACAGCTTTCAGTGGGGTTCTTAAAATCTTGGACATCTGTTTGAATCTTTCTTATACATTCTACTTCTTCCCTATATTGTTTGTTCAATGTTTCCATCGTTTTTCTATCTTCTATTTTTCTATGTCTTCTTTAGCTGTGCTGAGCAATTCTTTCATGATTGTTGTTCTTTCATTTTGGACCTAAGAGATATTTTGCTCTTATTTCTTCTATAGCCAGATGGATTTGTTTCTTTACTTCAGTTGCCGTAATTTCACAGATTTCAGGTGTGTAACTTCCCAGTTCTTATATGTCTTTGTCTCCTAATTTTTTCTGGGTGGTCCAGAGGACTGAGATTCCATTTTGCTCCTGTGTTTTGGCCTTTTTGAAGCTCCCAGTAATTATAAAGATACAGTCCCACGGGCTGCTCAGAGTCTGCCGAAGTTCTTAAATGGTGCCAGGAAAGCTCTAGGCCTGCTTGTACTATGCCCACACATCACAGTTCCCTTTGTATACTACGGTACTTTTCTTTTAAAGTTTGAATTTAGGGTCAGCAAGATAGCTAAGCAGACCAAGCACTTGCTTAGGCAAGCATAAGGACCAAGGTTGGACCTCTGACACCACTTGCATGCAGGCCCTTCCCCTGGTTTCTTGTAGCTGGCCACCAAGACCAGGCTTGGTGGAGCACATCAGTTATCCCAGCTCAGAGGATGCTGAAAACAGGAGAATCACTGTAAGTCCAAGCTGTACAGCCTGACCCTGTACCAAATATATATATATATATATATATATATATATATATATATATATGCCTGGATTTATGATGAAATGTGTTACTCAAACAAATTTTAAATATATCTGAGTGAAGAATAGAAAATATAGTACAGAAAGAGACAAAAGAAACCATAAGACCATTATAAGTATTTGCATCATTTAAAAGAGTTAAAATAAATAACACAAACTATAATACAATAGCTAAAGAAAGGTTTTCAGCCTCACCAGAATCTGAAAGAAAAGTAGCTCTTATTTCCTCATAACATATCCTATGAGATTTAAATTAAAATAATATTTGAAATAATTTATTGGTAAAGGTGACAGAAGATGGTTTTTAATAATAGGGAGTGCAGGACATGGTTTTGTCCATGGAACCATAACACAAAATTCACTGCCACTAAAAGAAAAACAGAGTAAGTGTTCATAGTACTTTTTAAAATAAATTTTGATTATTTTACATTACAAAAATCACCTAACTTTACATTACACTATGCAGAAAATCTCAGATTATAAAACTTACCTTAACTTTAAATGATACTTGTAATCCCACTACCAACTGCTAGTGCTTATTGGAATATTCTTTAAGGCCATTTTTAAATTAATTTTATTGGTGCACTTTTGATATACACAACAATCCCATCCGTTACAGGGAATTAGTACCTGTGGGTGACATATCTTGCTTCTTCCTTTTCTCCCTCTCCTTTCAACCCTTCTTCCTCTTCCTAATCATGAAAGCTTCGTCTCCATTCTTTTCATTCTTTTCATTTTCTTTTCCTTTCCTTCCTTACTCCTTCCCCCTTCCTTCTTACTCTTTCCACTTGAACAGTTTCTTCACATCTCCCAGTATCTGTTACACATTAGGTCCTTATCTGTGCTTTCAGCTTCTCACATGAGAGAAAAAATGTGATGTTCAGAAATGTGTGTCCCATTCATTTCACTTAGAAGTGGAGCCTCAAGGTGCATCAAGGTTATGCTTCTTCATGGCAGTGCACCCCACCCCACTGCATAAACGGAACCACGTTTCTTTCATCACCCACCTGGTGATTGCTTCTGGGCTGTTCACGAGGTTCCTCTGCTGCAGGTTGTGCTGCTGCACAAGAGTGTGTGTGCCTTGCTGTGGGGCAGCGATTTACATTTTTTGGAGAAGGAAGGGTGGAAAAGCTGGTCAAATGGTACTTCTAGCTTCAGGTTTTTGAGGAATCTCCATACTAATTTCCATAGTGGTTGCACCAGTTCGCATTCCAACGGAGGAGAAGGGCTCTTGCTTGCCCATGGTGTCTCCAGCACTCGTTCTGCATTGACTTCTTGCTGGTCACTATTCCAGAGTGAGGTGAAATCCCAGTGACGCTTAAATTCACATTTCTTGAATGATCAGCGATGCTGATGTCCAGCTGTCCCTCCAGAGCCTCATGCAACGATGGGGTGGCCTCTAGAGTTTGTAGTTAATTCAGGATCCAATTTGGGGATTATGGGTGCGATTGCTACAACATCGTGAGGTAATCTGCATACCAACGCAAGGAGGGGAAAGAGGCTCCCCACCAGCCTCAGCTGCTTCCCCTCCCTTTGTGCTTTGCTGTATTTTGGCCATGAACTGCTGCCCTCTACCGTGTGCAGCCTGGCCTTGGAGCTGGCTGAGTATGGATTCAAACCTCCAGAAACTGTGAGCTAAGAAACCTTTTCTTCTTTAATTTTGAGTGTCGGGTATTTTGTCCCAGCAGTGAAAGAAAAGAAGCGCAGACATGCTTATCCAAGAATAAGGGATATCTTTTCATTTTCTGATGCCATATTTAATCTCCTTTTTTAGAGTATTGCATTTTTCATTGTTTCTTTAGATTGATTCCCAGGCGTTTTATTTACTTTTGAAGCTACGGTGAAAACATCATTGTCCTAATTTCTCTCTCAGTGAGCTGGTGAAATGCTCGTATTATTGAATCTTCTTTTAATTAGTCCAAAAAAGAGCACCTCAATTACTGACGTATATTCTGAACACTGAGCTTTCTAAAATAGTGACTCCTTATAATCAGAAATTTAAAAAAAATTCTCTAAGGAATGAAAAAATATAAAAAGAATACAGGATTGAACAATGTAGCATTATATTAGTTTGCTCTTTTAAACCTAGCAAAATGTTTAACTTCTAGAAGCTACAGAATTCATTGTCCCCACAGTAGGATGTTAAAACAGATTAAGAAGTGTATGTGAAGATCAGGTTGCTTTTATAAAGAATGGAGGTGGGCTCGGGAGGGATCTCCTCGCGCTGATACTGGCCAGCATGCAAATAAGCAGCTAAGCCAGCTGAGTATGTGGGACTTTAACAACCAAGGATAAATTATGTCCACACAAAATTCTGAAAATAAGCAAAATGAGGGCTTTAGAGATGATCCAATGAAATCCTGATCAGCTTTATTCTTATTGAGGAAAACAGGCATGTATTGACCTTTTTGTACCCTGAATTAGGACTGCATAGAGCCCCGAAAGTCCTCACACTGCACATATATTTGAGAAGCAATTTATAAATGCTAACTCTCTAGTTTGAACATTTCATGCAAAATCCTTAAGGGTTGAAACTTCTCTATGTGATAATCTTGCCCATACTTTTTTTTTCATTTTGTTCACAATTGGGGAAGATTATGCTTTTCATCCAAATAATTAGAAAATGTGAGGCTTTCTAAGGATCCATATGAAATGAGGAAATAAAAGAATAACATAAAATGAAATGATTTATCCAGGCTTGGTGGTGCACACCTGAAATCCCAGCACCACCTGAGGCTGAGGTAAGAAGGCCATGAATTCCATCCCAGTCTTAGAATTTAGGAATGTCTTGTCTCGCAATTCAAAACAGTCAGCATAGAGGGCACCTAGCCACTTAAAGGACAGGCGGCCAGGGAAGCTCGGAGTGAAGAGCGCACGTTCAACCCTCCATATCGGAAAAAATATTTTAGAAATAATTTCTTTTTATATAAAGTCTATTATCAAGTAAAATAAACATAAATCATTATAAAGTTTGGGTCAAGTCTTCCATCTAAACTTCCATTTTTTATACCTCCCATAAAATCTATATTAGAAAAGGAAAAACATACTTAAATGAGAAAATGTGTTTCTCATCACAAATAAGAATTCACTTGCAGGTCATATACCTTGCTTGACATTTGTATTTTCCAGGCTGTCTGGAAGATACCTGTGGCTGAATCAAATTTTGCCAAATTCCTGTTTGCCAAAAAAAAAAAAAAAAAGACCATTGTTCATATGAAGGTAGTTTAAATGAAAGTTATTTGTGTTATTTCCATATCTCAGGAAATCTGGCTCCTGATATCATAGAAGAGGCTGGCAAGCAATGGCCCATGTGCTCCATGAAGTGACATTTTAGATAACATTGTTTTTTTTATTTTAAAGAAAATAAAAATCAATAAATAAAACAGATGTGATACAACATGTCAAAAACCATGAGGATAGCAATTCTGATGTGACATTTTAAAAGCAGCTCTTTCGTTTCATGAGGCCCAGCTGCAACAAAGCTAAAGTGGTGGAGTCAGTGAGTGTGACAGAGACCATATGGCCGGGAGCCTAAATTATTTACTGTCCTTCCCTGGATGAGACGCGTTCTCTGACCTCTGCTGCAGACAGCCTTGCATACAAATGCAAGGGTAAATACTGAGAGGTGACCAACTGTTCACAGTGACCCCTTCTTACTTTTTGCTCTTTCTTGATCAAATTTGGGCAGACTTGCCTCCCTCCTGCAGCTTCTGAATGTGGGTTGCTTGGCTCCTGAACCATGCTGAGGAGGAGGAACACTCCCCCATGGTCAGTCTCAGCTGACCACAGAAAAATCCTTTTGTCTGACCCAAGCGATTGTTCTGCATTGTGTTTCCAACATTCTTTTGAAAGATAATGCTTGTCTCTGTTTAGTCCTCCTTGCCCCTTAAGTAAAAAGAAAAGTAAAATACTGCTGGCTTTGAAATGCTTACTGATTTGTGCGATGAGACTCTTCTTGCGAGTCTTTCTTGTGAATGGCAGCCTCTCTATCTGAGTCTCGACTTAGTTGTATTTGGTAGCTTTTGAGCCACGGCTCACAGAGCAGTGAACTGACATATGGCTGTCCCAGGGTTGACTTCTTAAACACTTCGTGTCCTGCCTGGATGGAGAAATTGCAAAGCATTTTGATGAGTCATAATTCTTAAGCCAATGATCTGACATTGGTCTATAGAGTATCATTGGGAGTCACTTCCATTTTATTAAACTGGGCTCTTCCTGGTTCTTTTCTATTTGGATGAAGTCTTTCCTGTATTTTCTGGGGTAGAATCTTCCTGATGGTCCTTAGGTGTCTAAGTAAGGATGCAATTGTGATACCCTGGTTGGGTAGGAAAATCTGCTGCCTTTTCTGAGCAAAGGAGTATCTTCCTCTATGGAGGACTTCTTGGATCTTTGAGTGAGGTTAGCACCAGAATCTGCCAATGGCAAATTCTCAGTGTTGTTTGGAGGCCTCTTGCTTCCCACAGTTCTTACTGAGAAGTTGAACTGAACAAAATTTTCTGCTCCTCAAACAGGAACGTGGGAGGGTGGGTGTCTGTGGGCTCCGTAGATTGAGCACTGCAGACTGACTTCATTTGCCACTAAGTGGGTTGTTTCCCTACTTAATCCTGCCTCTCCCGTGGGCAGCTCGGAACCCACTGGGACTGAAAGATGATTATCTCTGGATGACGAGGTGCTTCAGAGCCACAGCACTAATGGGGCTAGCGCCCTCCAAATGGGAAAGCTTTATGTGGAACGACTTGAGATTGCCACAGCCACTTAGGGCTTTGAGGACCTCCTGAATCAGTCTTTCTTCGGGAAATTGAAATCTTCATGATCTCGACTGCTCTCTGGAGGGCGGTCCGCTTGCCTTACAGCCAAATCTCAGGCATCGCTGACACTCTGAGCACACCTGAGTGGAAGCTAATGCCGCGCCGTCTTTCTAAGACCATTTGCTTGCCAGTGCTATTCTGCCTTTTTCCTTGGCTCTAGGACAGCTTTGCTTCAACACTGACCATTCCTTTTTATTTCAACCTTGCCAAACTTATTGCAGAGTCTCCTATACCTTTCTTCTCACTGACCTTGTGTTTTCCTTCACTCCCCCATGTACTTTGTTCTTCAAATGGGCAATGCACCATAGTGACCTTGTCGCTGAAGACAAGCAACAGCAAGATCATACTTAGACTGTCCTTGGTAGGTTCTCTTTAAGTATGTGTCTCAATTCCATCTGGATGCAACACTTAGTGCTTGCCCAGACCCATGTAAAATAAAATTTCTATTTAATTCAGGTTTACTTTAGGGGCATACTCTCTAAGACTCGAATGCCTCAGACAATGGGTTCAACTCTTGAAGAGGCTGGAAACTGCGTAAGGGTGGAGAAAAGTACCTTGGCCAGAGTTCAGAGAGGTTTGCACAAGTTTGGGTGGCCTGTTAGAGAACAAAAGCAACTGGAATGAAGTTAATCTTCCAGGAGATGGTTAGACTGTTGTTTACATATAATTTTAGAAGACCACATATTATCTACGTTAGCTGCCTGCTTTCTTAGTGGGCTCCACACAAACTGAGAGAGGCTATTCAAAGACATCACCTTACTTGGCAAAATCCCTCTCTCTAAATTCTGTGCCTTAGCACAACTGCATGAGGCTACACAGTTCAATAAATCTGATCTTACACAAAACAAATCCATTGTTCCTCAAGATAAAAATCTGAGGGGCAGCAGATATAGCAGTGTCACAAAAATGTCAGGTCCTGAGTTCGATTCCTGGTACCCAAAATTAATTAATTAACTAAAAAATGAAAATTGGAGGAAAATGAATCTAACACCTTCGGACAAACCTCAATTTTGCTAGTATCTTCCACAGAGAGACCTACGGATATTTCATGGAAAAGGACATTTGGAAGAAGAATCCAGGGCAGAATGTCTCAAACCCCACAGCCTCAGCCTCCCCCGGAGGATGTGGGCTTAGCTGCCCAAAAGGACCCTCTAAACATTGAGGAATGACAATCCTCAGCAGAGGAAGCCACCACCGTTCCTGTAGACACCAAGCCACCAGGCCCTGTCCTGAGAGCTCAGCTTCTGTTCTCTGCTGCTCAGAGTACACGGACTGTCTCCTCCCAGTTCGTCCCTTTTATACTCCTTTCTCTGCCTCTTGGGTTCATGATTCCGATAACGTCTTCTTCTTGAGTGCCTCAGTTTAGCTCATGCATTCAGCAGAGATCTTTCTAGTTAGAACATTCGTGCTTCCTGTTCCTCAGTGGCAGCTGTCACAGTCCCCTCACTGCTGCTTCGGGTCTTCCAGGCTAAGGACCCCATGCAGTGTCCAGTACACGTGTGTGCCTCTGGATGTGTCCACCACTGTGGATTCCCAGGTATCTCTTACAGAAATCTGCTGCTCTTTCCTTCTTAGATCTCTATCTAGCTATGCCAAAATCTCAGTCCTTCTACCCTCTTCCCTTCCCCAGGTCATGGAAAATGAGGCAATATTTTTAATGTGCACTGCAGCCCCAATTGTCACCCACCTTGCGCTTTTATAATTGTTCCTTGCAAATACAGACCTTATCCTATTTGCTTGTGGTGCCCATCTGTCAGGTAGACTATGGACTTTCAGATTTAAAACCTCTCATAAAATATAATCCCCTATCTGCTAGAGTCAGCTTACATGTTTGAATTTACGGCTTTCTGGAAGTTTGTTTCTGGGCTGAAAATAAATAAGATTAAATTATTACACAAATAATGTTATTATTTCAAAGTCATACACAATTTTTGCACACCATGGAATATTAGACATTTAGCACAAACCTTGGGGCAACAGCTAAAAAGGAAATCCAGTGTCTGACCTCTTAAGTCTTTGTTAGTGTTAATGGAACAGCAAGGCTTGAGGTGGAAGTTCTTTGACAGGTAAAACCCAAGAAGCAAAAAGGAATATATTGGTGTCTAAGTATGCTACACTGTCAGTTTAAAAGCTATTTCATGCCCAAAATAACCAGATAAAAATTTAAATTCACTCCAAATTTGCCTGGCCCTCTATTTTGCATTTGTGAAGCTTTCCATCACCAAGTCCCGAACATGACAAAATCACTTGAAAGCCAATCAGATACTTTATGCAAACAGAAGGCCTTTAAAAGCACTCACCCGCATGCACTTGGCCCAGGTTCTCAAGTGAAATTGGCCTGTGATTTATCATAGCACCCACCACAGAGTGAAACACTAACTCAAGTCCTTTGCCAAAATTGGAAGGAAAATCTCTTTTCTTATCTGGATGTTTATTCTGAAAAAGACCTCTCATTTCTAACTCTGGATTTATTTTTATTTGACAATGGTATATCTTAAACATTATTTGTAATACAAAAATCAACCAAAAAGAAATTTAAAAAGTGAGGAATGTTAAAATTGAATGTCTATAAAGGAGAAGAGAAAAAGAGCTTCGGTTTATAAATTCATAAAATAAGATGATACTTAAAGACAAATTAAGTCAACTGTAGCTACATCTATTCTAAAATATTTATTGAATTCCTATTCTTTATTTTGTAAAGAGAATAAAACATGGCAAGAAAATTAGAGACGATACAGAATTTCACTAAACAAAATGACAGGAACTCAACAATGGTTGTCCCTTTGCATGTTGGGGAACTGAGGTAAGAAGACAGCATAGTATGATTTAGTTTAAGCAAAGCTTAAAAGTACCCAAAATTATCTGTGTTTTACATAGACACAGAGAGGTGCATATGGATTGAAAGTATATTCCATCCCACAGTTCTGTCCAAGGAGAAAATGAAGCATGCATTGGAGCGGGAGGCATAAGGGTCTCAGTTGCATCCGCACGTTTTATTTCTGCACAAATAATATGTAAATAGAGATCAATGTCAACATTCCCTATATCTGGGTGTCAGGCACATGGGAACTTACTGCGCTGTTCTTTGCATGTTTTACATATTTAAAGCAGTTCAAAATAAATCGAACAAGCATAGGAAGACAACCTACAGCCCTGGGGGCTGCTGGCAGGTAAAGCAGCCCCGAAGCAGTGCTTCCTAGCTCTGCAGCGCAGGCCCGCAGCCTGGCGCTCTCACTGGTGTTCTGAGGCGGGGTCCACCGAGGAGCTCAACTGGTGGAGGCCGAGCACAGTTGGTCGCCACTTCCACTTCTTTAGTAAGGACAATAATTGTATGTGCGTGGACATTTACAATTAAAACTTCTTTTGGGGCCAGGGAGATGGCTCAGTGGAATAAGCGCTTCCCTGGCAAGAGCAAGGGCCTGAGTTCAATCCCTCGTTCCACAAAAAAAAAAATCCTTCTTTTATTCTCCTGAAAAATAAAAGCCAAATGTATTCTTTTAAGTCAACTGATACTTTTAAAAAGAAATACTTGAATCTGCTATTTATTTTCATTCTTTATTTCAATTAAGAGATTTTGCTAGTGCAGAATAGAATATAGTCACTGACCATTAATTCTATTAGCTTAGCTGAGCAGGAAAGAAAATCAATATGTAACATTGAAATGCAGCTATCCGTAACATTTTCTATTTTATATCTACTAGGAGAATATTACAAAATTATAACTTATCACATATTTTTACATTTTAATGTAATTTGTGACATAACATAAATTTAAATACATGTCCAACATGCAAGTTTTGAGCCTGTCAATTCTAGAGCTGCCTGCTTTTGTATGATTATTCAGATGAATTTGTAAAGGATTACAGTGCTGTTGATAGTACTGGGACTCAGGACATAACATCTCAAAACATAGCAAGTCAGCCTAATACTTAAAGTAAAGCAACTTGGGAGACCCACAAAGGCCGGGAGATCCCTTGACCTTCTGCTGTTCTGCCTCTGCTAACATGGGTCTTAACAAGCAAAACTTCTGCATCCTTCTCCCCACTGAGACTTGGCCACACAATTTAGCTAACCTTTGTATGAAGCAGGGCATAAGTTCTTCATTTTGAAGGGATTCTCCCTGTATCACAGGAAAGCCCTGCCCTCGTTTCCCAGGGCTCAGAGCGCAGAAAGTCTAAATTACAGGCTCTTGGAATCTTCCATAGTTCGTTACCACTAGACTACGTTTCTGCCTGACGACAGCTAATTCTTCAGCAGTCTAAGTAATGCTCATTCGGAAAACGTCCTCTTTCTTTGTCTGTTCCTTTCCTATGAGGACTCAAGCACCATACAAAACTCACTGGCATATACTAGAAGGAATTAAAGTCCGTGCAGCAGCAGGACCCTGCACACCTGTGTTTGCTGTGGCACAGTTCACAACAGACAAAATAGGAAGCCAACCTTGGCATTCATCAACCTGTGAATGGACACAGAGCATTGGTGCTTTTGTATATAATGGAGTTTCATTCAGCCATAAAGAATAAACTTTTGTCATTTGCAGAAAAATGGGTGTACCTGGCAATCACTATTTTAAGTGAAATAAACCATACTGCAAAAGATAAGTATTGCACAGAGATTCTAAGATAGAAGTCATGCAAATAGAAGGGAGAATTACAAAGAAGTGAATAAGGGGGAACATGTGTAATGTAGGTAATAGGATGGTAGATAGAATAAAAATATATGCATATATGAAGAGACCATGCTGATGCTCAATGTGTTGTAAAATTGAGACCAATAAAAATATATTACAAATAAAGGAAAAGGAAAAATACATCTAACTTTCCCAAAGTATACAGTCTTAATAGTAACTACACCCACAGTTTAGTTGTGGTCCCACTAAATATTCTATATATTAAATAGTAAGCCCGCTGCAAAATCATATAAAATTATAATGGTAGTAATAACATAAAAAGTAAAAATGTTGACATATAGAAATAAGCAAGTGCACATTGTAAGCAAAGAGAAAACTGCAGTTATTACAGTCGTAATTTTGCTAGTGGTCAACTTATCATACTTGTTAATGAATGCTTTCTGCCTTCACCACTCGTTTCCTATCTGACCTAACATTAACTAGGAGTTGGGCCAACTGGAGTTCTTTACTCAGAAGAGCATCTCAAAACTTTACCATAAAGGTCTGCATCTCAGTAGCACTACCCTTTTTTCTTGGCACTGTCATTTTTCCTTTATTTCTGAATATGGAAACACTGAGAGGAACCCCAAAGAAATCTCCAGATAGTAGTCATTCTTGCTGCACTGTAGAGCAGCGATTCTCCGGGACTTTTCCCTCTATAATTGTGATCAGAGCAAGAGAGGACTCTAAAACAAGGTCAGGATGGAGTTGAAGCCAACTGACCACTTGCTGCTTAGGATCTAGCAAATGAATGGCAACTAGTGTACCCAAAGTGAATAGTAATGTGGTGTTGAGCTTTGGTCGGCACACAAAAGAGATCCTAGTGCAGCTCTTTTAGATTACAAGACACATCAGCCTAGCCCAGGGGACAAGAGGGGTCATAAGGAGGGGTTTCAGACTCCTTTGATATCAACTGTTTTTCTTCAATATGACCCAGTGGAGAAGCCTTTTGTCCTTCCTATTGTCGGAAATATAAAGATCCAAAAAGGAGGGTTGGCGAGATAGCTCAGCAGTCTAAAGTACCTGCTTAGGCAAGCTTAGGCAAGCACACAGGGACAGCGGTTCAATCCCTGGCACCATATGCCATGCCAGCCTCACCCCCAGGGTAGGCTGAGCCAACCACACACACACACACACACACACACACACACACACAAAAGATGGAAAAAGCAGCAAGTTTGGATGGTGGGACTATTCTGTACACTTTTGGCTAGCATTTGAATGTACCATTGCCACACTTAAGCTAAGCTTGAAGGTATCGCTTCCTCAGTCAATTGTATTAAGGGCTGCTCCTCTATCTAGGTGCTCAGGGTCATACTGAAGAAAAAAAGTTGATATCAAAAGAGTATGAATCCCCTCCACATGTCCTCTTGTGTCCCCTGGGTTTGCCTGATGCATCTTGCAATCTAAAGGAGCTGCACTAGGACCTCTTATGTGTGCAGACCAAAGCTCAACACCACATTACTATTCACTTTGGATACACTAGTTGTCATTCATTTGCTAGATCCTAAGCAGCAAGTGGTCAGTTGGCTTCAATTCAATCCTGACCTTGTTTTAGAGTCCTCTTGCTCTGATCACTACATGAAAGTGACATCCAGTTATGTGACTTATATGGATGCAAGTAGCACACTCGAATTGCTAAATTTTGTTGTCAAAATCTGTAAGAGATCCAACAAACGTTTTGCTTGCTTTCATAGTAGACAGCATAAGAAGCAGAAGCTTAGCTTTTATAGATATGCATAGCATAGTATTTATATTTTCTTGTTTGTTACCAGTAAATCTTCAGACATCAGATGGTAGATCACTTTATGAAGATAATTGTACCCTGAATTTTTGCATAATCTATCGTACATCCTGTAATATCCACATGTAGGTATGCAAAATATTTGTTAGCTCTCACTAATCAGAACTAATCTGTTAAATATGGTAAACATAGAGCACCTGTGCAATGTTTTATCTAATGACAAAATTGTAGCAATGCATGTTGACTATTACTTTGTAGAAAAATTTAATTAAAGCAGTCCTGAGACAAAATTTTGAAAGTCTAGAAGAATAATTAAGATATATTATGTAGAGGTGCAAATTCCCTAAGATGAATGGGATGATAATTTATATGTGCAAGAGACCACTAAAATTAATTTGAAAATACTATTGGGCCGGTTGGGTGAAAGCAACTGCTTATGATAGTTCTTGGACAATGTCGGTGGCAGAAAAGCATTACCTGCCCGACCTGCTAAACTCTGCTGCATACTGAACACAAGAATTTGTGTCAGTTTATTCCAGTAGAGGGGCTGTATGAAAAACAACAGTTGCAAATGAGGCCAGCGTCTGATTAAATTCCTAATAATCAAAGTCATTCCCTGAGATGTATTCCACTTGCGCGATCCAAGTTGCCCAATTAAGGAGGCGAAGAGACGGACGTCTTTCCGAGGTGGTGCCGCCACGGGCTGCCCAAGCAGCACCAGCGCACTCAAAAGCAAACCTCTCTCATGGCAGCAGAGGGTCAGAGTGCTGGGGAATCCAAGGTTGCTTCAGGGTTGCAGTGTCCCTTTCATTCTAAAATAGGGTTTTAACCTTCACCTAGGAAACACTGAAGACCAAATTCAACTGCCACTGGAATTCAGTGACTTGTACAATTGCATTTTATATTTAATTTTAGCCTCCTGCTGCAAAAAATAAGAAATGTGTTTAGGACTGTCAAGGAAGTTATCTGGTTGTCAGACAGTTTCTGCAACTGAGATTGAAGGACTCAATCTTGTATTTTCCTCTCTTTTTCACCCTGTAGTCTCCTTGAAAGCCTTAGTCAGCAAAGTCTTATAGCTGTCATGACGGTCATGTAGGTCAGGCAAGACATATGTCTGGGCTTTCAAAGAACCGTATCAGTGGGCACACCATTATAACTAACCAAAATTTACAGATTGACTATTGGAAAGTCTTTATTTCATTGACTGGCTACAAAACACGTCCAATTGGCCGGATATTAGAACTCTGCTTGAGACTAAATGCATCACTGGGTCACTCCTGAAATCTAATTTTTGAACATTTCTTCATAGTATGTTCCAATTATTAATTTGGTATCACATAGTAGTGGGTTGATCAGAAGCCACAAATCACAGAGCAATTTGAATGGGGCAATGCTACAAAGACACTCAAACAGGGTGTTGTGTAATGATACATTAACTCCCACAGGTAAGAAGAACTCTAAGGAAAAAAAAAAGCTATCAGCTATAAAGAGAAAGGACTTCCCCAAGGGAAATGCACGCGCGAATCTCACCAGGAGACACCCAGTGTAGGTGGACTCCAGGGAATATAACTCTGGAATTTTGAAGGCTGCCCATGGGGGGCAACAAGCAGAAAGCAGGAGAAGGTTCTCTATCCCAGCACCTCTGCAATGCCGTGTACTTTCAAATTTTACAATTAACCCAGAAAAGAAGAAATGCTCCACGGTTACAAGCATAAGAATAACTAGTCCTTTTGGAGCTGAGAAGGTAGAGATTATCAAGTGGCCCTGTAGGACATATGGAGAACAAATGCAATAAAATTAGAGGAAAATAGCATTAATTAATGGTAATACAGTTTTGGAACTGAGACACTAACACCTTAAAATTACTAATAAGGAAAGAATTGGTAATACTGGGAAAGTGCTGGAACACGGAAGAAACCCAGCTGTATTCTAGAACTAAAACCATGACATTTAAAAATAATTTTCACTACTAATTTAAAAATATAATCAGGGGCCAACCAGATATCTCAGCAGATAAAGCACCTGTTTCAGCAGAGCGCAGCAGCCAGGGTCCCCAACATGCCATGCTGGCCCCACCCGGTGGGTGGTGCTGAGACAAGGATTGAGACTGGGCATGGTGTTGGCCTGTAATCCCAGTGCTTGGGAAGCTGAAATCAAGAGAATCACAGAGTCTGATCTACATACTGAGACTCTGTAGACCCTGCGCTAAGTACTATGTCTATGTCTATGTCTATGTCTATGTCTATGTCTA
>NW_004524750.1:2423276-2428944 GCF_000260255.1 Octodon degus
TAGGATAGATATATAGTTGCATTCTCTTAATGAATAGAATGATTTTTTCTAATGGTGTTTGTAAATAGCTTCACAAGTCCACTTCGTGTACAGCAATTAACCACTAAGAAGAATATATGCAGTGTATTATTTTTTGAAACTGTACTTCCGATTGGATTTGAAACTGTCTCATTGCTATCTGTTTATCAATAAAACTTTGAAAAAACAAAAAAAAAGAAATAAGAAAAAAGAAACAAAGACAATTTTCAATCCAATACAGCACAATTACTGTATTGCAAGTGGCACCTGAAGTTTAATTTTTACTCAGAAAACAGGTAGTAGGAAAACCTCAACATGTCTTTATTTCTGCAGAGTATGAGACTCTATTCATAGGCACATAACTTGGAGAGTAACAACCAAAGTTCAAACATCTGACATCTATTTCATTCCAAAGAGTTTCTCAAAGACAATAACTTATCGCTCCACTTTCTAACAGCTGCAGAAGCATAACCAAAGTTAATAGCATAATTACTGCTATTTCAAAGTAGTCACAGAATATTCAGCTGGGGTTTTATGGATGCCCTTTATATTATCATTAGCAAGCTAGAAAGTCCCAATGTCAAAAATACTAACATAAAAATCTGTAAAACATAGGAAGAAAAAGTAGTTTATTTGGCTAACAAAACTATTTGTGTCTTTTTAAAAATTCTAACTTCCTAAGATTTAACAAGTATAAAGACTTCTAATTCCAGAAAGTTTTATTTTAAAAAAAATGATAAGTTTGTCTAGGATGAAACATCTATGCACTTTACATAATCCACTCTCAAACCATCACTCCATGTAGATTAGACATTCCTCTCTCTTATCAACTCAACACTTTGTTTCTAGACATGCTTTTCTACTGTCCATATTGCTGACTTTACTAGATTCTATCTCATCATACAGTATCATCTCCATCAACTTACTGTTGCTTCTTTCATCTTGAAACAAAAACTCTCTCACTTTCCCACCAACTCTTATTACCTCAATTCCCTTACCTCCCTTTTCCTCTTCCTACCAATACTGGGAAATACTTAGGCCTTCTGTGAGTCTCCCTCAAATGCCACCTACATTAAGCTGCCTTGACTACCCAATTTAAGGTTACAACTGAACTGCCTTTTTACCTTCCTTTTATTTTGTTGTTATTCTTACTTCCACAGCATTTACATTTCTATCATATTATATATTTATTTTTTACTTATTCTTTATTGTCTCAAGTATGTGAATAGTAGTTGGCATAGCAGATGCTCAATAAATACTTGGTGAAATAAAAAAAAGATATTTGATAACTCTGGATTATTAAATAAATTTTAAAAATCCATTTTTTCTCCAGAACTTACTAGATGTCAGCCATTCTCAATTTAAAGTACATAATTACATTGTGTATTTTTATTTTTGCTTAAGTGGTAGCTGATTTTTGGATATATTTTAACTCTAATAATGTTTTCTGTATATTGTGTATTTAAAGCCATGTCTGTTATATCTTAAAAATGCCTCTTTCCTACCAAGCATACACAACTTTATCTATGTATGTTTATTAACTATTTCTACCAGTATTTACTGAATAGACTTTTATATGGGTAACATAATGCTGTAAAATTAAGCCTTCTCTTTCATACCTGGACTCAAAGATATGATTTCTCAAAAATCATAGATTTTTTAGAAAAATAGCTAGAAATCTAACATTTTCTAAAAATTTTTATTGTACTCTTAATATATGCCACAGAATACAGGTATGAAGTCAGATAAATTGTTTTTTTACTAAGAGAGCATGAAGATACTGTGCAGAGAAGAATAATCTTTTCAACAATTATTGCTGGACCGATTCAAGATGAATATGACATGCTTTGGGAAGACAAAGATTATGCAAACTGTGTACAAGTAAAACAAGTCATTTTTTAAAAAATGATTTGAAGTTAATTAAAATTCAGAAAAGCAAATGAACTGGACTGTACCTCCCTAAAATTCACATGTTGAAGTCCTATATTCTGTATGACATTCCTCAGAAACACAGCATAGGAGGTGGCTGAGGTTCACTGAAGCCATGAGGGAGGGCAATGGGTGTCCCTAAAGGAAGAGGCAGACCTGGGCTGGGCTCACACAGGCTGCATAACGACCCAGAGAGAGCGGCCCTTGTCAGGCTGAAGGAAAGGATGCAGCAGAAAGCAGCTCAGAAGCACTTTGAGCTTGGACTTCAAGCTCAATAATTGTGAGAAAACACATTTCTCTTGTTTAAATCACTCAATCCAGATATTTTGCTTTGAGAACCCAAGCAAACTACCCGGTGTACTACCATTGCTACAGAAAGAAGAAGTGTCACAAGTCGAAACAATAAAAGATCAACAACTTCATTTAAAAATGGGAAAATGGGGCCGGCAAGATAGCCCAGCAGTCTAAAGCACCTGCTTAGGTAAGCTTAGGCAAGCGCACAGACCGAGGTTTGATCCCTGACCCCATATGCCACACCAGCTCCACGCTTAGGGCAGGCTGAGCCATCTATCAAGACCAGGCATAGTAGTGCACGCTTGTAGTCCCAGGGCTGGGGAGGCTGCAAGTAGGAGGATTATTATGTGTCCAAACTGCAAAGTGAGATCCTGTAACAACCAAATAAATAAATAAATAAATATGCAAATGATTTAGACATTTTATAAAACAAAGTTCAAATAACTAAGAGGCATATGAAAAGATACTTAAATTTACATAGCTATAAGAAAATTCCAATTAAAATATTGATATACTACTTCATTTTAATTTATTTATTTATTTATTGTGATGCTGAGGATTGAACTCAGGACCTTGCACGTGCCAGGCAGTGCTTAAGCCACTGAGCTATCTCCCAAGCCCGGTACTTCACATTAGAATGGCTAAAATTAAAAGCACTGCCAATATTAAATATTACCCAGTGTATGAGGGTACTAATACTGCCACATACTGCTAACAGAATTGTAAAATGGTTCAGAACTTTTCATGATAGTTTAGTAATATCTATCAAGTAAGATAATCATACAAGCAACCTGTACTTTGCCAATTCTACTTGTGTGAGCCTGTGTCTACTATCTTCATTCATAAGAAGAATTCTTATTCATAATAGCCAAATGACTTAGGTTCATTAAAGCGAATGGGTTAGCCTCAGTATTTGGAAAATGAAATACTATGCAATAAAAAACAAATTACATTTAAAAGTAACAAAGTATCACAACTATTACCACCAAATTAGATGTAAAAGTAGATAAACAGTGAATGCTGCAGTTTTCATTTGAAAGCCAAGAATAGATAGATTATCCAAGCTGACAAGGAGGAAAACATGGTCATTCTAATAGGGAGACTCCATGTAAGAGGGTCTGTATGTGAGGGAGCTAGAAATGGGGGTTCATGTGTACAAAGTTATATAATTGTGTGTTCCAATCATACATGGTGAGCACACAACTGAGAACAACTTTGGCAATCATATCTGTGGGCCAAACTCCGCTCGGGCAGTGCGGTGTGGCTTACGTAATATCTAAAAAGGATTAATCAATAATCTTGACATAGCAGAACTTAGAGAAGCTGACAAACTATCAGAGGAATTTAGGAGAGAAAATAAAGAACTGAAAATTAATCTTTGAGTCAGGACTGTGGATAAGAAAGTTGGTTTTTCTTTAATATTATCTAAGTATTATCTTCAAAAACTGCATGGTTGTGAAATTTGTCATAGCTAAATCATGGAAACAATCCAAATGCCCATCAACTGAGGAATGGATAAAAAAGATATGGTATTTTTAAGCAATGGATTTTTTTTTTTTTTTTTTTTTTTTTTTTGCCTGCTCAGCCTGCCCTGAGTGCAGGGCTGGCACAGCATGTGGTACGAGGGGTTGGACTGCAATCACCTGCACCTGCTTAATCGTGCGTAAGCAGGAGCTGTAGACTGCTGGGCTATCTTGCCGGCCTCACAATGGAGAATTATTCAACTATTAAAAAAAGATAAATTCAGAGCTTTTGTAGATAAATGGAAGTAACTAGAGACTACATTGGTGAGTGAAATAAATCAGATCCACACGTGCAAACATCGCATCATCTCACTAGTGTGAGGATCTGAAAGAGCAATGAAAGTCTAAAGGTGCAACAGGGTCTATGAAATGGAAAGAGAGTTCAATGGGAAGGAAAAACTGGGACATGGAAAAAGACAACGAAAGAAGGGAAAAATTATTTAGGCTTATATGCAGAATGGTTTGGATAACTGTAATGCCAATTTTTGCCAGTCTTTTGAAAAGTGCAGTTAGGGCTTAAAATTATTTATTTTTAACTTTTTTTCCTTTGAATTTCTTATGACGTTTTGTTATTGTGTTGTTTTTCTCTAAACCAATATTGCATATTTGTATCTGGTAACCTGAACAACTAATTTGAAGATAGCCTCATACAATACAGCAACCATTGTTGAATTTTTATTACTTTGTTTAGTGAAATTTTGTATCATTTCTAATGCTGTTTTTTAAGTCATTATTTTGTATTCTTTAGAAAATATAAAATAAATACTATACGCTTTATTTTGATTATTAAAAGCTATTTACACAGCTACTTACCAACAATTTTTGCACATTGGAACATAAATGGTAAAACTATCATCACGTTTTTTTGCGGGATCCGGCCAAATAGCTCAGCGGATAAAACACCTGCAAGCAGGTTTAGGACGCAGGGTTCCATCCCTGGGCCTGCAGTGCCGGCCCCGCCCCTGGGACGCGCTGAGACAGCAATTGAGGCCCGGCGCGGTGGCGCGCAGCTGTAATCCCAGCTCTTGCGAGGCTGTAAACAGGCGGATCACTACGAGTCCGAGCTACGCAGTGAGACCCTGAATACCTTGTAGGACGCTCCCTAACATAAAAAAAAAAGAACAGGGAATGGACCAACAACTATTCGAACTGCGTGGACGTAGAAATCCCTCCCAGACCGCGCTCCGGTCTGTAGGCTGGCCTAGAGCGCAGCGGCGCAGCCGAGTGTGCTCGCCGCAGACCGCAGCGCGGGCTGGGAGTACCCTTCAGTAGAGACTGTGTAAGTGGTTTGCTACCACCGGGCCTTGGATTATCTGCTTTATTTTAATCTCTTTATAGTGTTTTAAAGTCTCTAAAGATATATGGTGATCACATTAAGTGGGGCAAGGTGCCGAACATTGCTGTATTATGTCAGTTTGTGCTAATGTACATAAAATAGGTTTATTTTGAATATCCATATGTACTTACACAGAACAACGCAATCTGAGCAACTGCTTTGAAGATAACAATATGCAACATAGTAACCATTGTTAATTTTCTGTCTCCATGCTTTGAAATTCTGTGTTGCTTTTATTGTTTCTTTTTTAATCCACTTTAAACTTAAAACAAAAAGTAATTAGCTGTGCCTTAAGAAATAACACTGGGAAAGATGGAATTTTGGTGCGTGATTTATTTCCTTTTTATGGCTCAAATTCTAAGTCTAACATGAGTGCTATTTGTAATAAAGTAATAAATGAAAACAGGTTAAACGTGAACTGTGCATCCATCGTCACATCTATTTTTTTCCATAATTTTATTGAGAAACAAATAGCAATGAAACAGTTTCAAACCAAATTGGTAGGACAGTTTCAATAATTAACGCATTGCATACATTCTTCCTAGTGGTTAATTGCTGTACAAGATGC
>NW_004524750.1:2429044-2435236 GCF_000260255.1 Octodon degus
TCTATGTTTATATCTATACCATCTGTATCTACAGCTATGTCTATGTCCCCAGGTATGTGGAGCACATCCACACCCCAGCCTCCAAGAGGCTGGGAAGGACGAGAGCGAGTCCAGCCGCAGCTGTGCAACTTAGCAACTGAGCAAGAATCTAGGTAAATAAATCAATAATAAATAATAAAACAGGTAAATAGAAAAGAGGGAGAAGTTCAGATACTCCCTAAACTGCGTATTTTGTAGCCTCAAAAATTTTAATATATATGCTAATTTGCTTTACTTACACTAGCAGTCTATCTTAGATCATTGAAAAGAAAGTTCTATGTTATCATGTTGTTTGTATTTTATAAGAATCTTTTTGGTCTATGTCTTGTACTCTGAGTAACTACTTTGAAAATAATTATGCACAGTGTGTTAAATATTGTTATCCTAGCATCATTTTGTTATTATCAAAAGAGACATAATAATAATTTCAAACCTGTAATTTCACTAGAACTGAAGAAATAACAAAATCATGAATTGCCATCTCTAAAATGTCCAATGAAAGCGAAAAGAGATCACAAATACATTGTACAATGTGTAACAACAATCTTGAAGACTTTAGCAGAATAAAGATAATATTAGGGGCCGGGGAGACGGCTCAGTGGAATAAGCGCTTCCCTGGCAAGTGCAAGAGCCTGAGTTCAATCCCCAGTACTATAAAAAAAGAAAGAAAAAAATATATGTAACTAAAACTGTTTACCATTAATAGTGTTAAATTATGATAAATAATGAAATATTGCTCATGTGAAAATGAAATAAACCAAAATGGCTTAAGAAATTAAGAAAAAAATTAATGAAAACAGTGGACTAAGTGTGATTTCTTAAATAAAACTATTTTTCTGTATTTTGTAAAATATTTTAGAGTCTGTAAAGAAGGAATAACTGAATGCTTTATGTTCGAGCTTACATTACATATGTGGACATGACCTCATCTGATAGTAGCTCTCTTTCACTCTTTGGAATAAGTAGGATTAACTTCAAGTGATGTCTGTTGATGATGTTCTGATGACTTAGAATCTATTCTTTCATAGAAAATGAAGGAGTCAGCTTTTTCACCACATGAATTAAGCCCCTTTCCCACACAAAGTTGAGTATGTGATGCAGAATTTTAGACTGCTGTATAAAAGTAGAATAGTATTTACTTAGAGTATTTTAATAGTTGTTAAGTTGTTCTGTAGAACTTAGAATGCTGCCAGGAAAACTGGATACAAAATCACCTTAATTATGTAATAAAGGGATTTCATGATGGTCTGTTTGTTTTTCTATCCTGTGGAATGACCAACACTATAAAAAAATTCTATATAAATTAAATAAATGAGAAATCACGCAAAGCTCCTTTTCCCAGGAGCTTAAGTGATGATTGATGGTTTAATAATTATCCTGCCAAAAATGAAGGCACTACTGAGCATATGCAGTCCTAAAAGGGTGACCTTAGAGGGTGGCATTTGGTATTTCCCTTTATAGAAGTAGTGTAGGGGATAAACTCCAGAAGGACTCAGTATTCTGTACATAAATTTTCTGTTCAGAGCCAGTTTCTTTACCTTTTTTGCAAATTATATTAAGATAAAGATTTTAAGATAGTAAATTCTTACATGACAGATCCTCTGCAGACTTCAAGAACACTCTACCTCACAAGGAGTCCATCACCTACCACTTACTGGGCTTACACATTATGAAAGGACGAGCTAACATCCTTTCATTCAGTCGATAAAATTGTTAATGAGGATTGAATATAACAAATCTGGCTTCAGAGATACTGGAATTGTTTATAAATGACTTGGAATGTGATTGCAATTTCTCTGATGTCAAAGTATTTGGAAGAAAGAAATCGTCATTCCATATTTGAAATAAAAAGCTATTCATCTTTTGCTCAGCAGTGGAGAGCCGTGATTGTATGATGCAGGATCTCGTGTAAAGAACGTATCAGAAGTGACAAGGACCTGAGAGGCGACCTCTCCGAGCCCTCGTGTGACTCTTGGTCTCTGTGAGGCGCCGCCCTGAGCAGTACGAGACGGACTCGGCTGGTGCTGGCCTGAGGCCTGAGGGCTGGGCTCTCACTGGACGGTTGGGGGAGACTGATGGTGGCGGTTACTGAAGCCAGATTATAACTTATCTGCGCGAGAGAATGGAACTATTTTGTTTCCCAATACAACAACAAAGAACGAATATAACTTTGAACCATCAGGAACGCGTATTTTCCATCCCCACTGTCTGACACACTAACTGAAGAAAGGGCGATGGCAGGGAAAAAAAGAAATCCCAGCTTAGCCAAAGGGATCATTTTAAGTCAGTTCAATGAAAACAAATTTAAATTGTCACCTTTTAATATTTATGTATTTATTTATTACTGGGTATGGGGCCTCGTAGTGATCCTCCTGTTTTCAGCCTCCCCAGTGCTGGGATTACAGGCATTTGCCGTGAACCCCAATCTCCGCGGCCAGCTCAGAGCACCCTGGGGGCAGGGTCGGCGAGGCATGCCATGCTGAGGACTGAACCCCAGGCAAGCCTCCGCACCACAGGCCTTGCCAAAGCGGTTGCTCAGTCCACTGAGCTATCCTCCAGCCTGTTATCACCTCGTTAAAGTTATGGGGAAAATCTTCACCAGTTCCATCCATATTACATTACTGTGCCACTGTTGTGATATTTCTGCTTTACACTAAATACAGTAATCGTGTTATTATACCTCTCATGGCCAGTTGTGTACAGGAAAATCCCTAGATACTTAGTTTCCTCTAGGACACACGAAAAACTAGCTCCAATTGCGTGCACTACTTTACCCAGACTAACTTTTCTTTTTCTGGGAGCCTTTTCTCAATTTATTAACTATGAAATGAAAAAGTATATGCTGTCTACTTATCTTCAAACGTTCCTGCCGGGTTGCAAAGTGCCGACGGGTACTACGTCAGAGACGGAGAGAGGAAATCGCCCCGAACCTCACGGAACGCGCGCTGCTTTTCCAGGCTCTGCCACGCGTAACCAGTCTGTTCTCTCCTGCGCTCCGTCTTAATTGTCGCAAGCTACCTAGTTATCAAAAATATCAGATATAAATAATCCTTATTGTTGGCCGTTCTCTTAATGTTCAGCTAATTTCTCTACTCAACAGAAGCTAAAGGTCTGAACTTGCATTCAGCCACAGCACACGCCCGGGGCTGCGGAGCTCACCCGCAGGCCGCATCCGAGCGCGTTCCGGCGCCGCAGCCTCCCGCAGCGAGGTCCTCCTGGGGAGCCGGACGCGGCGCGCCCCGCGAGCAGCTGGCCTTTCGGTTCGCCGTCCCGCCTTCGCACCGCGGCGGCCCTGCTCCACTTTAGGAGGGCCGCGTCACGCGCGGCGATTGCTCTGCTCAGCAAACACCGCTTAAAGCGCCTCCCAGCGCCCTGCAAACCGCGCCGCCCCGCCGGCGGCCGCCCCGCGCTCCGCACCTCGGAGAGCCTCCCGCGCCCCCAGCGTCTCCCGCACCTCCCAGGGCCTCCCGCGCCCCCAGCGTCTCCCGCTCCCCCGAGGGCCTCCCGCGCCCCGGAGGGCCTCCCGCACCTCCCAGGGCCTCTCGCACCTCCCAGGGCCTCCCGCACCTCCCAGGGCCTCCCGCACCTCCCAGGGCCTCCCGCGCCCCCAGGGCCTCCCGCACCTCCCAGGGCCTCCCGCACCTCCCAGGGCCTCCCGCGCCCCCGAGGGCCTCCCGCGCCCCCGAGGGCCTCCCGCGCCTCCCAGGGCCTCCCACGCCCGGGAGAGCCTTCTGGCCGCGGGTGCGTGAGGAGCCCGCCCGCCGCGATCGCGCCCGGTCGCTGGTTTCCTGTTTTCGGTGGCGCTCCCTGCGGCGCCTGGTCGCGCTTGGGCCACAGTCGCGCCTGCTCCGGACGGCCCTGCGTCCCTTTCTCACGCCCAGCTGCCCTTCATTTGTCCTGCTGGTCTGTGTATGCTCACGTTTCGTGAAAGGTATTCCCTGGTGGGTTTTAGTCAGTGGTTATTCAGTAATCTCCGTTTGCCTTACCAGAATAACTTTCTTAGGTTATTGCACAATCCCCAGTTTTTACTTTCTTCCTGTTTCCTGTGAAACACGTGCTTGAGAAGATTAATTCTCTCACTGCAGCAGCAGTTGCTTATTTCCACACCATTTGCTGCTATTAGCATCTATGATTTCTAGCAGGACTTTGAATTATATTATTGTAAGTGCTCCATTTTGCTCTAATCGTAGATTCTACCTCATTTATTTCCTTCATCCATACACTTTCTTATTAGTTATGTACATTGACATGTTTCATTCTGATCATTAGCATATGGGTTTTGCAGCTTCCAGCTTTTATATATACGAGCTGTCTACCAAATAGCTTGATAGAAATGGCATCCACACTTTTAAATGCTGTATCGTGTGTGTGTGTGTGTGTGTGTGTGTGTGTGTGTGTGTGTTCAAAAGCACTCTAAACCACAATGGAACTTTCTGTTACCTGACAGAAATCCGAATCCAGATGCTTGAATAATTCATGAATGTTGGCCCCTAAATATAAAGCATGTTTCAGCTTTCATTTGAGAAGTTTTTCACAAATACTTTGTTTAGATAAGGAGAGGGATAAGGACGGAGAGCGCTCTCTACATGGCTTCTGCCAAACTGTATGTCTCATATTTTAATAATTACTTTGCATTTTAAATGTCTTGGGCTGGAGCTCTAGCTCGGTGGCACAGGGCCCGCCTGGCGAGTGCGAGGTTGTGAGTTCAATGCTGGGCAGTCTGTTCAGGTTCTGGAGAAGTGCTTAAGGTAGCTACATTTATAATGTGAAACTCTTCACATTACCTAACTCCCAGTCTGTTCCTTCTGTTTTCTTTGCCTGCAGTACTATACTAACTATTTTGAAAACACACTGACATTCTTCCTGGGTTTCCTTCTGTGAATTCTGTCAGTATTAGAGTGTCTAAGTCTTTGCTACAGTACTAACTATGTGGTGGAATAAGAGCTCATGGACACTTCCTAGAGCAATCACCCACATATGAGCATGGGCTACCGACTCTCACTGGCAGCTGCTTACATGTGGGCTTCGCACCCCTGTGGAGACACATAGCGCTATGTGTACATGCAAAATACAAGGGGTTATTAAATGTCATGTGTGTAGTTTTATTCATAAATTTCAAACAAGGCTTATTTAGAAATTAACTTATATCATTGAATCATATATCTCATCCATCCCTCTTAAATGTTATGGTTATGTACACAGTGTGGGAAAATAATAGAACAACACAGAACAAAGCAGAGTACATTAGCATCATCTGTGTGTGTGTCTTGGCAAGGAAGAAGCTTTTGCGAGGCTGGGAATATAAACGGATGCTCAGTGACGCAACCCTCTCAGGTTGTTTACTATCCCCAACATCACACATAAAAGGAAGAAAGAAAAGGAGAATGGAAGTATGGACTTAAGGGATATTGATATATTATTGCTAAAATAAAGGTAGCTTTTTCTTTCTATGTAAGACTAGAAGTTGAATATTCAAATAAATGCGCATTTTCACTTTCAAAAGACAGCACATCAGTTCCTGACGTCCAAAATCACAAGCATTCAATCAGGAAGGAAAACAGAGACTACTGAAAAGAGAATTGTGGAAGACGTGATTGGAGACAGCAGTCCGATTGAAGTACGACTGAAGTTCGTGTCATTTCCAGATGATAATGAGAGAGGCATTATCCAAGGACAGCATTGTGCAAACCGAAACTTCCACAACATAATATAAGCAGTCTCAGGAAAAATGAACAATTATTCAAACAAAACAAGTGATATAACCAAACCAAAATATAGAGGAGAAAAGGAAAATAGTTAGCAAACATAAGCCTGTCACTAGCATCAACATATCGTCGTTAGCACAAGACATTTGCAGCCAATAGAATAAGCCTCGCAAAACATTATAGAACATTTATACTCAACATTGAATTTTATATCCAACCAAACTTTTTACTCAAATATTAATATATTTTAAAGATATTTGAGAGACCCAGTCCTAGCCCAGGTCCGGTGAGTGTGCGGAGAGCTTCCTGCTACCCTGCGCCGGGGGGACCAGTCCCAGCCCAGGCGCAGAGTGGGCCGGGCCCTCTCCCACCCCCTTGGGCCGCCCCCCACCACTCCGCAGTGCCTCCCCCACCCCGCCCACCCAGTAGGATTTTCTGCCGAGTTCCG
>NW_004524750.1:2445877-2450498 GCF_000260255.1 Octodon degus
CATATACAACCTTGAAGCAGTACAATCCCACAACATTTCTTCCTGTCTCCTGCCTTCATTCACCACCCCCTTCTTCTTGAACAACCATCTACCCAAGAGACAGCACAGCAGTAACTGGCATGTCATGACAAGCAGCCCAAATTCAGAAGATCAGAATGACAGGCACTCCAAGCATGAAACTGCTATTACAGATTACTATCTGCAGTGCAGTTGCTTAGTTCACAGGTGTCAGTATATATATATATAGTTAGTCAGGGTGAGAATCTTTCCAATTAACTGCTAGATTAAAAAATCTTCTGGAGATTCTCAGGATCATTGCCTTGCCCAGCTTCCACATATAACTGTATGGCTTGACATTGTCATGTTTCTTAGCTCTTCTCCTTTCCCTTTCTTGATTAGTTAGTCCTCGAGATCCTGCTTTCCTTTTACTTGTATTATACCTTTCTATTTGTATTTCTTCTTCCTTTGAGTTCTTATACAAGGGAAACTATACAATATTTAAAAATGTGTATCTGGTTTATTTCACTTATGAGCTCGCTTCGTCACATCCTTTTTGTAGTTCTGTTTCCTGTATGCAGTAGGAGCTTCCTAAGGGTTGAGACGCGAATCCCCAGTGCACTCTGTTAGCAGAAAAGTCGCCTCTAATCCCTGTCATGGGGCAGAACCCGCCCGAGACGAGACTTCCACTCACCACGTCCTAGTGCGACACATGAAGCGTCTTCAGAACTAGCTAGATGGTGGGCAGGGCTCTCGCCAGAGCCCCGCGGCCACGCACTTCGTCGTAATCCGGCTTCGCAAGGCCACTAACACGTCCTTGCCACTGTCACGTTGCCCGCCAAAGGGTGCCAAGAGGGGAGCTTCGGCTCAGCTTGAATCAAGGATATGCCTTCCTAGGCAGAGAATTCATTAAGATCGGAAATACAATGGTGAAGGAGATACAGAGGAAAATGACTTAGGATTGTTTTCCCCTTTCAGTTTTCCAGCGACGTAGCCCTGTGTGGCCACTTTTCTGTAGATTTCCAAGAAATGGCCTCAGTGCTGAGCTGTTAGCTGCTCCATAGTAAGCCGAGCATACTGAAGACCCTGAAAGAGCTGCTAGATTATATGGACCGCACTGCGCTTCTCCTTGTGCTGTCCGCTGAATACATTACCATAGAAACCCAGAAGCTGAAGAAGAGGCGTGACGCCAAGCAGCACAGGCATTGAAACTTTAATGACTAAGTGCTTTGAGGAAGCTGCCTGATCTCGTGCCCTGGTAAGATCATACACAATCCTTCTCTTCTGATCCATACATTCTTGAGTGACACTCTCACCAAACATTTACTGAGGATTTATTTTATGCCACATCTTCAATTACAAGGAAAATATTAGTAATCCTTCCTGCTATCATTTTGCTCTGGTCCACAGGGAAAGAGAGAAAACAAACAGGTAGACACAAATAAACCAGAAAAGCTAATCAGAATGCAGGGTGTGAGCTCGAATATCAGGAGTCCAACTGCAAAGAGAATGGTGCAGTGGTGGAGTGAAACTGTGTGTGTGTGTGTGTGTGTGTGTGTGTGTGTGTGTGTTTGATTTTTTTCGTAATTTTATTGACAAACAAATAGCAGTGAGACAGTTTCAAATCAAATTAGTAGAATAGTTTCAAAAACACATTGCATACTGTCTTCCTAGTGGCTATTTGTTGTACAGGATGCAGACATGATATGCTATTTACAGACACTATTAGAACAAATCCTTCTATTCATTGAATGACCATTTTGCATTTGCATATTCAAAATGGTTAAGATAGATATGTAGCTACATCCTCTTAATTCAATGAAGTAAAATTTGTTCATGTAAAATTTTTATAGAAAGTTATTCTGAAGAGTGTTCAATTCACCCTCTATCTAGTACAACTTAGGGAGTCCCTAGTTCCAAATGTACCCAGGCTGTGTTGCTTTGTAACGGTCTGTCTTTGTAAAAATAAATGACTAATTTTCAGCTAAGTTTTCAACTTCTTTTCACTTTACAATCACAAAAACTGGTGCACCCTCAGCCACCTCTTTCTGTGAAAGACTGAAGTTCCATCTGCCATTTTAGGGTGCTATTGATTTTATTTTAAAAGCTTATGTAAGGACTAAGTGCTAAAATCATTTTTCGGCTGCCTCATAATAATTAGAAATTAAAAGAAAAGGTTGGAAGTACCTATTAAAATCTACTGATGCACTTGGGCATTTTTCCAAGAAGCTTTATGATTTGACCATCTACTGGCAGGCAAGCAAGCAAGCAAGCAAGCAATGGAAATAGGGAATAAAAAGAAGTAACAGCCAAAAAAGATAAGTGTGAAGAATTGAAGCTAACAGCCCTCACTGCACGTCACGACTCCCAATTTTGTAAAAGTAGTGACGTTGATATGCTCATGAACGTCTTCAGGCGGCTCACGGTCTCCCAGTAAATCAAGCTCTCAATCATTTGTTTTCTTGCCAAGGTCTATAGCAGTACTACTGAAACTTCTTAAAATTCTAAAAAGAACAGAAATGAGAAAGCCAGATGAAAGGTAGCACATCTATTAGACTACAACTTAGACCGCCTCAAAACAGTTCCAATTTGTTCCACAAAGCTCAATGAAGCCCTTGAATATGTAGCAAGTGATTACAGTTCACACCTCTTCCTTCTTGTCGTCTTCGACCAAGGAGGGACCTTAATCTCATGTATATGCTTGTTTTGAGCATTTGTTATTTTCTCCACTGAGACCCTGAATAACGTCAGGCAAGACGGGTTTCCATCTCCTTGTCACTCGTCACATTTCCTTGGTGAAGTGCACAAGCTGATTTCTATATTTGCGGGCTTTGTGCTTGTCTGTGACTTCTAGGTTGTCACATTTGCATTGCTGAATGTCATCCGTCCACATTTGTGGCTTTGGTTCTGTTGAACTGAAGCTTTGTAGGAGCAAGTGGGCTTGCTACCAGAATGAATTTGAAGGCTCTGGGAAGACTTCCCCTGTGCTTGTCTAAAGCATTTTAGCATTACATTACTCTATCTTCAAATGCTAATGCTCCATTTTTCACGAGCCCAACTCCGAGTTCTGACTTCTGACACAGGCCTGGGAAGCAGGAAGCAACGGGCGATGTGTGGCTTTTAGTCTGGTTTGGTTTTCTGTGTGTAGACTTACTATTTTCATGGAGGAAAATAAACTTTCTAAAGCAATAGCAATAATTATACATTAATTAGCTCTGCATTAATTAGCTCTGCTAATTAATTAGCTCTGCATTAATTAGCTCTGCTGCCAGTGAACTTCCCATCCCTACAGTGTTAGAGGGGCTCAGCTGGGACGGCTGCCTAGAGTCACAAACAAGGGCTGTGCAGAAGACTAAGGTGTATCCTTTATTTCTTTTCTATGAAACCTCAAAAATAATATGAAATCATTTTATAATATGTATTACATTTTATCATCCACTATAGCTCAAGAGATAATTAATGAAGATATACAAAAGATACCCATTGGTTGCCACATAATAATTATACTGGCTATCTGAACATTTTCGCAGTAACACCTATGCTAGGTAATAATCTTTACAAAAGCGATTTTTTTTGTTTTATGCTTTTCTCTCTCATTTTATAAAAGTTATATATGCAAAGTCAGGTGTGGGGACATGCACCTGTAATCCCAGTCCTGGGGAGGGTGACACAGGAGGATCACTACAAGTCTGAGATGCACAGTGAGACCCTGCACCAAATAAATAAATGATTTAAAAATTATATATGCATATGGAATAATATTTCTATGAAATGCATACTTTGGTCCTTAATTTAAATAACTTTTAGTTTTTTATTTATTGAATTCTTTGGAATATCTATAAGTAGATGTTAATATTTTTTCTGTGGCATCTAATTTTTCAAACTTTTCATTCTTATTTTAAGAACAAAGTGACAATTTTGTCATGTTAAATGATTTTTAGTATACTGCACTAACTGTTGATTTTACTAGTTTATAGTTTTATGATTTATAGGTTTGGAATTATAATTAGAAAAGTCATTTTTGCTATAAAGCTATAAAACTATTCATATGTTCTCAATGTATGTATGGAGACCCAGTCCTGGCCTAGGTCCGGTGAGTGTGTGGAGAGCTTCCTGCTACCCTGCGCCAGTGGGACCAGTCCCAGCCCAGGCGCAGCGTGGGCCGGACCCTCTCTTGCCCCCTCGGGCCGCCCCCCACCACTCCGCCGAACCTCCCCACCCCTCCCGCCAAGTAGGAATTTCTGCCGACTTCCGGGAACCACCAGACCCAGTCCTAGCCCAGGTCTGGTGAGTGTGTGGAGAGCTTCCTGCTACCCTGCGCTGGCGGGACCAGTCCCAGCCCAGGCACAGTGTGGGCAGGACCCTGTCCCACCCCCTCGGGCCGCCCCCCACCACTCCACCTTACCTGCCCCACCACTCCCGCTAAGTAGGAATTTCTGCCGAATTCCGGGAACCCCCAGACCCAATCCTAGCCCAGGTCCGCAGCAGGAAAGAGCTGAGCACAGCAGCCAGACCTAAGCCAGATGCAGCTGGATAAGTCCAAACTCTGTAGAGCTCCACCTGAACTTCAGTACGTGTAAAGGTTATAACTACAGTAAAGATCTACAACAAAGGGCAGAAGACA
>NW_004524750.1:2457505-2462221 GCF_000260255.1 Octodon degus
AAAAAAAATTAAAAAATGTGTATGTATGTAATCTTTGTTTTACTCCTAAATCTGTTTTCAATTTATCTATTTGCGTTTTCATTTAATTTTATTTTTTGTGTTTCCAACAGGTTTACAGGGTGTCACTGCATAGATCAGGCTCTTGTGATCCTCCTGTTTACAGCCTTCCAAGTCTGGGATTATAGGCACATGTCACTATGCCCAAGCTCAATCACTCTCTCAGCTTGCCTCAGGGGTGGGGCCGGCATGGCAGGCCCGGGGATAAAACTCCTGGCCCCTGTGTCTGTCTAAGCAGGCGCCTTAATCCACTGAGTTACTTGGCCTGCCCCTGTTTTCATTTTAGAAATTATATAAGCCATGAGATAATTGATCTTAATTCTCTAAATCAGTAGACACAGGATCATTAATCTACAAGACTGTCTGAACTCTACCAACAGTCATGTTGCCTCCTGGCACACACAGTTTCCATGCACATTTTTGTTCTCTAGTCTTCTTTCCTCTTTGCTCCTGTGGTCCCCACACGCATTTATGCATCTCTAGCCCTGCTTTAGTTGCCATGATTTGCTTTCATAGCAACACTGAATATTCCTGCTTTCTCCCCACAAGTACTTAAATGCAGCCTTCTGTGTAAATCTAATTATTAAAGCATTGCCGCTTCTATTGTTTTCTTGTTCTTTTACAGTCAGCTACTTCATGAGATGGTTCTCAACATCTCTACCGTCGGAGATGAAGAAGCCCTTCTGTTGCACATGCATGTCTCTCCTTCGGTCACACACAGCCCAGTGGCTCTCTGCAGGGTTAGGGATCCACGCTGCATGATCCATCCTCTCAGGTGGACGGGAAGCCTCTTTGGCCTCTCGGTATGCCGTGCTGTTGGGCATTTTAAAAGAGCTTCTGTGTCTAAAGACGGCAGGCTCTCTAGGAGCATGCTGCCTCACTGTCTCTCTCTTTCTGTGGAATCTAGCCCACATGTCATCTGTGCTGGACATGCCTCCGGCTCTCCATGTCTGCGCTAGGTACAGCTTTTTGATATTCCTTTAGCTTCCAGACCCAAGTCTCATACAATTTGCTTTCTTTCCTTTCTTCCTTCTTTGCTTCCTCCCTTTTGAATTTTGTGCAGGGTCTCACTACACAGTTCAGACTCATAGTAATTCTCCTGTTTTCATCCTCCCCAGTGCTGGCATTACAGGCATGCACCACCATGTCAGGTCTCTGTGGCTGGCTCAACATGCCTAAGGGTGGAGCTGGCCCAATATGTGGGCCCAGGGATTGAACCCCGCTCCTTGAGCTTGCCTAAGCAGGCACTTAGTCCGCTGAGCTATCCTGCTGGTCCTTACAATTTTCAGTAAATGTTCACCAAATGATTGCTTATAGCCCTCACCATAATACTTACATAGATTGTGTCAGTGTGTATGTACTCTTTCATGCAACTAACACAGCAAATTATCTTCAGATCCTTAAATATCTGTAGAGCTAGGGAATGCAATACATTTTCTAACAGGTAAGGGATGGTTTTAATTTTTATTTAAGCATCAGCTCAGAAGTGAAACTCAAATTCAAAATTTCACTGCACGGAAGGTAGGAATGAGTTCCACCCCAGGATGCCTGGCAAGGAATCTAGTGCTTTTTTCCACCACAACACAATAGATTCTTTGTGCAAATCTTTCTCCAATGCTGCATGGCTACATGAACTACATGCCAACACATTAAAGAGTGAGCACTAACCACTTAGAGAACAGTTGTTTCAAATTCATTTTCATCCTAAGTAGTTACCATGTGCTAAATAAAATAGATGGGGTATAAAGGGTTAGCATATATAACGTAACACTATGAGACTATAAAGCCTAAGCATATTTGACTAAAGAATACATTTCCTTCCTCTTCTGAAGAGTATAAATTCATTCAAGCAGGTCACAAACAGGACCTCTAGCCATGAGTTCAGAAAAGATTGTGATCTTGGTGAAAAATGGCCTGGCTCACTATGGGCTCCAAGTCATTAAGCAGAGACAATATGTCTTACAGGTATTTCTGCATGAAATAAAACTTTTCCATGTTAAAACAATATAGTCTTGCTTTGCAATGTAGAGGAAAATGATAGAATCTGACAAAGTTTAGTTTTAGTTGTAGTTTTATGAGTAGCATATAAGAATATGAATAATTTGAGCCCTATATAGACAGATAACATACTGTACAGAAGACGTTCAGAGATGTATTGTAGATGACCAGATTGGACCAGTAGCCAAGCAATGAGCAAAATTGATGAAAGAGGTGCACTGTCACAGGGCCAGGCATTGATGCACAAGATAATACAATGAGGCTTTTTCCTTTTCTATATCAGATTTTTTTTCACAATCCTTCAATTTTCTGAAGGGTGGGAAAATACTAAATTTTCCGTTAAGAGTTCTGTCACTTTCCTTGATATAAATTGTTTTAGGCCTTGGCAAAAGGATCACAGGATCCTGCCTTTTCCTGAAACTTTCACTCTGCAGCCCTCTGTCACATGGCCTCATTCTTAGTTGTCTGAAAGGTCCTGGCTTGTTGACAGCCAATGCTTTGAATTTCCTCACTCTCTTGGGGGAAGTCTGTTTTCTAAATGTGCTCATAGCATTTTACATAGTTTTCAGAGCACACAGTAAAATGCCCTGAACTGATGAATCTCCTGGAGGCTTCTCAAAGCATATGGTGAATATTGAATGTTCAGAAACATTTATTACTTTACAAGACATCGCCATGAATGTCCATCCTCCTCCTCGTCCTCCTCCTCCTCCTGCTCCTCCTCCTCCTGCTCCTCGTCCTCCTCGTCCTCCTCCTCCTCCTCGTCCTCCTCCTCCTCCTCGTCCTCCTCCTCCGTCCTCCTGCTCCTCCTCCTGCTCCTCCTCCTGCTCCTCCTCCTCTTCCTCGTCCTCCTCCTCCTCCTCCTGCTCCTCCTCCTGCTCCTCCTCCTCCTCGTCCTCCTCCTCCTTCTGCTCACATGTAGCCATTGTTCTTGCTCCTTCCTGAAGCATTTCTTGAAGTCCTCTTCTGTGAGTGTCCTTCATGAAATGTGACTCACCAGATGGTGAAGGCTGCCACCGATGCCAATGGGCAGAGAGGCCAGCAAGCATCCGGAACTTCCTCGCTGCCCTCCTCGGCGGGTCTGCCCCGGTGTAGCTTCTGCCTCTTCTCCAAAGTTGGATGATCATGAAAACAAAATATTTGTAGCCAAATCAGGAAATCAGTGTCAACAGCAATGACACAATTAAAAGTAGCCAGGTAAGATGACTTCAGAACTGCTTTGCAAAGTAGCAAAAACGGTGAAATAACTATTTAAAGAGCAGGGGGAGGCTTTTGAGGGGACTGGAGGTGTGATGTCTTTTACAGTTCAAAATTTTAAAGAGTGTAACCATACACCATACTTTCAATCACACTATGCATTTCCTAAATTAAGTTGTGTTTATGTCTAAAGAATTGGAATCTTGCTTTTCTCACCAATTTCCCTCTAGTGCCCAAGGTGGTGTTTTACAGACTTTGAATCTGTTATAAGTTCTTCAAATGAATAAATAAAGAAAAAGCCTTTCAGTTCCTGATGCATAAGATGTTATGAAATCGTTGAAGATAAAAACAAGCACTCCCTCTCACTACTCATTCTTTGCAATTTATTTTGAGCTGTATGAAAATAATGTAATACCCAAGAAGTTCTGCCAATTATAGTGAAAAATCAGGAAACTATCCAATCTTGTTTTCAGCAACATAGAACTGACAAAACAATTTATTTCATTGCAATGGAATACTCTGCAGGTTTCTCAAATGTATATAAATTGTTTTACATACGAGGAAATAATACTACCAAGATCTATTATGCTTCCATTTTTACAACATGAAAGTACAGATGCTCAAGTATGAGTGTATTCAAAGCCGGTGTGTATGTTGTTTTCTGTGATAGCTTCCGCTTACTCATGACTGTGCTGGATGAGTTGTGTTGAGCTTGTGTCTTTTGTTCTATTTATCTTCAAAAGGGAAAATTCAAGACACTATTAGGTGAGATCAAGGAGAACTGTGGGATTCGTAGTATGATAGGATAAAAATGATGGGGCAAAGTTTGGCACTGTGAGGCTCTTTGTTTGTAAGACTTACCGCACTTTATGTATCTAGCTGAAATGTTTAAGTACATGTTGTATTTCCTAACTTAGACCACAGACGTGTAGAAAGTAACCCAGTGGCTTCAAAAGGTGAGGACGGTTTCCAAAGCTTCCTTTACTGCAAAGGCTCCTTCAGTTGACCCTCAGGATGAGGCAATTGGGCTTGGTGTCAAGGCTGGATTAAAGGATTTGGAACTCACTTTTCTTGGCCCTGCTGTGTGGTGCATTGGCCCCAGCAGGCTCAGACCACGAAGACCTGAAGAGGAGCTCCCTGATCCTGACAGGAACCTGAGTCCGGACCAAGCTGTCTTTCTCCTCAGGATAAGCCCAGCCCCTCAGTCCTGCCCAGGGGGCCCTGCTTGCAGTGCCCACAGTGGGGGACCAGCCTGAAGGCACCTGCCCCAGCTAGCTGCCTGGAAGCCCAGCACGGAGGGAGGCCTACTCGCGTGGCAGGTGTGTGCCTGCAGGCTGTCTCTGCGCACACTGAAAGTGCAGGCACAGAATCTGGTGCAGCAAACCAGCTTGAGGCACCTAGTATCCTCACATTACTTTTATATCTACTAAGACAGGAAGTAAAATAAAAGTGAATTTTTTTTTT
>NW_004524750.1:2462321-2475725 GCF_000260255.1 Octodon degus
GTACCAGGACCCAACTCAGGACCGTGCACTTGCCAGGCAAGCACTTATTCCACTGAGCTATCTCCCCAGTCCTCATATTTCTTATTATACTGAACAGTTAACAAAACTGAGAAGCTGAACATAAAGGATTTCAGTGTTTTGCGATACTGAAGAGGATTTCACAGATCCTGGGCTTGACATTATGTCTTGCACAAAGGCTGAGGTCATCAGATTAGTAACATGGATCTAGTTTTTAAAATAAATAATATATTACAATTCTCTAAGACCACTTTCATTTCATGAGCCTTACAACACCTAACTTACTTTGTAGAGATACTTAATCTACATTTGAATATCTACCTTTACTCTGACTTGGAAAAGATCACTGAAATATCTAAGTAAAGTCGTTGCATTCATCTCCTTTATTTATTTATTTATTCATTTATTTATTTGTATCTAGTACAAAGTCCACAGGGTCTCAGCATAGAAATTGGACTTGTAGTGATCCTCCTGTTTCCAGCTCCCCAAGCACTGGGATGACAGGCAAGTACCACCATGCCCAGTCTTCATTTACTTCTTATGTGCAAGTGAAAGCAAAGGAAAAAAAAGACAAGCAGGACAGCTCCCACGACGCGGGATCATGGAGACTGAGACAGGAGCACGGAGACGGCCGAGCGCCTGGGGGTGTGGCACTGCGGGAGCCCTCTGGCTCACTCTGCTCTTCCTCATCTTCCTCCAAGAGTCTGGCACTGCAGTAAAATGTGCTCACCTCTGCAGGAAGGACCGTGAGCCCTGCCTACAGCTCGCCTCCCAGGGAGGTGCTGGCTGTGAGGCAGAGTCACATGGGGAAAGACAACAATGTGTGCTCTGGAAAGTGATAAGTTCAAGTGACAGTCCTGGTTTTCAGACAACTAATTTTGGAAACTTTTTAAAATTAATGTCTGTAAAAGTGTGACAACTCTACATCAAAGGACTGTTGAGTAAATACAGAATATATTATTGCAGGAAAAATTACTTGGAACTTAGAATTTCCTTAGTAATTTTAATTCTTTTCCTTTTTTATCAATTCCAGGATGACAGGAACAAAGATGATAGATACAAAGACAGACAGACAGACAGCAGGTAGGATGGACGGATAGATGATAGATAGATAGATGATGGTATATGATAGGTAGATAGATTGATAGATGATAGATAGGTGACAGATAGATGATAGGTGATAGATAGATAATGATAGATGATAAATAGATATACTTGCTCTGAAGGACTACAGAACCAAAGAAAGAAGTAACTATCATTCCATCTTTCTTTCTTTGCAAATGCTGCCTTCAGCTGTACAGCACTACTTATAACTCAGTGCAGACTACACAAATGGCAAGTGTCCTCTCTTTGCTCCGTGAATTGCTCAAATAGTTTTAGAAAACAGAAGCAGGGCTGCAGGGGAGTGTAGATGGAGTAGACGTGAAAGTTGTATAGCTGTGAATAGTTAGGGCCATACCAAGTGCTCTCTAAATCTAACCTGACCCATATAGCGTGATCACAGAATAGTGCTACCAGCCTCAGTGGCTGGTCCCCACATGACTCCCCTCTGAGGCTGAGGTCAGGAGGGCGCAGTGTCCCAGGGTGACACTGCTTCCTTGCTCTGCAGGTAGAGTCAGATCTTTCCAAGGAGGGCAGCAGCTGTCTCTCCTGAAGGCCTGGGTCCACCTCGAGAGACCAGGCTGAACAGTCCTTGCGATGCAGCCAGAGGGCAGACGCTGGAGATGGCACCCGACAGCCAGCACTGCCCAGTCCACGTGCACCCGGTCTCGGAGTGGCTGGGAGGGATTCATCACTGAGGCTAGTCTGCAAATTCGATGTAAGTTCAGAGTTAAGAAGCAGAGACTTGGGTCACATGCAGGGAAGGTGTGCTCTCACAGCTGAACTACTGGCCTCGTGACACGGGGCATCCAGAGCCTTCGCTGCCTGGAGGCTAAACTCAAGGCTGTGTGTCCTGGTGGGGTGGGTGATGGGGAATCCTCTTGGGAGGCTCCAGGCAACCTCCACTTCTCTTGTGAAGGGGACCTTCTGCTTTAATTCATCTGTTTGCCTTTGTCTAGCATTTCTGTCCCATAGGATGGATTTTGGCTTATGTCACACAAGCCTGGAGAGACTTCTTAGAGTGAAAAGAACGAGTCATAACAGGTATGTCGCTAACAGCGCTGCAAATTCTGGAGGGCAGTTTTGAAAAGATTTATTGGAAAAGTTATTTTTTTATATTTTAAATTGTCCCTTCTTTGCTGGCGTGAATTAACAGAACAATTGTGAAGACAGACATAATCTTATTTCAATATGTTTCGGCCATTTTCTTATAAAAAGTGTGGTTGGATGCTTTTTTGGTATTTAATGAAAGTAGGTTGTCAAGTAAAGTAATCACTTTTGGTCTTTTGTTTCTTTGACAAGAATTAAGGACTATCTGAACACTTATTTAAGAGAAAATGAAATTAAATTCGTAAAAGAGTGCTTGCAGAAACATAATTCCAGATGGGGCCCAAGAAATCTGCGTGCTTCAAATGAGCGACCATCTCGGCAGGCCTCGGTCTCTGCGGCTGTTAGTGCACCAAGGCTGCGCCCGGCGCCCGGTCTGGAAGCCTCCGCAGCCTGCTGCGCTCGCTGTGGGCATGTCCGGAGGAGGCTGGACCCTGGGTGTATGAATAAGGATTGAGCGTCGGTGTTAAAAAAAAAAAACTGGTCCTGGATTGGGTTCCTGGACGGTGCCTTTCGGGCTTACAGCCTGTATGCGCAAAAGGGGAAGGAAGGCTCCTGCCCGCGGCCTGCTGCCCGCGGCCTCGCGGGGCTGCCCTTCTGCCCTGCCGCTCTGCCCTGCACGGTTCCCTGCAGCAGCCAACTACGGGTGAAATTCTATGACCTTTCAGGTGAAATACACCTCACCTCCCTTACGTTCTGGGAGTTGGGTATTTTGTCTCAGCGACAAGAATTAATGAAGACCCTCAGGATTAATTCCTGTGCTTTTCATAGCTCTACTCAGATGATTAGTACATCAGTTACTCTATAAGCCTCAAACATTCAGAGTGTGCTTAAAGAGAGTCACAGGGAGAGAAAAATTCTCTCAGGCTTTCACAGAGAGCAAATTGGTCAAGCAATGGCCGTGACTCATCCACATGGCTGACACTGACAAAGGATCTGCAATCTGAGGTACAGGGTTTTAGGGTCAATCCTGAGGGGATTTCACTGACCTTATCAGATACAAAAGTTACATTTCTTGTTGTATAGGTCTTGCTTTATCTTGGTGTTGACTATCCAGCAGAAAAGTATAAAAACGAGGTATTTAAAGGAAAGCCATATTAATATGCTGAGCTGTGAAAGGCTCAAGTCAACAAAATCTGCGCATAACCCACTACTCTTGCTGTACTGTGTTGAGTTGTTTTGCTGAATTCAAGCACCTATAATATTTAGATGCCAATGGAATACCCATCTCTGAGAGGACTAAACAAAAAAAGGGGATACAAAGGAAGGACCATTTTGTATCTGTATATACAGAATAGTTAGGATAGATATACAGCTACTTTCCCTTAATTCAATGAGAAGAAAGATTTGTACTAATAGTGTTTGGACAGGATATCCTGTCTGCATTTTGTGTTATGGATAACCACTAAGAAGATAACAATGTACAAGGTATTAATTATTGAAACTGTCCTATTAATCAGTTTTGAAACTGTCTCATTGCTATTTGTTTCTCAATAAAATAAAATAAAAAACCATTCGTGTCTGTCTCCACCTGTGGTCCAATTTCTGCGAAGTTGAAAGCGGCAGCACCTACTTTCTAATGTTTTGTACTCCACCCTTTACAGTATGTCTTACTTTATTTTCCCATAAATTATCACATAGATTTTTGAGTTTTTATTCCTAAGTAAAATGTGAAATTTGTATGAAAGGTAAGCTTTGGCTGTCTTGCATAGATGTTTCCAGCGCGTGTCAAATTGCTGGCCATAAAGTTGATTATGAAACACCTTTTTTTTTTTTCCCCCTAAATGTATTTGATTGTTACAAGATCTCCCTATGCAACTCAGACTTGTAGTTATCCTCCTGTTTTCAGCCTTCCTAGCTCTGGTATTACAGGCATGGGCCACCATGCCGGGCCTGGGGGTCTGGCTCAGTGTGTCTGGTGACAGGGGCTGCGTGGCACATGGTGCTGGGCTCAAACCACGGTCTCTGCGCTTGCTTAGGCTTACCTAAGCAGGCACTTTAGTCTGTTGAGCTATCTCTCCAGCCCTTAAAAACCTTTTGAATGTATAAATGGAAGTGCTAAAGCCATGGATGTTGATTACTAAAACCACTTATTGATAGTATGTGTTTAGAAAAAATATACACCCATAGGATAGTACTTATAATTTATAAGCAGATGCTCAAATATGATGCATAATACCTAAAATAAATATACCGAAATAACAAAGAAACTAATATTATTTTTAAAAATGGCTTAAAATAGTTTTCCACAGTATTGAATAATTACAAACTTTATGTTTGAGAGCCTACAGTTTTCAAGACCCATGAAATTGAAATAATTCAGATATTTCAAACAATTCCTATGTAAATGAGGTTCCTACATAGGTAACTAAAATGCAAACTAGGTAATGCGACTCAAAGAGCTACAGGTGTAATAACTCCTAAGAGGGGACTATTAAAGCAATTATGGTTCGGTGTTCAAAAGTACTCCAGAATTAGGCAGTTATGATTAATTTAATATTTTCATTTTGTGTTTTGAGAATCATGGGCTTATGTAGTAACCAATGAGTAGAACCTTTAAAATTGTGCATGTCCGTAATTCTCATATGCGCCAGGACAACATGTGCCCGAATCCCGTGGGAGTCCTCCTACAGGGCAGCGTTGTTGTTTGTTTGTTTGTTTGTTTTGGTTTGTGTGTGTGGTTTTTTTTTTTTTTTTTTTTTTTTTTTTTTTTTTTTTTTATTTTAAGGCAGTGTCTACAGAGTGTTCAGGATCTCACTACTAGATCGGGCTCGAGTGATCCTCCTGTTTACAACCTCCCAAAAGCTGGGATTACAGGCGCGCGCCACCACGCTCGGCCTCAATCGCGGTCTCAGCGTATCCCGGGGGCGGGGCCAGCACGGCAGGCCCGAGGATCGAACCCCGCCCCGGTACCTGCTTACAGGCGCTCTAATCCGCTGAGCTACTCGGCCGGCCCTTAGTGCCGCTCCTGAATCAGCATCGCGCCCAGAGCCAAGACTCGGCTGCGGGCATCGGAGCAAGTTCGGAGAGCGAGAACCTAGGCAAGCCCGCAGTCATTAGGAGAGGAAACAGCTTTACAAATAAGCCATCAAACAATTGTGACTCATTTTGTAACTTGAAAAACGACCCCAGGAGCGTGCCGCAGTGAGTCCCCACTGACCCTGCAATGGGCGGCCTTCGGCGTCCCGCCAGCAGGGCCGAGCGCACGCACGCCCCGAGCCTCCAGCTGCTGCCTGGACCCGCTCCGGCCCGCAGTACCCCAGCGCCCGCAGCTCCAGGCTCGCTGCGCCGGTCCCCGCGTGCGACGCGCGGTCGGAAAAACTGGTGCCGGTGAGCCTAAGGTCATTTTGAAGGGTTTTGAGAGACTGTGGAGGACTTGGGTTTTCCAGAGCTCTCCCGATTTTCAATCTGCTCTTTCCCCAAATCCCTATGCAGGGAAATCATTCAGGATTAAAAGTATATGAAATTTGAAAGAGAAGGTAAGTGTTCTTCTCGGTGTTAAAATAAACAAATGCAAGTGTGAGTACAGGAAAGAATTTCTTATTCCGTGTGTAATATTGTACTCATCCCAGGAAGAAAGAGTTAATGTAGCTATGGCTGGAGAAAGTTAAGTTTCTTCCACTGAAGAGAATAATGGATGTGTGTGTAGTGGATATAACACTGTACTAGAGTATAGTATGCTGTAATACTATGTCATGTCTAGTACTATATTGCAGTAGAGTGTTTTACACTACATTATTATACTATATTACTATATTGTATATGCTAAATTACTAACATACACTATATTACTGTAATACAGTCGTACAATATGATACAGTATCATAGGCTTGTATAATTAGGTATTATCTATTATAACAGATATCACACTATGTATCATGTACGTATAATGGACATACTCATCGCAGAAACAAAGTGTTAACTCAGCAAGAGATGGAGGAAATTGAATCTGGGCACAAAACTATAACCTTGACAGGAGTCTCAGATATACATTTGCCCAGACATAACATCAGTCATGCTACAAAATTGAAAACAAATACTGGATGTTTTCTTACAGAGGAAATTCACTCTACCTGGAGTCTCAGAAAGAAACTGCTGAGAAGAAAACACCTTCCCTGAGTGTCCAAGGCCCAAAGGGCTGGAAGAGAGACTGACCAAGGGCAGCGGCCACCAGCTTGCTTGTATGTGGCGTAAGCAGCCCAAGAACAGGGGACAGGGGAGGAGAGGGTGCTGAGCAGCCCTGTCGAGCTAGGAGGCCCTGCAGGCCTGTGAGGGAGTGGAGCAGGAGCCTCGCAGCCCCAGAGGAACCACTCCTGAGCACTGTCACAGAGACTGACCGACTTCCCCAGAACGGATGTCAGTGTCAGCCCAGAGAGCAGGCTGACCCAAGACTGTCAGGGCGCCTCTGCTCTCTGAAGCCTCATGGGCCATGTGAAATGAAAAGGCCAGAAGTCTGAACAAGTGCGTGGAGTGAGGAATGCAGTGGAGGCGAAGAGCCTGTCTGTGTAGCCATGAATGACGCCAGTCAGGAGCTCCTGCCAGGCAAGTCTGAATGCCCAGGTGCATTCAGGCAGATGGAGGGCCAAGGGACCAAGAAACGTGGGGCTTCTTTGGAGGGCTTGAGGACAGGGCAAGGGTATGGCAAGGGACATGCTGTGAGGAGGGCTGAGCAAACATTAGGGGTCCAAGTTCTCAGAGCGTCTGAGAACTGCAACAACGTGATCAGGTGTCCTTTATAGGGAAGACTCCACGCTCTACCATGCCTCTTCTTCATGATAACCTTTGTTTGCCAAAAGGCATGCCTAAGCTGGGCCTGAGCAGTTTGTGTGTGTGTGTGTGTGTGTGTGTGTGTGTGTGTGTGTGTGTGTGTGTGACTGTGTGTGTGTGCAGTCTGTAAGTGAGCTGTTCCAAGGCAGGCAGCACAGCAGAGCAGCACTGAAGAAGGGGGTTGCTCAGAGTACAGCAGACAGAAGCAGAGAGAGATCAGGGAGGAGAGGGGAGACACACGCTTTCTGCCCATGCCCAGATGACCCATCTCCTCCAACCAGACTTTGCCTCCCCGCCTGCAGGGATCTGGTCACCTCGCCAAAGCCTTACCATGAACACATGAGTTTTGGGGGACAAGCGGAGATAAGCTATCGCATTCTCCCTCTGCCCCCGTCCCGCAAAATACTCATGAGCATCTCTATGCAAAATGCACTTAGCTGATTTCTAAGTGGTGCTAATTTCATCACAGGCTCTGTTTTGCTGAAAATTCAAGGGCAAAGTCTCTTTTTAAATGTGAGACAAACTCTTAGCTGTGACCCATGTAAAAAATAATCAAAGACAGATAAATACTGTGAATGTGCAGAGGGGCATGGAAACATTCCCATTCCAAAGAGGAGAAACAGAAGAACAGGGAAACATGAGACCAAATCTAGACAAAAACCAAGCAGAGCAAGCATTGCATCCCACATTTCCATATCCAGACGCCTGGGCCACGGTGGCCGGGTGTGAATTCTAAGGGGCTCAGACGATCCCTGCACTATGGACTCGTGATTGCAGCTCTGGCGCTGCTGGCTTCTCTCTTGAATTGGCTCTGCTCGCGCCAGGCGACTTTCCCAGCCATTTCACATTCCTGGGCTTTTCAATGTGCTGGCCTTGCCACTTGCATGTCAGCGTTACTTTCACAGCTTTGCTCCAGCTTCCTGGGCCTTCTTCTGATCCAGGTGGAAATCTTCCTGCCTCGCATCTCCTGCAGTCTGCACGCACGTAGAACCAGCACCACATTGGTGCCACCGAGGTCTGCAACCAACTGTGGCACTTGTCAGGCTTATTTCTATGGTTGGCGGTAGGCGGCTGAGTATTTACATATCTGTGAACTGAATCCTTACAAACAAACAGCTTTGGAAGAGTCCGAATTTAGCAAGTAAGCTTCCTCTTTGCAGGACTCAACTTTCCAAAAACTTCCTCTGTGGCCAAATTCAAATAGTTGTGAGATTTTTCAGCTGTGTTGCTTGCTCTTGCATGTTAATGTAGAGCTGTCTCAAGGGTCCCAGAAGAACCTGAGCCACAGCCCACGTGTTTTGCAGCCTTGAAATTTCCTCCACCAATTCAATCAGCCCATCACCCTCAATTGCAGTCCCCTTCGAAGTGTCAGGACAGGGACAAAATGTCACTGCATTTTCTCCACGAAGGACATGGTTTAGAGTCCCAGGGACAGCAGGATCCTTGCTACCAAGCGAAGCCAGCTGAGCCTGGTGTGACTTTCTACGGTTGAGATTTTTAGCTTAGTGCTACTTTATAGACTCAAAGCAGCTTGAATTTATCTTATTTTCTCGTACAACAGGGACATTGCCATTCCATTTTCTAGTCCCATATGCAAAATAATGGCTCTTTTTGTACGCCTCAATAAATTTTGAATTTAAATTAGGCCATGAAGGTAAGTGGGGAGGAAAATAGTGCTAACATTTCTCAATGTTTATTACCTGAACTTCTAAATTACTTGAAGAAAACCACAAACTTCTCTCAAATTAAAAGTAGGAACAGCACAAATGTATTTTTATCCAGACAACCTAGACACACACTCATATTATAAATGGTTATGATCGCATTTCCAATTTTTGGTATTCTGGCATTTGAATTCTATAAGATATTGTAGTTGAAGAATTATGTGATCCAACTCTAGGTGGTTTTGAATATTGTGTTTTTGTAAGCTGATGCAATCTAATGAACTATATCAATATTTCTGTGCCTAGGAAACTTTTAATAGTGTGATGCTTTAACTGTCATCTTAATTACCCTAATGGTGAGCAGAAATCTTAAATATGTAGAATATTATCTACATTGAATAATGCTTACTATCCTCCTTCTTGAACAGCTGTTCTCTTGTTCAGATCTCTCCTTCCCCCTCCCCCGTGCCCTTCTCTTCCTCCCTCCCCTCCCTCTCTCTCCTGCCCCTCCCTACTGCCCTCCTCACCTCACCTCTTCCTCTCCCTCCGTCCACCCCTCCCTCTTTCTCTCTCAGTCCCCTCCCCCACTGCCTGTCTTCACACAAGCATGTGTTTTTTCTGCCTCATTCTTGTCTCTGCTCTTGTTGTCTTTGGGGTAAAGCTACACAAGTTTAGTGTCAGCATAATTTACTTGACAACCTCTTACATAACACACACGACAGACATTCTGCTAAGCATTTTAAAGAAAATGAGCTTATGTGATCTAACAGGATGCAGGCAGCAGCTATTTGTAGGAGGCATTCTTGTGGCTGCCATTCTTCACGTGACTACACTGAAGGCCTGAGAAGTTGAAGTGCAAAGATAGCAAGAGAGCCCAGCGCTCCAGCCCGTTTAGTAAAGAAGCACAGCTTCCAAGGAAGGCCATGGCCACTGGTGTTTGGTTAGTGCTTCCTCTTCTGTCTTTTCTTGTTTTATTTTTCCTGGTTTCATGTCTTGAGACAGGTCTCACCATGAGGGTCTCCAGAATGCACTCACTATGTAGCCCAGCCTGGTGTTGAGCTTGCAGGCAGTCCAGCTATTTGAAGGAGGCACCAATCCCTGCTTGCCTGGGCATCTTCCTGTGGTCCCGGACCTTTGCTACCAATCTGCAACTAGTTCCACCCAACTGCTTCCGCTACACGGCTATTTAGACCCTGCTCACTTCCTCAATAAATGAGACTTGATCAGAAAGCCTGTCTTGTCTCCGTCTCTTGTGTCTCTTGCCCTGTCTTGTTCATCCCCGTTCCTCCTCCAGGTGATCACCCCACGTCCTGACTCGCGGGACGAGTCAAGTGGCGCCCAGCGTGGGGCCTGGCACGGAGGACCCAATGAGGGAGCCTTTGGAGAGCGCCGGCTATGAAGTGGCAAGTGAAAGTAAATTCCGAGGCCAACACCGCGCGAGTGCCTGCCGCGTTACTAGAGCCACAGTGAGTGAACAGCAGCCCCCTGCCCCTTTTCCGGCATGGGTCAAGCATTAAGAGAGCATGAGCTCTTTGTGGAAAGCCTCAGCAAGGCACTCAAGACACGAGGGATTAAGGTAAAGGAAAGGGATTTATTACAATATCTTAAGTTTATTCATAAGGTTTGCCTGTGGTTCCCATTGGAGGGCACAATCGATTCTAAAAGATAGAAATGAGTGGGCAATGCATTACAGGATTTTTATAGAGTTTTTGGCCCTGAAAAGGTCCCAGTCACAGCCTTCTCATACTGGAATCTGATTGATGAGATACTTGTGCAGCGACATGGGGACCCCTTGGTCAGGGAGATGATTCCCCAGGGGGAGGCCGCCCTGCGCAACTCGAACAGATCCACTCTGGCCCCCTCTCAGGCTGATTCAGATGTCTCCTCTCTCTCTGATGAGGAAGCAAAGGAAATGTTGGAGAAACACCAAAATGGCGATCAGCCGCCACTTCCCCTTTGGAGCCCTTGCCACCTGCCCCTCCCCCACCCGCCGCCGCACTCCTCCCCCAACCCTTCTACAAGCCCACCATAAGCCCTTATACCCCGACCTCGCTACCTTACAAGAGGTTGATTGGAAAAATTTAGCCAAAAAAGCCTCCAGGTATCATTCTGATCCCATTACTGCCCTGGTCACTATAAAGTCACCCCCAGATAATAATGAGATACCCAAACTTGCTCCTAAACCCTCCAATGTGCTTTTAGACCTAGAGATTCGAGTGCTAGAGTTACAGAAACAGATACAGTTGGAACAAGAGTGCCAGAGGCTCACGCTACAGTTACAATCTTTGCAGACCGGTCAGACACGTGGCGCCCCTAAGATGGCACCTGGGCTTAATGGGCCCCTGCCTCAAATGGCGCCAAGCCTCAGGCTGTTGGGAGCCCATGTCCCTTTTACTGTAACTGCACTAAAAGAATTAGAGACCGCAGTTGCTCAATATAGCCCTACCGCAGCTTATGCATTTCAGGATAGTGTTGTCACCTTTCAAACAGATTCTTCCTCAACGCAATTGACAGGACTACAGGCTGTCGTGGATGTTTTTAACGCTTTTCCAACTCAGCCTCTCAATATATATACAGACAGCGCTTATCTCGCACAGTCCGTACCTCTCCTAGAGACGGTTGGCGCTATCTGTAAGATTTCTCCAGCTGCTGATCTGTTTAGACAACTGCAAGCGCTAATCCATCTTCAAAAACACCCGTTCTTCATGGGACATTTGGGAGCTCATACTAACCTGCCCGGACCCCTAGCAGAAGGGAACCAAAAAGCTGATTTGGCCACTCGAGTTCAGGCCTTCTCCACCATCCTAAATGACGCCCAAGCTGATCGCTCTAGCAATGGTGTGCTTGCTGCTCAACATAGCCATCAATTGCATCACCTAAATGCCCAAACCCTTCAGCTTATGCACAAAATAACTCGTGATCAGGCCAGACAGATTGTAAGAAATTGCCCATCCTATGCCGTGAATCTCCCAGTGCCCCATCTAGGTGTAAACCCTAGGGGGTTGGTACCCAATGCATTGTGGCAGATGGATGTTACTCACATGACAGAATTTGGCAAATTAAAATATGTTCATGTAATTGTTGATACTTATAGTGGATTTATTTATGCTTCCCTCCAAACGGGTAAAGCTACCAAACATGTCATTGCTCATATGCTGACTGCCTTCTCGGTTTTGGGGTGCCCCCAACAATTGAAGACTGATAATGGGCCAGGTTGCACCAGTGTCACTTTTACTCGGTTTTGCAAGGCACTGACATCCTTCACACTACAGGTATACCACATAACCCCCAAGGATAAGGTATTCTTGAATGAGCGCACCTCTCATTAAAGCTCACCATTAATAAAATGAAAGGGGGAGACTGGCACCCTACTCAGGGGTCTCCCAGAAATATAGTATCCCATGTACTCTTCACTCTTAATATTTTGATCTCGGATGCCAATAGTCGCTCTGCAGCATCCCACTTTTGGCACACTCACACACAGACTCAATTCGCCTCAGCCATGAGGCGAGACCCCCTGACGGGCACTTGGAATGGTCCTGACCCAGTTCTCATATGGGGATGGGACTCAGTGTGCATCTATTCTCGGCATGCAAAATCAGTCAGATGGCTTCCTGAGCACCTAGTCAAACAAATAGACAGGCTGAAAGACACTGATGACGAGCCCAGGGATGACGCTACACCTTGAGGGTAGTGTCCTTGTGTTCTCTTGCAGCCAATGACAGTGGCTTGGTCATTGCTCCTGGGTCTCATCCTGCTATTCGGCCCCTGCTCCCTAGGAGGAGGCTTGGGGAACTGGGGAACTCCAGGCCCTGAAGAAGAACTTCTGCGCACAGTGAAAGATGCTGTTTTTATGCCAATAAATCAGGTATAGCTCAAGACAAACTCTGGGAGCTTCAGGATCAACTACTCAAGTGGAGACAAGAGCTTGTGGACAACCCCTTCTCATCGCTATGGGGAGGGATGTTCCCCTACTTTGTACCCCTATTGGGACCCCTCTTTTCGCTCTTACTCATGCCTTGGTAGGACATTGCATTTTTCAAAAGCTTACATCCTTCACTAGTTCACACATAGATGCCTTTGCTGCAAAACCCATTCAGAAACATTATCATCAGCTGGAAATGGCAGGTCAACAAGAATATCATGAGAGGTTTCCCCTAAATGGGCCCCACGATGATGTAGCCTAATCTGATATAGACCGCCCCCCCTCGGTGAGAAGGACAAGTAGTCAATGATGGGCAACTAGGACCCACATGCAGCACTGCCGACTACCTAAGACAGGAACAGGGCCTACTGCTACCCTGCAATCCCAAGACGGGTAAGGTCTAGTTGATCTCATGTGAAGGAGTCCTTGACCCAAGCCAGGCATTGTCCCCTCAGGGCACTGTCAATTTCATGCTTGATGTAATTAATAAGAAAGGGGGACATGTGGGGGGCGATGGAATGCTCCTCTTACACTTTCCCTTATTTGGACAAGAAATGCTGCAGCACCAATCCTTGCTTGCCTTGGCATCTTCCTGTGGTCCCGGACCTTTGCTACCAATCTGCGACTAGTCCCGACCAACTATTTCTGCTACACGGTTATTCAGACCCTGATCACTTCCTCAAAAAATGAGACTTGATCAGAAAAAGCCTGTCTTGTCTCCGTCTCTTGTGTCTCTTGCCCTGTCTTGTTCATCCCCATTCCTCCTCCAGGTGATCACCCCACATCCTGACTTGTGGGACGAGTCAGTCAACCAGACAAAAA
>NW_004524750.1:2477524-2494605 GCF_000260255.1 Octodon degus
TTCAGAAAATGGAAAGATATTCCATGCTCCTGGATAGGAAGAACCAACATTGTGAAGATGGCCATACTCCCAAAATTGCTGTACAGGTTCAATGAAATCCCTAAGACTACCACCAAAATACCTCACAGAGCTAGAGAAATCATTCCTACAATTTATGTGGAACCAGAAAAGACCTAGAATAGCAAAGGCAATCCTGGGCAATAAAGACAAGGCAGGAGGCATTGCAATTCCTGACTTAAAATTATACTACAAGGCTACTGTGATAAAATAAGCATGGAACTGGCAACAAGACAGACATAAGGATCAATAGAATAGATTAAAAGATGCTGAATTGCATACAAACACACTCAGCCACCTTATCTTTGACAAAGGGGCCAAACATACTCACTGGAAGAAAGATAGCCTCTTTAACAAATGGTGCTGGAAAAACTGGCTCTCTGCATGTCAAAAACTAAAACTTGACCAAGGTCTATCACCGTGCACTAAGCTAAAGTCAAAATGGATTAAAGATCTAAACATTAAAGCAGAGACACTAAATCTTCTGGAAGAGAAAGTAGGAAGAACTCTTGAATACATAGGGGTAGAAAAAGAGTTCATTTACAAAAATCAAATTGCACGGGAAACAGTTGAAATAATTAACAACTGGGACCTGCTCTTAATGAGAAGTTTTTTCATGTGAAAAGAAATTAGCAACAAAACAAAAAACCCCACAAATTTGAAAATTATGATGATAAATGAGTACTCAGACAAAGGTCTGTTCTCTAGAATTTACAAAGAACTATAAAACACTAGAGCCCCAAAATTTAAAGACCCAATCCAGAAATGAGCATCTGAGATGAACACACACTTCTCAGAGGATGAAATTAAAGAGCCAATAAATATGTGAAACAATGCTCCACATCACTAGCCATCAATGAAATGCAAATTAAAACAACATTGAGATATCATCTCACCCCAGAAAGAATGTTCATAATAAAGAAATAACCCAACAACAAATGTTGGAGAGGCTGTGGGGAATAAGGAACCCTTCTCCACTGCTCATGGGAATGTACACTGGTGCAACCATTATGGAAATCAGTGTGGAGACTCCTTAGAAAAGTTGGATCTGTGAATTTTCCCAGAGAATCTGAAAACATCATATCATAGGGATATATGTGTGCCTATGTTTATAGCAACACAATTTGTGATAGCCAAATCTTGGAATCAACCAAGATGCCCATTACCTGAGGAACGGTTGTAAAAGATGTGGTATTTTTACACAATGGAGTATTACTCAGCTATAAAGAATGATAAACTCGAAGCCTTTATATTGAAGTGGATTCCACTTGAAGATATACTCATAAGTGAAATAAACCAGATACACATGTGTAAATATCATATAGTTTCCCTACTGTAAGAACTCAAAACAAGAAATACAAATAGAAAGGTATAATACAAGTAAAAGGAAAGCAGGAACTCGAGGACTAACTAATTAAGAGAGGAAAAGGAGAAGAGCTAAGAAACATGACAGTGACAAGCCACACAGTTCTATGTAGAAAATGGGCAAGGCAACGATCCTGAGAACCTCCAGAAGATTTTTGAATCTAGCAGGTAATTGGAAAGATTCTCATCCTGACTTACTATATATACTGATACCTGTGAACTAAGTAACTACACTGAAGATGATAATCTGTAATAGTAGTTTCATGCTTGGAGTGCCTGTCATTCTGGTCTTCTGAATTTGGGCTGCTTGTCATGACATGACAGTTGCTGTTGTGCTGTCTCTCAGGTAGATAATTGTTCAAAAAGAAGGGGGTGGTGAATGAAGGTAGGAGGCAGGACAAGGAATATTGTGGGACTGTCCTGCTTCAAGGTTAAATATGGTCAGATTTTTTGACTTACGTGTAAACATAAGAAGTATATAGTTCTTTATGCCTATTTTTAAAATATATTCTAATTTTTAAATATTCTTTCATCATAGTCTGTAGGGACATAAAGTTCAACATATCAATACTTGATGAAAAATACGTGTTCCATATTATGCCTAAGATTTTTGATATTCAGAAAGATAGTGAGTTTAAGCTTAATAGCCTAGGTTGTACGGTAATAACAATAAGCTTCTCTTCTGGAGGGTTAAGAACCTAATTTGGCAGACCAAAATTAGAGAAAAAGGAGGGCCACAAGAAAAGCCACCATTTTGGCTCTAGCCTTCTGAGGTCAGTTAACTCAGGACAAATGAGAACTTGTACTGTAACATCATGTAACTCGGTAGTGTCCTAAATTTTCTGATCAAGGAGATTATGGGGCCAAAGAGAAAAGTGATCGATGATGTAGAGTGTGCCTAAAGAGAGTCACATGGGGAGAAAACGTTCTCTCAGGCTTTCACAGAGAGCACATTGGCCAAGCAATGGCTGTGACTCATCTACATGGCTGACACTGACAAACGTTCTACAATCTGAGGTACAGGATCTCAGGATAATTCCTGAGGGGCTTTCGCTGACCTGATCAGACCCAAAAGCTACAACTCTTGTTGCATAGGTCTTGCTTTACCTTGGTCTTAACCATCCAGCAGAAATGTATAAAAACGAAGTATAAGAAGTAAAGCCATGCTGTTATGTTGAGCTGTAAGGAACTCACATCAACAATTTCTGACATAGCCAGTGAAGTGGAAGATCCAATACTATTATGGACTACTGGACTCTTTTAGAATATTTTGCAGAGTTCACACACCTATAATATTTAAATGACAGAACTAAACAGAATAAGGGGATACAGATGAATGACCATTTTGTATCTGTGTATTCAAAGTAGTTAGGATAGATATATAGTTACATTCTCTTAATGAATAGAGGGATTTGTTCTAATAGTGTTTGTAAATAGGATATCACGTCCGCATCTTGTACAGCAATTAACCACTAGGAGGAATGTATGCAATGTGCTAATTTTTGAAACTGTCCTACCAATTTGGTTTGAAACTGTCTCATTGCTATTTGTTTCTCAATAAGATTATGGAAAAAAATAAATGAGTTAAATCAATGACTCTAAAAGTTTATTAATCATAAGCTAATTATTAATTCTATGCATCTGAACAACTCTTGTTCAAGGATATCCAAATTTTTAGTCATATTTGAACATGGTTTAATGTGAGTTTCACTGAAAATTAAATTTGTTAACCTTTATTTGCAGTGTTAAGCCTCTTTGCATTTTATGTAAATTTCCTCCAGTAATACACCAGTTCACTGAGGCATCCCAAGCACTATTATTGCCCCAATATTCAAAGTAAAAAATAGAGGCTCTGAGAAGCTGAGCGATTTCCTAATTTCTGGTGTTCCTTAGTGGACAGGCTGTGAACTGCGCTGTCCCAGAACAAGTTACTATCTTCAGTCCTTCTCCTCTGTGCCAGAGCTTAGTCCGATGGATAAATTGGCTTGTTCCTGACTTTTGATTTTGCCCTACATGCTACCACAAAGTAACTGAGTGCTCCTTTTATTCCTTCCCACTTCAGTGGCTTCTGTTCACTTTCTCTGTTCTTAGGCTTCTAACCAAAAGAATCCAGGGAGACAGCTCAGCGGCTAAGTGCCTGCCTACCATGCAGTTTGATCCTGATACCTGCGTTCAATTTATGGTTTTTAAAAAAGAAATATTAAGAAGTGGATGATAGTCTAATTCCTAGAAACCAAATCCACCAGCTTTCATATCCTAGAGTGTGTGGAAGATCTGCCCTACTCTTGTTTTCCTCGTCCTGGATGTCTGTGCCAACCATGCAGGTTGATTTCTGTGGAAATGGAATACAATTGCTTTTTTCTCGCTTGCTAACCCGTTGTCTGCCTACCTCTGTGCTGAACACCAACTCATTCCTCAAACCCTCCCTCCTCTACTTGGCAGGTGCTGTCTCCACCCGCCCTGACGGTTTGCAGTGGCTCACCAAGACCTCCTGATGTGCCTTCACGAAGGGACATCAACTTGGGCACACGCCAGTGATTTCTGTTCCTTTGTTTTCAGGTTTTGAGAAACTTGGGGATCAAAATATGACCACCTCCACTTGTGACTTATCGTGGACATGAACCATAAAGAATTTTCCAAAGACACTAGCATGGAGGAAGCATTTAAGGAAGATTTCCACAGGGCCAGGAGCGTCTCCAGAGGACAGGTGGGGAATGGGGTCCTCACCTCTTCATCAAAGGGTTGTACTTGGGCAAGGAGCAGTCTCAGCCAACATGACTACTGTTTATTAGATGATTTGAAACTCTGGAAATTTGTTTTCTGTTATTAAATGCTATTTTTTATCAAAGAATTTTATTCTTTGTGTAAATTTAAGCCAAGAATGTTCACATTTCAAATTATTAGCAAAGATTTGTGCTGACAGAGGTTTCTTTCTTTGTTTTGTATTTTCAGTGTCATAAAAACTAGGTGCAGTTTTAATTTTTTTGTCTAATGGCAACCAAGGAAAAGATTCAAAATTTCTTTTACCTTTTCAATTCATACTGAAAGGTTGAGAGTTTTGTATTTTGGGGAATACTTCAGTTGTAAGTTGGGGTATTAATTCAAAAGTAAAATATTACTCTGTAGTAACACAGTGACTTATATCTGTGAAGCATTTTTGGAAGATAAAAACCTAGTGCTTGAGTTGTCCCAAATAGGGGTGCGCTGGGTGAAGAAGAGTGAGGAGCACTCTAGAACCGGGGAGCCTGAGCATCCGCTCTGTCTCCAGGCAGCAACTTGCTGTTTAGGTCGTTTTACTCCTCTCCTTTGAAATATCTTGCTTTGAAAATAGTGTCACAGAATCTTTAAAAATGGTTCTGTTTTACCTGTCAGGCTGGCTGAAATACCTCGGCACTGGATTGAATGCGGGAAGCAAGGGTAGTCACCTCGGCCTGGGGGTCCCGTCCGTGTTCCGTGCGCACTAGGGCGGGCGAGCTAGCTGCGTGGCCGTGGCCGTGGCCGTGGCCGTGGGTGGGCATTGGCCTGACTACTCTGGCCTCCCCAGGACTGAAGCTGAACATTTAAACAAACGTCTCGATTCTACAGAACTGTTTTCACAACTACAAACTACAAGTGGTAAGATTGATTTACTTTTGAAGGAATTATATGGGTTAGTCAGCAGAAAAAAGAGATTTCCACCTTTTCTTCTTACTCTCTTCAGTTTCTTCCTTTAAGGTATTTTCTTTTTATTCATCAAGCCCGCTTGCACCACAACTTGTTACTTTGGTGACTTGGAAGGCGCGCCCGCGGCAGCAGTACTCCGCATTCTCACTCGCTTGCTCTTCACTGCTTCGCAGAAAAAAGTTTATTATCCAGATTCAGTGATCTCTGTAAATACCTCTCACTGCTATTACTTTTTAAGTTCCTTTTTACATGCAAACAACACTCAAAAAATTATAGGCAAAAATTTAAACTTTCCTTTAGTCTTTTTATGAGCGCATATGAAGTGCAGTGCTAAGCTGGTAATTGAAATAAAATGAGCAATCGAAGCAATCATGGTTGGTGCTAACATCAGAACTCATGTGTCGGCTGGGGACCGCCCAGTATTAAATACCGCCGCAGTGGCGTCATAAAAACAATCGAAAGTCCTGGAGCCCAGAATTCTTAAAGTCCCCAAATTTGTGTATGTTCTTCTCCTTCCCCGACTACAATCGGTACCAAACGGTCCTTGCCCTCGCACTAGCGTCTGGGCTTTCTCCGTAGGAACGTGGCGCTCGCGCCCTTCTCGCAGGTCCCGGTGCGGTCCGGAGGCGGCTGCTCGCGCAGAGCTGGAACCGCGTCTGCGCCTCGCCCTTGTCCCTGTCGCGCTCTCCCAGCTGCACGCTCCTGCCGCGGGCCTTCCAGACACGGAAGGAGCTGTGAGTGATGTGTGCGGACGCCGTGCTTGCCTGAGCCTCTGTCACTGTCTTCTTAGAAATAAAACAGTATGTACTCACGCCGCGAACCGTTTCTTTCCAAATGAGCTGTGCTGGCCACGGTGCAGGTTGCGGCTGTGTCGGCTGTGTTTAAACTCCGCGGCGCCCAATCTGCCCTGACCTTAATCCTCGTTCTGAGTTACCCTCGCTCTGTGTTCCAGATTAAATGTCGCTACAGACCCAGAGCTGGAGGCTTCCGCAGCTGCCGGAGCATGGCTGGCGTAGGCTCTAGGGGCTGAATTAAAGCCTGCGGCTAAAACATGAGACTAATCACATTTCTATAACAGGAAATTTATCATTTGTTGTATATCCATATTTTGTAAACCAAAAATTATTTAAAAACCATAAAACACAAAGCAATAAATTTAAAGATGAGAAATTATCAGAGAAATTTAAAAAAATGTTTAAAAGCATGTGGAAATATAATACCAACTTTATAATATGCAAGTATGTGAAAAAAAATTAGATAAATTTTAGATCATATGTATTTTTATGAAAGGGAAGACTGAAATTATTTGGCTGTCAAAACCTGTATGACTGTGATTCTGATTTTGTTTATGTTATTTACATCATACACTGTAAAATACTGCACATATTATATTTGCGGAACTTTACTGACCAGGGCAAGAATTGTCCTGTGAAGTCCAACCCCAAGCCTCACCCATGAGCTCACAGCCGCCCTCTCCTCTCCCCCACCAGACTTTTCTACTCCTCAGGAACTGCACAAGAACACATGTTACTCTGATTGAGAGCTAGCAAATTTACCACCTACAGTTTTATTCCTGATGGCCGAAGAGCTGTGATCCACAGCTCTTAGAAAATAAAGGACTACACTGTTTTGACAAAACTACTGTATTTAGGCAACAGGAGCTTCATGTCTGCCTTACTTCAGTTGCTTCCCAAACCACAGAGAGGCCAGAGAGTTGACGTGGAGACCGCAGTGAGGTTGTCCGTGCAGAGAGCGGGCTTTCAGTTAAGAAGCACCCCCTTGGGAGCCTGAGCTTTGAAAATCTTCCCCTTTTGTTTTTGTTTCTGTTTTTGAGACAGGAGCTCACTGTGTAGTTCAGGCTGGCCTTGAACTCACTGTAGCACAGGCTGGCCCCGAACTCTTGGTGACCTCCTTCTTGGCATGCTGAGCCCTGGGGTCACAGATGTGCACCTCCGCCCTGGTTGACTTTAGAGAATCCTTTAAGCAGACTACAAGGAAACCTCCCAAGTGTTACCCCAGAGGAAGATATGGTCTTGCTTTTACCTTTTGAGATTTAAAACATTTATTCTGTTGAGTAGGGCAGTCACACATGTCATGCAAATCTATCATCTTATTAATGACAAGTGAAAAGTTCTGTATTAAGTGAGTTTCTACGACTGGGCCACAATCACAATCACCCATCTCTGTCATTATGTAAAACACAGGTTTTTCTATCCATTAAATAATAACTTCCCCTCCCCGCTCCCACCAGCCCCGATGACCACCATGCTCCTTCCTGTCTCTTGATTGTAATTTCTTTTAAATTACTTACATAAATAGAATTATACAATATTTGTATTTTGTAGCTAACTTACTTTAGCATAATGACCGTAATGCGCGGTGTGACCCACATCAGCATTTCCTCTCTAAGGCTGGATAAGGTTTCATTTCACGTATAGATCACGTTTGATTCATTCCTTCATCTGCAGATAGACTCTTTGTTCTACATTTTAGCTACTACTGTAGGAACGTTGTCTTTCAAATGCCTCTTCGAGACCTTGTTCTCAAGTTTTGAGCCACATTATCTAGTCATGGAATTACTGGGTCAGGTGGAAATTCTATTTCTAATTTTTGAAGACATGCCACAAGAATTCACCATTTTATGTTCCCCGAGGAACTCTCAAGATTTTTAACTTCTTTCCATCATGAACACTTATTTTATCTTACATTTTATAGCAGCCATGTCAGTGGGGCTGAGCTATTATTTATGGCAAAATTGCATTATTTAAGAAACGAGAACTTTATATTTGATTTGCCTCGGTTCTCAGTGTCAAATGTTGAGTCTTACCCTGACTGGCATTTATAGCATCAAGCGTGCCGCTGAGCAGCCCTTCACTTGTCCTCTGGTCATCTGTGTGTCTTCTCGGGAAACACATCTCTACTACAATTGTTTTTATGAACCAGAAGATATTCATGCAGTGAGAGTGAACTACTAAGTGTAACTTAAATTGAATAATAATTACAGGAGCTGATCATTCTGAACAATTCTTCCTTCTCTACGGGGTAAGTAAAAGCGATCAGTGTTTTTTAGGGTGCAGGCTTCTCTTCTTTCAAAAGTCTTCAGTTTTCTTAACTCATAAAGTTCTCTCTCATACTTTCGTGTTTTCTCAGTAAATATAACTCTTAGTTGCAAAAGAACTGAAAATATGTCTGCGTTGGTAAGGCTTTCTGTGCTGTAGCAAACACCTGACCTAAATCAACTGAGAGCAGGAAGGGTTATTTTGGCTCATGCCTCAGAGGGTCCAGTTCATGCTCAGCCGTCAACACTACTGTAGACTCACGGTGAGGCAGAGAATGGTGGTGGAGCGGTGTGGGAAGGAAAGTGCATCTGCTCATGGTGGCCAGGAGGAAGGGGGCAGGGCAGGGGAGAGGGAGGAGGAGAGGAGAGACAGGGAGAGGCAGAGCGAGGAAAGGGAGGGAGAGAGGCAGGGAGAGGGACAGGAAGAGAAAGAGGGACAGGGAAAGAGACAGAGACAGAGAGGCAGAGCAACAGAGAGACACAGAGAGGCAGAAAGACACAGAAAGGCAGAGACAGACAGAGAGGCAGAGAGAGACAGACAGGCACGCAGGCAGGCAGACAGACAGACAAAACAGATACTTATGGAGTCCCACAGTCATACCCCCAGAAGCTGTTACTTTTAACCAGCCCTACCTACTGTGTCCACGATGTGAAAGTATGATTTCTTGAGTGGATTAAATCTCATGATGAAATTAGAGCCTCTTAATCCAATCACTTTTCAAAAACCCATCAGCTGGCCACCAAAATTTCAATACATGACTTTGGGGGAAAAGACATAATTCTTATTCTTGCAAATAATAAGAAAACCACTGCTTTGCCCCAAAGGAAACCCCTACCTTTCGGGACTAATTGCCACACAGTTCTGAGTGCATGTTCAACATAAGATCTCAATGTTCCTGTCTAAGATGCTGACACAGGTTGTCTTCCAAACCACTGCACCTGATTTTTGTGAACATTTATCTGTTTTCTTTCTCTTCCCTAAAAGTAACTGATACATCTATAAACAATGCATGGCTTATTATTTGAAATTCAAATTAATGAAATGTTAAATCCTTATTTTTGATAGGGTACTGTAAATCCACCTTAAATGGGGGTTTATTCTTGCCAATAAAATAGCTACAAATTAACCACTTTCATTCTGTTATATTTCATTGTCTAAGTATTTCAGAATGTACTCATGTATTGTGTAATCCATTTGGCTCATTTCCAGTCTTTTATTTGCATGAAAATTTGGCATCAAGTCTTTTGAATGTCTCTCAGTATGTATGTTCAAGTGTTTCTCTGGATCACTTTAATATGTGCAGGATTATTAGGCCAATTTTAAGCACACAATGAACATTAGAAGATACTGGATTAACTTTATCCAATTAGTTGAATTTTGAAGCAGATGTCCGTTATCTAAACCATCGGGAGTATAGGACATTTCCAGGGCCCTGGTGTACTTGCTTGGTTCTTTTGCCCATTTTTTAAAGTTTTTTTTGCTAAATGACTATAAAAATCTTTCACATTTTCTTGATACTAAATAATGGCTAATAATATGTGTTGCAAGTATTGCTCCAGTTCATGGCTTTTCTTTCCATTGTTGCTTTATTTTAAACAACTTTATTTGGTGTCTTTTTGTGACGGTTTTTCCTTTTCAAGTAGTCAAGTTTATTATTACAGTAATGTTTTATTTATGGTTCATTATCAATGTCTCATAACAATTTTGTCATAACAAATATAACTGCCAATATTAACTTCTTAATCCTATAAATTCCATCTGATCTGTCTGTGCATCCATCCAATTATCTATCTGTCCATCCACCATATAACTTCCGTCTGCACAGCTAACCAGTTACACAAGTCTGTCCTTGCTCTGTGGATCTGAAATAACAGTCCAGGCAGTCCCAGCCTCCGACACATACATAGATGTGGACTCACACAGAACTCCTTTGCTGTGCTTCTTCTGGGCAAATCATTCCCTGTGTCTATTCTTCTGCCAATAGTGAAGTTAGTAATTGTGCTTATAGTAGTGAGCGTCACGGGAGGCACAGCTTGGCATCTACTTCTAGTACTCTGAGGATGCCTCCACTGCTTGCTTGCTTTCTCTCCCATGCAAATTTGGGAAGTATTGTGTCCCGTTTCTCACCGACTGAACAAATGGTGTGTTGAGGATTAAACTGAAATATCACTATGTATGGAGGTTAATTTAGGATGAATGAAATACTTAGACTGTTAAACCCATGTCAACATCGCTTCATCAGTGTGGTTTCCTAATAGATTTCAAGTAAATGTAGAATAATCTCATAAAGATCCCACACAAGTTCAGTTATTCAGTTGGATTTAGTCATAGTATGTCATTTAGATTGTATCATTTTGATGCAATCAAAATGATATGCTTCCAATTTCATTTTTGTTTATAATTCATGTAGAGAAATATAATTTCATTTACTCTACTGCTTTTGTGCGCATGAAATATTAAATTTTATATTCATGAAATATAAATTGAAATTTACCTATAATTTTATGGATTTTCTACCTGTATTTCATGCCAACTGTATATTGACATATTTTTCTTATTTTCCATCTTGTATGAGTTTCTTATTGTTGTCTTATTGGGCTTATGTGCATGTTCTGTATAGTGTAGAATAAAAATAGTATTTGTGGATCTCACGGTGTTTTTCCTGATTTTCAAGAAAATGTTTTTGAAATTTAAATCAAAATTATTGTGACTTTCAGGACCAGGAATTTAGCTCAGTGATACAGCACCTGCCAGCAAGAGTAAGGTCTAGAGTTGGATTCCCCATACCAAAAAAAAAAAAAAAAAAAAGTGATTTCAGTAGTTTTGGTAACTATCATTTCATGGTATAGATTTTTTCCCTTCATAAATTCTTAAGAAGTTTCTCCTGTTTTGCTTTAATCAAGCATGTGAACTTCAATAAGCTGATGATTTTTAGCTGTCTGTTTTTCTCATTGGTACATTTGCTTTCATTGGAAGATTGACCACTATATAGTATGTGAATACAGATTTTGAATGTTGGATTGGATGTTGAATCTTGCACACTCCTCCTCACTTGCTGTGCCAATGTGTGTGATTGTTCATATTAACATATTATTGTACTGAATTTCACAAATGCATTTCCTAATGTGAAGCCAGACTTACATTTCTAAATTTTTACAGAGGTAAGTAAAACACTACTAGGTGTAAAAAAAGTTGTAGAGAAATTTATTTCCATAAACAAGTATACAGGACAACAAGCTGAAAGTATTGACTGAGGGTTATGATTGTATTTATTGATTGCTTGATTGACACCTGGTTCACAGCCTTCCACTTGCCCGGCAGGCACTGTGCGTCTGAGCTCTATCTTTCCCCCTTTCTTTATTTTTACTCTCAGTATTTAGAACTGAAAGACAGAAGACCAGATGGTATGTTACTGTCTACAAAGTTAAAATGCACATTCAAAGTCCTCTAAAGACATAGATGTCAAGTCTGTGTGTAAGAAGGTGGGATTATAGAGTAAAGGGCTACAGAGATTAGCGTCAGCCACATGGAGCTGGGAAGTGATAGAGAGCAGCTTAATAGGGGTTTAGATTACATGGTCTTCAAAACGTGTTTCCCATTCTGACATTATTCGTCCATTTGAGTAACATGCTGCATTAGAGACTGCTGCCAGCCTTAAATTCATTCTGGTCTATTAACAACTTCAGCTGTACCCCTTTTCCTGTCAAGTTAGAGGTTGTAAATTGCTACCAGAGGCTTCAGAAATAGTCTTCTAATGTACTAAGTGGTATTTCTTATGTCATCATTTTTTAGAACATTTTCAGAATTATTTTCCCAGAAAATGAAATCTAGACTATTACTGTTGCTTACAGACTGCTTTTCCCGCAATAACGGTTTGAAGACATAACAAACCCAGCCTCTGCGGATGAAGGGAGGGCTGTGAGCAAAGCTTTTGGGGGCCACTTCGATGCGGATTTCTGCTATATGAAATATGAATGATCCTATTTAACTCCATCCACTATATTTGGTTCCTGCTGGGGGCACGACAGTGATGTTTGCTGCTGACTCCTCGTGGGCACATTGTGAGTCTGATGTACTTAGTTCGCAATAGCCCTGGCTCATCACGGAAGAAAGAACGGAGCCAGACTGGCCACGATGCTGCTTTTCCAGTTGTGGCAGGTGTAAATCATCTTAGTGTAATTTCTTTGGCCCTGATTAAGATTTATGAGAAAACTGTACGTTTTTATAATATCTACCTTATCTTTTTGAAAGAGCTCCTTCATAGGTGTAAGGATGAGCAATACCTGCTGCACATAAAGCGCCACATTATGTGCTACAGCACTGCCACCCAGCCCCGGTGTACGCTGCTCTGTGTCCTGTTCACGTTGAACCCCAAGTTCCCGCTCCCGCCTTTGTCTGGACTGGACTCTTCTGTTAAACAGTGACATGGAACATGGACTCCCGCGTATGCCCCTCGTTCGTGCTTGGGTGTGACCGACTCTCTTCGGTGCAGTTTCTTCTGGAGCCACCACTCATATTCGAAGCCTGCAGTGTGTGGCCCACACAGTTCCTCTTTCCCCCACAGTGGCATTTCCTGCGCAAAGTCCGTCCCGAGGCCCATAGAACTTGCTGCACTCCCTGGCTACCGCTAAGGAGCGTCACAGAGGTGACATGCCAAGCCAGACAGCGTCCTGTGAACGTCTTTCAGGCTGTCCCAAAGTACCAACGTCATTCTGAGATTTCAGACTTGGAAGAAGAGAACACTGCTGGTGCGGGGGCTTCACAGTATTTCACTGTCAGTTTTATTTGCAAAGACATCAAATGTAGTTTATTTGTCCCCTATGTAGAAGTTATTCTTGTCCCCTGTTTAAACATTATTTAGGCAAAGCTTCTGTCATGTCCATAACCAGCTACTTCTCCCCGAACACTACGGTCCAGAACAGCGATATAGAGCATACACTTGCCACCATGATATTGACTAGGGATGAGGAATTCTAATTAATCCTTGCACACTTTTGCTTGAGACTTCTCATGCCTTACATGCTTTGGGGTTTTACTGGTGCTCCAGTGACATTAGCCAGAGTGTAGAAGATAAGTTAGCATTTTCTCTGTGAACTACAGTTGCCGCCTGTGGTGTATAGAAAGACTCGTCTGAGGCTTCGGTCACACTTATAAAGTGCTGTAATCTGGTATGGGACCAGCCATGGCTCCAGAGACACACAGGCTGGCCCATGAGCTGATCTGCTGCCCCGTTTGCTGGAGCACACGTCCATTACCTGGTGAAATTAGAGCTTTGTGATTTGTTGCCGATATGGCATGGCTTTTGTTCGTTACAAACAATTCCAATGCTTGGGAAGCAATTATTTTCTTTAGCTAGACTACTTTACTTGACTAGTTTTCGCTGACTACAAAGTTGAATGAGTTATTCTGGCTGCACAATTGGCAAAGTGCTCTCGAGCTTAAAGGGTAGACACAGCTAAAGAGGCTCAACTTGTTTCGAACTTGTTCCGTCTGGCAACATCCCAGAGGGGCACACTGAAGTGAAGTGTCACGTTGTTACGCTTCAGGATGTTAGTATACCTCTTTGTATTGTCAAAGGCTTTACCTACCATTACGTTCTGCATACTTGCCTTCCGTAACCACCACCTGAAGTGGGATGCTGGCAGCCTTCCTACTTCACAGCGTTGACACGACACGTGGCACGCAGATCAAGACTGGGCCCAGGTGAGAGCGCAACGCATTTTAGAACTAAGGCTCCAGCTTTCCACCTGAGCTTGAGGGTCTCAGAACAACAGCTGCATTTCCAGGTAGGAAAATGTGGGCGCTAACAAGGAACACTTAGGACTTTTAATTTTATTAGATTTGGGGCATTTTAAAAATACTTTTTATCAATTACATTTGTTGGTACATTCTATTTTATTTTTATTTATTTATTTTGTGAGAACCAGGGATTGAACTCAGGCCCTTGCACTTGCCAGGAACGTGCTTATTCTACTTTCTACTGAGCCATCTACCTCCCCTCCCACCTCTGTTAGTACATTTTAGATATACATAATGTTCACATTCATTCTAGGGAATTTGTACCTGGACATGACAGAACTTGATTCTTTTTTTCCACATTCTCCTCCTCTCCCTTCAACCTCCTTTCCCCTTATTTATTTATTTATTTATTTTTACAAAAAGCTTTTGTTTCCATGTGCTTTCCTTTATTTCTCATAACTTACTAATTTTAAACCTAAAAGTGTACGCTTTATTTGTTTGGCTTTTATTTTCTGTTATATAAATAAAAACAAAAACATTGTTTTGCTATACTATGTGATATAAAATAATCATGACAATAACAAGATTATCTGGTAATCTTGGTCTTGGGATTCTTCCAAACGTACTTCTAAAACAAATAGCATGATGCCAATATTCTTTCCACATGAATAGGAATCTTTGTGTCCTTTAGACACACTCAGTACGGCAGGAGGGGGGTCCTGCCTAGAAGATCAGTGTCTTTTATTTCATTTACCTCCATCTCTTGAATGGTAATTATGAGTAGCAATCTTTGAAAGCTTCTGCAGACCAGCTATTGTCACTTCCCTATTGAGTTAAATTACTGGGTTGCCCGTGTCTGTAGAATGCCACCTTGCTTTAATGGGCCCCCCACATGCCTCTGGTTTGAACGCCCCCCTCAGGCTGTCCACTTGCATATCTGATGGGGTCCACCATATCCTGGATGCATCTTGGCTCAATTTTTTTTCTTTAAATGTATTTGGTGTAAGATCTACAGGGTGTACAGGGTCTCACTATGTAGATAGGACTCGTAGTGATCCTCCTGTGTTTAGCCTCCCAAGAGCTGGGATTACACGCATGTGCCACCACACCCAGTCTCAATGGCTCTCTCAGTGCGCCCTCTCTTTCTGTCATCCACTCTTGCTCTTCCGTTGGGAATCTATTATTTCACTCATTGTGCCTTAAGATATCCTAAGTAATCCTAGAAATCTTGTGGTAGACAACACTACATATGAATTCCAGAAATTAGTGATCCAATTATCTATACTTCACTAATGATATATTCTATTTTTCTTTATTTTTACATCCCATCCCTCTTCCTCATTATTGGTGACACCAAGCAGAACATAAACCACAATTTACAGTTCATTTCTTTGTAATTATTGTCAAATGGATGAAAACTTATTTTATGTATATGTCCTTGATGGCAAGGGAAAAGTCTCATTTGGTGTTCAGTTTTTAACATCTGTCTTAGTGCCTGACATATAAAAGGCTTTATCTTTATGGTTATAGAATAAAGTTTGCAGCCAAAATATGAGAGACACTTTTGAGAGCAAAACAGATAAATAAGAAATAAATTTCTACAGCACTGAAACAATTTTATTTCAAAATTCAATGCTTTAATATTAGGAGATCTACCAATGCTCTATAAACCAGCGCTTTCACTTTTACAATGGCTATAAAATCTTTACAACCTCCGAACTACTTTGCATTACTAGACTACGTCTTCATAAAGTCCCAATGCTTTACAGCAAATGATAAGACAATCTAATGACCCTGTTTTGCGGGACAAATAATTTACTGACAATCCCATTCAGCTCATCCTCCTCTAGCACGAAGCATTGGAGAGAAAACGGCCTGCGAGCTGCTGCCTAGGCCAACCGCGTCGCGGGCTCGCGAGGCTACCACGCGCCCACTAAGGCCCCACGTGGCCCAGCGAGGCGCTCGGATGCGACAGGTCGGCCACGGAGTGCTGCACTTGCTGCCGTGCCTCCGCTGCCAGCCAGGAGAGAGACTGCAGGAAGGGGGCTGCGGTGAAGCAGAATGGCTAAGAGAAGGTGTTCCCGCGCTGGCTCCAGCTGAGAGCATCAGCCAGTGACGCACCAGCGGGAGGAAGCATCCTGCGGACACGCGCGGCGGCTCCAGGCTTAGGAGATGCGCGCTCTCCAGGAGCTCTTCAAAGTGAGAAGCCGTGCTGGAGGTCAACCAGTTCTGGTCACGCTCTCCGCGGTGGGGTGTAGGAGGGACACCCTTCTTGTGTAGGTGGTGTGGGTTAGGCAGCGAGGGGCTGCTGCTTAGCGAGGTCAGCCACCGAGGCACGCGACATGGTGGTACGCGCAGGCTGCAGAGATTATGAAAGAAAATAGACGACATTCAGATTGCCAGGGAAGCTTCGACTATGTCCACACAGAAGTACCTGGTCTCCAGAGCTTTATAGAGGGTCTGATTTCACAAAATTAAGAACAGTTTTTCTACATGGGTGGACTAAATTTAACGTACAAATGGTTAGTGCTAAAGAGGGAAGAGTAGCGAGATAGAAGGATGGTATGTTGAGGGCTTGGATGGGAAAATAGTTTAGCATGACTGAAAGGTGGCAAAGGAGCGGAGGAAACGGTGGGCAGGTGTGAAGAGGAAAGAGAAACCAAGTTGCACGGTGACGCTCGGCGCAGGCTAGATAGCTTTGCTTTTATTTTGATAGCAAATAGTCACTGAATGGTAGAGCCATGCCACACACAGTGTGTGTGAGGCGACTCGCAGCTCAGCCTGCACGAAGCGCAGAGCGGGTAGGGAGCGATGATACCAACTCGAAGTGAGAGGCCCGGATGCTTGAGAAGTGGGATGGGCGTATTTTAGTGAATTGCAATTCCAGAACGCTCAACATCCTTTATAATACAGGAAAAAAAATGCATTTAAATTGCGTGTGTTACTTCTTGGGTTTTAAGCATGAAGCGGACTCCAGCAGTGCCACAGGGCTCTCAGCGTGTTCTGCTGAGACACTGATTATTCCATCAATTCGTGGACTGAGAGGACGAGTACGATTTGCTCTTTTGAGTTCCTGAAATCTTTACTAACCTGAGAACAGGATGTACTCTGATGCTAGGTTTACCTGTGCAAAGAGGTAATCCATTACTCACAGAGTAGTTCCTCACTTAAAAACTTTGTGGTAATCTTTTCTAATAT
>NW_004524750.1:2494705-2496173 GCF_000260255.1 Octodon degus
GGAAATTAAATGACACCCTACTCAGCAACCAATGGGTCACAGATGCAATTAAACAAGAAATTCAACAATATCTACAATTCAATGAAAATTCAAGCACGACTTATCAGAATTTATGGGCTACAATGAAAGAAGTTCTCAGAGGGAAATTCATACCTGTGAAGTCACACATCAGGAAAACAGAACAGGAACAAATAAATACCCTAATGCTGCACCTTCAACAACTAGAAAAAGAAGAGCAAACCAAACCCAGAGCCCAAAGATGGGAAGAAATCATAAAGATTCGAGCAAAAATTAATTCATTTGAGACAAAGAAAACAGTTCAAAAATTAAAAAAGCAAAAAGCTGGTTCTTTGAAAGATTAAATAAAATCAATAAGCCCCTAGCTAACCTCATCAAAAAGAGGGAAAAAAAATTAAAATACAAGCAAGAAGGAATGAAAAGAGTGTAATTACCATAGAACTAGTGGAAATTCAGAAGAATATCAATACCTACTTTGAGAATCTTTACTCTCACAGAATAGAAGACACAGAAGGAATGGACAGATTCCCACAAAGATTCACCACAACTGAATGGACAAGATATTACCAATCTCAATAGCCCAATAACAGCCAATGAAATACGAGATGTAATTAAAAACCTACCGACAAAGAAAAGTCCAGGTCCGGATGGATTCACAGTTGAATTCTAAAAGAAATTTACAGAAGATGCAATCCCTATACTCCTCAAAATCTTCAATGAAATTGAAAAGGAAACAATCCTCCCAAAATCATTCCTGGAGGCAAGTATCATACTGATACGAAACCAGGGAAGGACACAACTAAGAAAGAAAAATACAGGCTGATCTCCCTCATGAACATAGATGCAAAAATCCTCAATACAATCCTAGCAAATAGAATACAGCAAATCATCAAGAAGATCATACACCATGAGCAGGTAGGATTCATCCCAGGGATGCAAGGATGGTTCAATATTCAAAAATCTATCAATGTAATACACTATATCAATAGAGTGAAAACTGAAAACCACATGATCATCTCCATTGATGCAGAAAAGGCTTTTGACAAAGTCCAAGACTCATTCATGTTGAAAGTCCTACAGAAAATTGGAATAGATGGCCTCTACTTCAATCTGGATAAAGCCATTTATGAAAACCCAATGGCTAACATAATCCTAAATGGGGAAACACTGAAATCTTTTACTCGTTGATCTGGTACAAGACAAAGATGTTCTCTGTCACCACTCCTATTCAATATAGCTCTGGAATCATTAGCTACAGCCATTAGACAAGAGAAAGGAATAAAAATAGGTAAAGAAGAAGTTAAATTATCATTATTTGAAGATGACATGATACTTTACTTGAAAGACCCCAAAAAAACTCCACCAAGAAGCTACTAGAATTAATACAGAAATTCAGTAGCATAGCAGGTTATAAAGTCAATACCCAAAAGTCAATAGCATTCCTCTACAC
>NW_004524750.1:2501522-2524321 GCF_000260255.1 Octodon degus
ATATATTCATGTATTGACTTGGTACAGGGTCTCTCTACGCAGTTCAGAATCGTAGTGATCCTCCCATCTCAGATTCGCCAGTGCTGGGATTACAGGTGTGCGCCACCACAGGCAGTTTCGGTGGCCAGCACCTTGCGCTCGGGGTTCCAGGGCCAGTCCATCGTGTGGTACCCGGGATCGAGCCTGGGTCCTTGGGCTTGCTAGGCAGGTGCTTAGACCGCCAAGCTATCTCCCTAGCCTAGCTCCTCAGGTATCAATCTAATATAAAATGGTGTATTTATGTGTTCAAAGTGGCCCCGCTGCGGGCCACAGGGACCCTGGGTGTAGCCACTGAGCTCCCTACTGCGTCTTCCCCAGCTTCCGCTCCTCTTCTGTCCTCGCTGCTTGCTTGGCTGCTCTTATTTTGTCCCCATCCCTTCCTTTTCTTCCTTCAAATCTGCTTATTTTCTGGCATGAGAAAAACTTCCAGACAACTTGTTTTTAAAATTATCCCAGTCTTCGAATTTATTATTCCACCAACAGGCTCTAGTGGTTCTTTTTTCTTCTTCCAAATATTCACAAATGAATATTCAGAAAAGTGATAGTCTCTATTATTTTAAGTTTATGAAAGTACATTTGTATCTCAGGAAATAAGTTATCTTGGGGGATATTGCACCGGTAAAGACTTTATTTTCCCATTGAATGGAACATACTATGAATGTTAATTGGCCAGTTTGATTGCTAATCTTTCTTTCTTTCTTTCTTTCTTTCTTTCTTTCTTTCTTTCTTTCTTTCTTTCTCTCTTTCTTTCAGTTTTCCTCTAACTTTTCTATCAAACAGCACCAGAAAATTTAACGTTCCTAACTAAAATTTCGGAATTGCTTGAGATTTTGATTTTTAATTTGTGTAATTTCTGTTGAACTCTCACCAGGCTTGTAGGCTGCAGCCCTCCTGCTTCAGCTCCCGGGCCTAGAATGACAGGCTGTTGACACCGTGCCCAGCTCGCTTTTCTTTTCTTTGGTATTCTTTTCTTTTCTTTTCTTTTCTTTTCTTTTCTTTTTTTTTTTTTTTCTCTTCTCTTTTGTTTTTCCTTTTCATGGAAAGCAGATCCCTTGTGCATGCCAGCCAAGATGAATGTATATGGTTTTTATTTCTGGACGTGAGACGGTAGGCTCTAGCGCTAAGTGCTCACTGAAGAGGCTGACATAAATCTAGTGAGCAGTCGGGCTGAGCCTGTGCGTGGCGGTTGCCGTCCGTGCCGCAGCCTCCAGCCTCCCTCCGCGCCACAGCCTCCAGGACCGCTGGTGCTTCTGCGGAGACAGGAGCGGCTTTCCTGCCTCGGCCTCTGCTTTCCTTCTCCCCGTGAGCATCTCCCTGCTAAGGAGGTCTCAGGGGCTGGCGTCTATCCTGCTGCTGTTTCAGGGTTCCTCTCATTCTAAGTCGACACAGGGCAGCCATCAGGGAGCGGGGGAGAGTGGCGCAGCCTTCTCGCACTCTAGGACTCGCCTTCCTTTAGCGCCTGTTTCCGGCTGTCAGTCTGACTCTCCTAGTACTTCCATGCGGCCTCTCAGAGTCCTGGTCTGGAACATATTTTGTTTTCTCCATGGAGAATAAATATTAAGGGCTGGCCAAATAGCTCAGTGGATTAGAGCACCTGCATGCAGGTGCAGGGGCCGGGGGTTCTATCCCCGGGCCTGCCGTGCCAGCCCCGCCCCCAGAGCGCACTGAGACAGCAATTGAGACCAGGCGTGGTAGTGCTGGCCTATAATCCCAGCTCTTGGGAGGCTGTAAATAGGCCGATCACTACCAGTCTGATCTAGTAGTAAAACCCGGAGCACCCTGTTGACCCTTCCCTAAATTACAAGAGAAATTAAACAAAACAGACAAAAAAAAAAAAAAAAAAAAAAAAAGATTACAAATTAGCAGGGCACTTGAGGTGGATACTTTTGAGTGTAGGCCTGAAATTGTGAGTAAAAGTTATTACCAGAAGTTTAAAGTATTGGGCCGGGGAGATGGCTCAGTAGAATCAGCGCTGCCCTGGCAGGCGCAAGGGCCTATTTTCTCCGGGCCCTTGTTTATGTCAGACTCATGGAACATGGGCTTAAGTCCAAGAGAGAGAAGCACGAACCAGCGTTCCAGAGTCCTAAAGGATGCTTGTCTTGCTGCTGCATGCCCCCAAGCTAGACAGGGAGCTACAGAACTGCGTGCTCGCCCCGCGGAGACTCTGCCTTGCTGCTGCCCCTTCCCCCTTCCCATGGCTCCTTTCCTCCCTTACAGCTCGGGAAAGACGCCGTGTCTGCAAAGTGTGGAAAGGCTTCAGCTAAGGGTTCACTCGAATCTTGGAGGACACACTGGATTTAGACTGCTGAATCCTGTTGGAAGTGTTAAGGCAGTGAATCCCTCGGAGCAGGAGTAGAATGCATTCGCCTTACAAGATTGACATAACCCTTTTGGGCCAAGAGGTACACTTTTAGTTTTAAAGATTAAATTTCATGAAAATCCAAGTACTGGGGGCTTGGAATGCAGTGGGGACGCTAGGAGGTAGGTCCCGCTGACTTTGCGGAGTGCACGTGAACCTGAGCCGCAGCTCTTCTCTGCTCTCTGCTGATAGGCTACTGAGAGGTCAGCTTCCCCACCTGCGCCCGGTCGTGCTCTACTTTGCGCAAGGCACAGATTAATGGAGACAACTGACCCATATCATGAAGCTTTTAAAACGGTGAAAATAAATCTCCTCTCCTTTAAGTTGCATGTCTCAGTTATTTTATTACAGCATTGGAAAGATGCAAGTGGTCGTCAGAATTGGAAATAAAATAGGAACTCATGCCAGTGAGACATAAGTGTTTCTACAGGGGAACAGAGGGGAAAAAGGATAGGACAGAAAAAGAAGAAACAGAGAAAGGAGAAGCAGAGCAGAGGGAAGAAAAAGGAAGAAGAAGAAGAAGAAAAGGATGAGGAAGGAGGAGGAGGAAGAGAAGAAAAAGAAGAGGTAGAACAAGAGAGGGATAAGGAGAGGCGCGCGCGCGTGTGTGTGTGTGTGTGTGTGTGTGTGTGAGAGAGAGAGAGAGAGAGAGAGAGAGAGAGAGAGAGAGAGAGAGAGAAGGGGACATGAACATGCTCTAATAAATTACAAAGAGTTCAAAATCTGTGTTCTAGAATTATTGTTCTATAGTTTCATGACTAATGAATGGCTACTACTTACCTAATAAGATGTATGAAACTCTGTATGACGATATTTGTGTTTCAAAGAAAATAAAAGTAGTCTTTAAAAAATTCTAGAAAGTTTAAATAAAATCTACATGTTTTCCAGAAAGTTTAGATTTAACTTACATACTTGAAATATTTTGGGACACGCCACTAATTTTTGTTCCTCAGTATGCACTGCTAGATTTTGCTTGTAAGTGCAGTTTATGAAAAATATGATTTTTCTTATGTATGTTATTTTTTGAATATAATATTATTATAACATTATTAATGTTACATTATTATAACATTATTATAACATTTTCATTTACATTAGGAAATCCAAAATATTCTGCATGTTCTATAAAAGTTTTTATTCCTACTCTCTGTAATCTATAAATTATTTTCTTTCTTGAAGATTGCTAGGTTCTGCTTTATTTCCCCCTCCTTTTTGTTTTATTCTCCAACTATTTTGTGCTCCAATCTTTCAACAGACAGGTTGACTGTAGTCTAATATTTAGGAGTTCACAGAAAAAAGAGGACAGAACACAGAAAGACATCTTATGACTTTTGCAACAGCACTAGCAATTGGTTTGCTCTGTAGGCGGCGTCGCTCTTCCTGGGTGTTCTCACTTTCATTTCCAAGGTTTCGGCACAAATAAGACTGAGTCTTCCACAAAGTGAAGCATGCCTGGCTGTGAGCATCGGACCACACCTCGTGTCATCTTGCTCCTTCTTCATGCTCCACCCAGTTTCCACAGCAGCTCTGTCTCCACAGCTTTAGAGCTCTCCTTAAATCTTACTTTTTGTAAACTAAGAGCAAAACTAAATAGCACTGATATTATGTTTAGGGTTTTTCATACAAAAGAAAACTGTCAAATCAGATTTGTTATATTTTTTTGTGTAAGAGGTAGTGAATATTTAATACTTAACTGTATGCTTTTTAAACTTTTTACTTTTAAAGAGAGTACAAAATAGTATTAAAACAGGAAGAATTACAGGTGATACAGAATTTCATGTAACAAAGGAATATGCATTCCACAGTGTTTGTTGTAAGGCAGAGTGTTGCATTCCAATCAGTTTTTCACATTATCAGATATATTCATGGAAAATTAGAAGAAGGAAAAAAGAAATATATAAGAAATGAAAAAGAGAAAAAGTTCAAACAATTGAAAAAAGGAGACAAAGAAAATGAAGCATCATCTGCTCCTTTCCCTAGAACCGCAGAAATGCACCGTGCAGCTGTCCAAACCACCCTGCATACATACACAGGCCTCTCTTTCCTACCCCTCTCCTGTCCTCTTCAACTCAGTAAATCTTTTCTTTTAAATAGGTTTTATTTCAATGACATTTAATTCTTATTGTGTGCCAAACACATATATTGTTTTAAATATGTATTCAATATGTATAAAAAGTTAGTGAGATAGGTAGCTCTAGGATCCCACTGTTCACCCAAGAAAACATCAAATAGATAAACATGACAGCTAAGCTCACTGTCCAATTAGAAAGTCTGTAACTTCTTATTAAGTGAAATATTTCAAATATCTATTGAAAAGTAGATGAAAAAATATGCTGTCTTCACATTTGGTGAATTTATCAGAGTCTTGAAAAACTATTAGCATATTGTAAGTACTTATTTTTGCTTCCTAACTTAATTGACAGGTGTTCTTCAAATTTGAGCTTTTCATCTGAGGAATAGTGGGTGATAATAAGATTATCTTACTGTTACTCAGTGGACATAAGGCACTTCTCTTCTATGAAATGCCAATATGCTGCACTACTTTAACAGCAAGAAGATGAAAGATAACATAATTAGCTTTAGAAAATATCCCTTAGCTAAGTGTTCCTGAAACACGGGCAAACTGAGAAAATTGCTATTAAATATTTTGTATGTCAAAGATGAAATTGAAATGGATTTACAAAATGTTTAGAAGTAAAGACAAAAATATTTTTTAAGATCTACTGGATTTTACTAACATAAAGCATATAATAGCAATGACAGTGGTTTACAATTAAATACATATTCAGCAAAATCAAATTCAGAAAACAGGTGCCATAGACACCTGAACAAAGAGGCAGATTAGCAGAGGCGGCGTGGAATGGCGTCGCCCTGATCTCTTCTTCCATCTGTTCTCTCCCGCTGGCTGCTGTGGGATGAGCAGGTTTGCCCTTCAAGGCCTTCCGGCGTGCTCTCCACACACTGCACGGAGACAATTCCCGTTGAATTTAATCCTCTGGCAGTGGTAAGCCTTTCCGCCTTCAAGGTGTAAGGGTCACATATTTTGTCCTGCTGGTGAGAATGTGACTAATGAAAGTGTACAAAATAAAAAATTAAGGTGAAGAAATTTATTTTAAAAAATGCAAAATGGTTCTTCATTTATATCCTCCCCTTTTAAAAAATTTGTGAAATGTGTATTCAATTGCCATTCAAATATTGAAATTCACCATAAAATCTATTTCAGATTTTCAGTTCTTTTCCTGCATAGTACTAGGATGAATATTTAAACACAACCAATGTTCTGTTTAAATCATCAAATTTAAAATATAAAGCACTCTCTCCCAGGCAACATGTGAACAGAGACGTGGAGAAACAAGTGAATGTCCTTGTGCTGGTATTAGCAGTATGCTTTTGGACGCTTTGTAGAACACACTTACTAATCAGGAGAGTAAAGATGCGCAGACTGTGCGACAACCTTTAATTTACTTTGTTAACCTTGTTTCCAGAAGAAATATCTGCGCACGTGATGTGACCAGATGCTCTTTCTGCTTATGACAATGGAAACAGAGAAATTTACCTTAATGCAAACAAAATTTCCAGAAGTGAAATATATGAATATATGTATATACATGTTTATAATGTATACACAGATTCCTTAAAATATGGAAGGGATAAAGCAACTTGCCATATAAAAGAATAGTCCCTTTTATATAAAGATTATAATATGAAAATAATACTGAAAGTGTTTATGATCATGTGTACATGAAATAAAAATAAACAGGCATAAAGGAATACACAACTGAATGCACAGGCTTTAACTCTTAGGGAAAAAAAGACAGCTGTAACACTAGCTTTTAACTTAAGAGGCACTCCTAACTGTGGAAAAATGGAACTACCTAACTTTTTTGGTGTATAAATGAGGTATTTACTTAAATACTTTCTCTATATCTCCTATTTGAGACATTTTAAAGATAAATAAATTGTGATTGTTTACACATTTATCTATCATTCCCTTATGACCATCTTTGCTTACACAGTTCAGATTGGATTCTGCACTAAACTCCCGTAGTTTGAGCTAGGCTTGGCACAGCCAGGCGGTAGCGCCAGCACTCTGGAAGACCGAGGCAGGGTGATCACAAGTTCAAGCCCAGCCTGGGGACTTAGACTCTTTCTTACAATAACGATACAGTATCAATAATGACAACAACAGTAATAATGACAGCAATGCTGAAAAGGAAAACGAAAAAGAGAAAAAAGTCTTAATATGTGTGTTTTTAAATCTGAATCATGTAACTAGGATGGTAAGCAAAGAAATTGCCCTACATTTGAAATATCTTCAGATGGGCAATTATTAACTTATTTCCACTATCAACTACTAAAAATAATCTTTTAGAGCCAGGGACAAAGCTCAGTGGAATAAGCACCTGCCTTGCAAGCACAAGTTCGATTCCTGATATCAAAAACAAAACAAAATAAAACGAGCAGAAAGAAATAATAATCCTTTCAGAGTTACTAGTCTCCCTGCTACAGGGAGACAAAATAATTTAGATGCATGATGAACAAGAAAGAGTTGAAAACATTTAATAGAGGAACAGTTATTATTTATATGTATAGAAATGAAATAAGCCATATATCTTTAGAAGAAATATGCATTTCTTATTTATTATTTATATTACTCTTAAAGAGAAATAAAGAAGTATATAAATAATAAATCCGTTTATTATAATTTTATTTTTTTTAATTTTTTCTGATCGGACTCATAGTGATGCGCCTGTGTGCAGCCTCCCTGGAGCTGGGATTGCAGGCGCGCCACCACGCTGTACACCCGGGGCGGGCCGGCCCTGCACGCCGGGAGTCGAACGCTGGCGCTGAGCCTGTCCAAGCAGGCGCTTTAGTCCCCTGAGCTATTTGGCCTGCCCTCTCTTATTATAAGTTTACTTGAAAACTTCCAGTTCCTTCCGCACCCAGTCGAGCGTCCAGTGACCGGCTTTACCGTGCCTCGCCATCAAGGCAGCGCACAGGCTTGCGTACAGCGAACTGCAGGTGTGTAAGTAAAAGGCAAGCTCCTCGCTGTGGTGCGCAAGTCCATGCCGACCTTCATCTAAATTATAAAACATTTTGATGCATGAAGGTAAAAATATAATCCCATCATAGTTCCATCTGGAGTACAAGAAACACAATCCCTGGTTCTTTCCACAAGTTAGGACCACGTTGTGACCTGCCTCACGTATTGTTTGGGTTATAACCAGACTTTTCGGTCTAATTTGCAACCAAATCCTTGCGTTGCGACCTGAACTCCGGCCGGTTCTGCGACCACAAGCGGGACTGGGGCCACAGAGACGCGCAGGCCGGGCCTGGGGTGGCCCGGCACGACCCTGGCGCGGATCCGGGCCGCCGGGGGACACGCAGCCAGTCCTGGCCGCGAATGGCTTTCGGAAGGTGCCACGTCCTCACAGAAAGTGTTGGAGAAAAGACAGCAACCGACGATGTAGCGCAGTTTCGAGTTCTGGAAAGCCTGGGAGGCGGCAGCCAGAGGCCGTCCCAGCGCCGCAGGCTCCCGCAAGCAGGGAAGGGACCCCGGAGGGATTCCCCGTGCGCTTCGCAAAGGGGCTTCCTTCCAACAGCGCCTGCTAGCCCGAGACAGGACCCTGCGTGGGGAGCACAGTGCGGAGCTGCCCCTGATGAACGCGGCACGTTTTGCAACGTTTGTGAATACACTAGAAAAGCATTTGTGTTTTTGGGTGGATTACACAGATTACGCAACTCTTTTACTATGAAAACGTTAGTTAATGGGTGTTTTGGAGGTTTAGAATACATTATGATCAGAAAATGTGGGACACTACCGAGTTACATGACATTACAGTACAGGTTCTCATATGTCCTGCCTCTTAATTGACCTAGGCAGGCTAGGGCCAAAATGTTGGCTTTCCTTGCAGCCCTCCTTTTTCTCTAATTTCTGGTCTGCAAACTTAGGTTGTTAACCCTCCAGAAGACAAGCTTATTGTTATTACCATACAACCTAGACTGTGGAGCTTAGCCTCACTATCTGTCTGAATATCAAACATCTTAGGCATAACATGGAACAGGTACTTTTCATCAAGTATTGAAATGTTAAACTTTAAGTCCCTGCAGAATATGATGAAAAAATTAAAAAAATTAAAAAATATTTAAAAAATAGGAATAAAGAATTACATATATTTATACATAAGTCCAGAAATCTAACCATATACAACATTGTGGCAGGACAGTCCCACATTTTCTGATCAAGGAGATTATGGGACCAAAGATGAACGTGATCGATGATGTAGAGTGTGCCTAAGGAGAGTTACATGGAGAGAAAACATTTTCTCAGGCTTTCACAGAGAGCACATTGGCCAAGCAATGGCTGTGACTCATCCACATGGCTGACACTGACAAAGGATCTACAATCTGAGGTACAGGATCTCAGGATAAATCCTCAGGGGATCTGACTGACCTTATCAGATACAAAAGTTACATTTCTTGTTACATAGGTCTTGCTTTATCTTGGTCTTAGCCATCCAGCAAAAAAGTATAAAAATGAAGTACAAGAAATAAAGCCGTGTTGTTATGTTGAGTTGTAGGGGACTCAGGTCAACAACTTCTGACATTGCCAGTCAAGCGGAAGACCCAGTACTATTATGGACTGCTTGACTATTTTGGAATATTTTGCTGAGTTCACATACCTATAATATTTAAATGATGGAACTAAACAAAGAAAGGGGATACAGATGAATGGCCATTTTGTATCTGTATATTCAAAATGGTTAGGATAGGTATATAGCTACATTCTCTTAATTCATTGAATAGAGGGATTTGTTCTAATAGTGTTTGTAAATAGGATGTCATGTCTGCATCTTGTACAACAAATAACCACTAGGAAGGCAGTATGCAATGTGTTAATTATTGAAACTGTCCTATCAATTTGATTTGAAACTGTCTAATGGCTATTTGTTTCTCAATAAAATTATGGAAAAAATAGAATACATTATGGGTGTTTTCCATTTATTTCTCTCTGAAAAATTAGTGTTAAAATAATTTAAATTACAACCAGCCTTTATAAACAAACCGAATTTGTAAGACAAGGGTCCTCTGTAAAATGTCCAGCTCACAAATAGGTGAGTTTACAACCATCTGAAAACTTTCTGTAATGCCTACTATTAATCGGTTTTCTTTCTGGTACCAAAGGCAGTGCCTTCTCCCGCTTTTTTTCCTTGATTAGTTTCGTTGGTTCAGGAACTTGCTGTAAGTAAAACAATAAGTGAGTTATTTTTCATGTAGAACTTGTTTTATTCTGCGTACCATGTTATGATTTAGCTGTGGTCATGACTAGCACTAGCAACTGTGTTTTATTAACAAATACTGCTGTACTTTAGGAGTGAGCCAGTTCCTTTACCACTTACCGCTTGACTGATGAATGAGCTGTTTCCAACTATAACTATTACAAATAAAGCTTCTGAAATGCTTCTGTGTAAGAGATTTTTCAGAGGCATAGGCATGTTTGTGTATGTGTGTGTAAGAATATGTATTTGTGTGTATTTTGATATATGTTTTCTTTATTATTTTTTAATGTATTTAGTACAGGGCCTACAAAATCTCCTGACACATATTGGACTTGTAGTGATCATTCCTGTTTCTCAGCCTTCCAAGCACTGGGATTACAGGCATGCACCACCACGTCGTCTCATTCACCATCGCAGTGCACCCAGAAGGCAGGGCTGGCAAGACACCCCAAGGATCGAACTCCAGTCCCTGTGTCTGCCTAAGCAGGTGCCTTAATCTGCTGAGCTATTTGGCTGGTCTCTAATACATGTTTTCAATGTTTTGAGAAAATATTTATAAACAGAAATGTTGAATCATTTTGTAGGGATATGCCTAGCTGTCTAATAAATATAGGGAAAAGTTTCCCCAAAGTTACTGCGACACGTGACATTCCTACCAGCAACGACTGAGAGCTTAATCTGTCCTGCACCTGCACACACGTGGTGAGCCACGCATTACAATCCCACTATGCTTTTGCGTATGAAGCGGCATCACATGCATTGAATTTGTCACTTGCTAATGTTTAATGATGTGAGATTTCCATGTTCATATCAATCATTATATATGCCCCTTGTAAAGGGTTTGTTCAGATGTTGTGCTTGGTTTTCTAAACTTGAATTTTTGCTTATTCAGTTAAAGAAACATTTTAAAGTACCAATGCTTGTGTATGTCAGTCATAACCACAAATCCACTTCCATGAATATCTATATTCTCCAAGCTTCTTCCATAGATAATCTATTATATCTATGATTTGTGAATGTTTTCTTTGGCTTTGTGCTTGGCTGGCCTTTTACTTAACAATGTCTTGAGATTAGTGGCATATGAGGTTTTTATAGTTTCTCTTATCTTTTAGACAGCATCTTATCTCACTATACGCTTTGGTTAGGCTGGCCATGGTCTCACTGTGCAGCTCAGACTTGCCGGCCTCTGACTCACAGCGATCCTCTTGCCTCACATGCCAGCATGCTGGGTTATTGGGGTCAACCTACATGCCCCGCAGCAGAATGAGTTTAATTTTGATGATATCCGCTTTAAAAATTCTCTTCATTATTGCTTTTCAACATTCTAAGAAATTCTTGAACATACTCAGGTGATGAAAATATAATCTGTTCATCAAAATGTTTAAAATGCATTTTTATTTTTAAATATGTGAGCCACTTCAAATATTGAATGTACTGAATAGTGATTGGGAGTTATTTTCTTCAATATGGACATCCAGTTATAAGAACCTTGCAGGAAACTCCTTTTCTCTTACTAAGTTACTTTGGCAATTTTATTGACAAGAAAATAACTGTATTTCCCATTGTCATATTGTTAATTCATCTGTTACTAGATCCTAGTCTATTCTATGACACAACATGAATTACTGAAGCAGCAAACATGTCCAGCAACAGACAGATGGATAAAGAAAATGGAGCATTTGCTCACAGTGGAGCAGACTCTTCAATGTGGAAAGAGAAACTTTAGTCATTCATAGGAAGATTGCTCCACATCGGGATAATAATGTTAACTGAAATAAAGTGTTTATCTTACATGCAAAGTCTAGAGGTAAAATTAAAGAGCAAAACAAAAATAGGTAATCAGAAGCAGAGAAATGGAGCTTTCTTAGAAGCATACAGCATGGAGGGACAGAAGGAGGGTGGGGGGCTGGAGGGATGGGGAGCCACAAAAGGAAACGCTGCTCGCCTCTGCTCGAGCACCACACACCAACGGAAACTCTGTTCACTACACACTTGTGCTAGTGAGCCTTTTTTTTTTCAGAACCCGAGATTGACCTCAGGCCCTTGCACTTGCCAGGCAAGCACTTATTCTACTGAGCTATCTCTCCAGCACCCAGTAGGCTTATTGTTTTTAAATAAATGAAAAGATTATGCTTAAAAATCATGTCACCTAAGGCTTCAATTCCTTACTTGCTTTCTATATTCTCTGTATCTTTCATATTTTTAAAATTAAGCTGTCTTTATAAGAACATTGTGTGGAAATTGTAATTGCTCTGAATCTAAGCATTAACTTGAAAATTTTGACTTCTATAGATATTGAATATTTAAATATATTACCTTATTTTTCCCATGTTAAGTACCTTTTTGTCAGAAAAGATATTTAGAATATTTTAATTAAAATACTAATTTTGAGAGAGTTTATATTCACATGCGGTTGTAAGACATGATTCAGAGAAATAATGTGTGTCCCTTGCTCAATTGCTTGGACATCGTAACTTATAAATCTGTCATTTAATAACAACAATACAAGGAAACGACTATTTTAGAGCTGGACTTGTTTCCTCTTATTCATAGCCCTTCTTACCACAGAAAGCTTGCTAAGCAGGTCTCCATTTTTATAATTCGGTCATTTCAAAGCTATAATACAAATGAAAGGCAGCTTGTAAAATTAAGAACTTTTATTTTTTGGAAACACTGAACCCAAGCTACAGCCCCAAACATCTTGCATGTTTTAAGTTTTAAATCTTGAGATGGGGGCTTGCTAAGTAAAGCTTCCCACTCCGGGTTCCAATTTATGGTCCTCCCCCCTCAGCTTCTCATGTGCTAGGGGAATCCAAATTGTTTTCCCTTCACTCAGCATTATTATCATGAGTTTTGTTCTTTTTATTTCCAAAAGATGCTCAAATTCTTTCATGTAAATATTTTGATAAATCATTTATCTACTAATTAACATTGTACCTATTTCTAGCTTTTGCCTACTATAAATGAAGTTGTTAAAGACATGTACATATTTTGTGTGAACATATTTCTCTATAATAAATACGTTAGTAAAGTTGTTGCCCTACAAGGTGTTTCCATGTTTAACTTCTTTTTAAAACTGTCAGTGTATTTTCCTAAGATTCTGTGCCATTCTATATTGTAATATGTATTTTAATCCATTGATAGGTTTGTGCTTAGCAAACATTAGTTTCCGGATTGCAGCTTAGTTTTACAACTTTCTGAAGAAGCATGAATAAGGCAGAATCGTATGCTTTGATTAAGTCCATTTGGCAACCTGCTACTTTTGTTCTGCGTTGGAGAACGTCTTCCCTACACCTCGTCCCAAAGTTATGTAGTATGGTTTTATGTCTTGTAGCTTTGCATTGTACATTTAAAGACATCACACTGAGTGAAGTCTTTATTCTGTGTGGCACCTTGATCAAGGTTAATGGATTATTTGTGGAAGTCCAACTGTTCTAGTGCCACCTACCGGGAGCGCGTCCTCTGCCTCTTGTGGTATGCATCTGTAACCGTCCATCTCTGGGCTCTTTATTGTCATCCACTGAAATATGATCAATCTTATTGTCAGCTCTAGTCATCGTGATTGCTGCAGATAAACGGTGCCTTGAGTTTCGGAGATTGAATCATATCACTTTGTTGCTCTATTTCAAAACTAGTTATATAAATTCTCTGCCTCTCCATATAAAGTTTAGAATAATATATCCATGTCTAGAAGATTTGCGAGACTTTTGAGAGAAACTATATCAAAACTATCAATTTGAGGTAATTGATATTTTACTTTATTGTCCTGTCTTCTAATTCATGAGTATTCCATTTCTCTGCTGTAATTTAGAGCATTTTTAATATATTTCTATGATCACCTTCTAGTTACAGTATATGGACACTGTATTTCTTGTTGGAATTTTACACAAATACTTTACTGCCGCTGCACAGAACTATAGTCAATTGGTAGGCTGTCATTGTATCCTCTGAGCACACTAAATCCAACAGTTTGACTTTTCATACGAGGAATGTTTATTTTTTAATTCTTATGCTCCCAATAATCATCTATAATACCTAAAGCATCATTTATATTTGATAAATCTTAATGGTAATTGATAAAACTAATTGTCAAAAGCAGCAGTTTTTGTATTGGATATGTGGTGGCTAATTTTATGCATTTTTAAAACTAGGATGAGTGATTTGGACAAACACATGTTAAGATATTATGAAGGTACTTTGTAGCTAATTAACATTTATAGTCAGTTGACTGAAATTAAAGAAAATTAATTATAATTAGTTGAAAACCTAAGGAGCACAAACAGGTTTTTAAGGAAAGAATAAATTCTTCCTTGATGTTTCATCACAGAAACCACTACCACATTTTCTTTAAATTTAGCATGTGTGTCCATATCGTTAAATTTTCTTCTCCTTGGAGAACCTTGCCTGATGCACCTGTTGGTACTGGTAGTGAAGTGAAGGTATTTTACATGTGGGAATGGACATAAATAATCTTGAACAAGAAGACTGACGGTTAGGTACTGAATCATGTGCCCTAAAAGTCTAAGTTATGATATCATAGGGCCCGTGAAGGAGAATTTATTTGGAAATACTGCTTTCCATGTATAATCAAGTTGAAATGAAGTCATTAGCGTGAGCCTTAATCTAGTGCAGCTGGTGTCCTATTATCTATAAGAAAATAGATAAAGGTGGAGTACAGAAGGAAAACACCACACCGTGACGTCCATCCAGACGGCACAGCCACAGGTGCGGGAGCGGGGAGAGCATCTTGGTCACTCTTCTCACCTTGCTGGGACAAGATACCCTACCCTTCAAGTGAAGGAAAGAAAGGTGTATTTAGCTCACAGTTAGTGGAGGCTTCAGTCCAGAGTCAGCTGGCTCCAAGGCAGAGCAGCACATGGCACAGGACAGCAGCTCACGGCAGCAGAACAGCAAGAGCAACAGTGGCAGCAACGGAGAGCAAGTCCCGCGTCCCTACGTTGCCTTCAGGCCTCTGCCCCTGGGCTGCGTGTAGCGCTCTCACCACATGCACTCACACTCATAATCCCAGCAGTGCTCAAGCCCACAATCACCCCCTTGGATCATGGATTAATCACAAACACTAGAACAAAGCCCCAGTGACAGCATGAGGCTTTGGGGGGACAACTGGGCACAAACCGTCACAGAGGATGTGGCCTCAGAAAGGAAGCAGCAAGGAAAAGGGCGCATCGGTCTGGGAAACAGCTTGCCTCTTGCGTGCCTTTATTTCTAGACTTCTAGACTCCAAAATCCTGGCAATAGCAGTTTCTGTTTAAGCCACTCAGTTTATTGAATTTTGTCAAAACAGCTCTAGAAACATAAATAGGTTATCTGCATAAATGATATTCTTGGTTTGTCTCTTGTTAGGAAAGTTAACAATGAAGTAAATGCTGAACAAGTAGAATGTATTAGAACACTTCTACTAAAATTACACATATGAATACATATATGTATGTATGAACCTTCTTTTATATAATGAAAAATATGATTCATGTAATTTCATATGTTAATACCTACTGTATGACAATTCTTTAAAATTAATATGGAGATATTTATGAAACAAATAAAATTCTTATATCTTCTATTATTTTCTGCTCTTCCTTTCTTATGATTGAAGAATTTGAAATATTGTGGGTGAAAGACACAAATGAAGCTTATACATGTTTTCTTCTCACAGAGTATTTTTTAATTTTTTTAATGAATTGCAAATTGAAAATAAATTATTTAGAAACATAAATGAATATAACAATAAAAACTGTCCAAAATAAAAAAATGAAGAATTTACAGATCAGTCATAACAGTTCACTGTGTCAAAACCAAGAAACTTATATTCATATAATTAGAATTCTCAAAGTAGAAAGAAGTAGGCAATAAATATTTAAAGATTTAAAGTTTCTGAATTTAGTTCAACTTATAATAGCACATTTCCAAGAAAAATGAACCTTTTGCAAAGACATTTAAATAAAATCATACCAAGATACCCAAAAATGAAATTGTCCAAAACTTCTTGTAAAGAAAAAAATCATTAAAGCATATAAATAAAAATATTAGCTATGGAAGAACAAAATTAAATAGCATCTTATTCCACATTAGAAAGAAAAAAAAAGGACTAAGGGTGTAAGAAACTAGATTAATTAAAGGACTGGAAGAAAAGATCTGTCCTCCACAAAGAGTATTGTGCTGCACTTCTTTCAATAGACAAGTTGAACAATCGTTAATTGCATGAAGTACAATTAATACACCTGGGTAGAAGCCATCACGCTACTGAACTCATATTCATCCTGGATTTATAAGAGCTTTCACACATTTCTTTGTGCATTATAATCACATGTTTCCTGAGGCCATACAATTGAATTCTATTATTTTAATGCCCCAGGTAGTTTAATACCTCTCCCTTCTTGTCTCAAAAGGACTTGTGAATACAGGCTGATGGCCAGAGGATGGCCAAGTGATACTTAATAATCAAAATAATTTAGACTTCAGGAAGCTTTCTGAGGATTTCAGATGATAGTGGCTGTGTATGAACTCCAATGTACTCTCTTTTACACTGGCTAAAATGACAGTAATTAAGGAAATATTTATATTGCCTATGTATGTCAGGCAAGAGCTCTATCACTGAGCTACAGACCCAGCCCTACCTAAGAAAGAATTTTTAAAAGGATTAAGACATAGTGTAAAGTTGAGATAGAGCAGCGATGTAGGGGACTCGGATGCAAAATCAGACAAATTAATAGAGTTTTAGAAAAATCTACATGGTATGATCAGACTGATTCTCTCCAATTTCATCTGTTGGAAGTTTCATACGCTATTAGTATTTGAGAGATGAAAAGTTTGGGTGATGACTGATTCATGATCAGAAGTCTCATGTTTCATGTATTTATCCATTAAAGGATTAATGGATTAAAAAGTTAATTAATTATCTTAAGGGGTGGCCTGCTATAAAAGACATTCAGACTCTGTTAGGGCTCATGGACAGATGTCTCCCGAAAGCCTCATGTGGTCAGAGGTGGGGCTTTCACAGAGGTGGCTGATTATGGTATGAAGCTGGAATTGACTTGTGGCAGGCTCAAGGGCATTGCAAGCCATGATGTGGCTGCTACCTGCCCAGAATAGCCAGGATGAAATGAAAGAAGCAAATAGGTGCTGTCAAGGTCTGATGCTTATTTGGGACCTTCTGCCCACTGTGAGTAAGTTCTCCTTTGTGATGCCCGTCTACCATGCCAGCCTGCCTGGGACCCAACAGATGCTGGCCTGAAGTCTCCACAGACTGTGAGCTAAGCAGACCTCTTCCCTTAATGTGTGAATGTGGAGGGGTTTTTTGTTTGTTTGTTTGTTTCAGCAGCAAGAAAGTAACCGAGACAGGCTCTGTCTCTTGATGAGCCCTTCTTGCAGTGGGGTGCCCTGTCCTACCCTAGCACTCCACAGAAAGTGCCTATGGGCCAGGCCTTTATCAGGCACATTCCTAGATCTACAACCTTCATATAGAGAACTGAATGAATTTCTCTATTTGTAAACTTCTCCATCTGTTATTTAGTTATAGCAATAGGAAGTAGACTAAGATGCAATTGAACTGCATCCTCTGGCCACACTGACGAATGCCTGAATGCAATCTCACATACATTGCAGAATTAACAAATGCTAAAGTGATGGTGTCTATGTGTAGCATTCAAGAGAAAGTTCAATTTTAGCCTAAAATTTGGAAATTTTTCTGGACTTTTAGAACAAAATATCTTACCTACAGATTCACTCCCCTGCTTAGAACATGTACAGTTGCCTCTCCTCCTTTAGGCAGAAGATCAGAAGCTGGTTGTCTTATAGATGGTAAGTGGATAAAGTCTGGATTGGAACTGGTGAAGCACAAGATCAGAATATCTTTCTCTGAATGTGTTCTACATAAATAGAAAAAGAATGAAAAGATTTTCCTTCCCATAAATATTCTAGCTAAACCTATTGTAGTGAAGTTAAACATGGGAAGTTTTATGTATATTTTCATAGACAAAATAGTTGTTACCAAATTACTTTCTAATATACAGTCAATGATCCTCAAAGAGATTAAGTAACAAATAAATTAACATATAACATGAATTAGCAAACTGCTAAAATTATTAATATTAGCCTCAAAAATACTACAAAAAGGAAGTTTTTGAGAAAAAATTTTGATAATTAAAAATATTACAGAAAAAACAAAAACATATTACAAGTGATGAAAAGTGAGTTTTTAAAAATTGGAGAAAGGGGAATATATTTGCAAAATCAGAACAAATATAAAGATAAGGAAGTTAGTATACCAGGTGAGAAGATCCAATTTCCAAATAAAAGAAGCTTTAGAAAAAAGCATTCAGTGAGTTTTTTGAGAACTAAAGAACAAAAGATTTTCATCTTGAAAATTGCTCCACTGATGGACTGGAGCAGTGAAAGAAAATATCATATCCAAAATATATTAATATGAAATTTCAAAACCCAGAGAGTAAAGAAAAAAGTACAAGCAGTATACGTAAGAATAGAAATCCTTCCCAACAATTCTAATACAACTTACACATCAGTGCTGCACTACCTTTGAAATTATGAAGGGTAACTGTTTCTAACTTGGAGTTTATATCATAAATGCAAATGTAGGGCCAGTGAGATAGCTCAGTAGATGAAGCACCTGCTAAGGCAAGCACAGGGACCAGGCTTCGATCCTTGGCACCATAGCTGCTCCAGCTCCACCCCACAGGGCACTGAGCTAGGCACCAAGATCTAGCATGGAGACACAGTCCTGTAATCTCAGCTCTGGGGAGGCTGAAAACAGAGGATTACTAGGAATCTGAGCTACATAATGAGGCCCTGTACTAAATACATTTTTTAAAAATGCAAGAGCAAAAGAGATTTTTTTTTCTGAATGGAATACAAATTTTAATTTTTTTCATGAAACTACATAGTTGTTCAATATTAAAATAAAGAAATAAACTAAAGAAGATGCCATTCAGACCACAGATTTATTGGTTTGTGTCAACAGAGCGGGTCTTCCCCCTTCAGCTTGTCAATACATGTGTCGGGCATCCAGGCACGTTGGAGTTGTGCTTTACTGATCTGCTATGCAGTCCTCATGTTTTTAGTCAGATTATATTAATACCTTTTGGATATACATAATGACCATATTCATCATAGAGAATTTGTACCTGTGCATGATACATCTTGTTTTATTTTTCGCAATTCACCTGCCCTCCCTTCAGACACTTTTCCCCTCTGCAGTTAAGAAAGTTTCGTGTCCATGTTTTTCTTCTTTTTTCATTTTCCTTTACTTTTCCCTGTCTTTCCCCCACCCTCTCTCTTGTTCCCCTCCGCATTTGAACGTTTTCTTTCTATTTCTGCCAATCAAGCTGCTGTAATTACTACATATATATTGGCTTCTTGTACCAGAGAAGCAGTGTTGTATTTACATGTATGTGACCAATTTTATTTCACTTAAGAGTACAGACTCAAGGTGACTTCATTTCCTTAGAATGTCGTGTATGCTTCTTTATGGCAGAGTAGCGCTCCATTGTGTAAAAAACAAATCACAGCTGAGTTGGTTGGTCCTGGGACTGTGGGTATGCCATAGCAGAATGGTAAAGGAAAGGCAGGAAACCTGGGCCTACAAGGCTGGGTTTGGGTCCTGAATTCACAGAAGCTCCCCTGGTGCTGGGCCAGGCTGCCCGCATGGGTCTGTGCAGGGCCAACTTGGAGACTCGGTCTACACCGGTCAGCTTGGTGTCTGTGTTCACCGAGGCAGACATGGCGCTGAGAGCTGCGGCCAGTGCGTGCTCGGGCTGCTCTCTGCTGCCAGAAGGCTGCCCCTCCCGGCTGAGGGCGCGGTTGGTAAGAATGCCCTTCCTTTCTTCTTTGGTGTATCTTTTCTACTTTATCCTCCCTACCCTAGTGCTGTAAATACACACGCACATTTATGTGATATGTAAAAAGCTACTAGTTATTTTAATTGAGAATAATTTGAGGTCCATGTGATTTGATAAAGATTTAATCCTTCTTAAAGAAGTTGTGCTTTTCTACATTTAAATATATATTTGTACATTAATTTAAATGCTAACAATGCTGTCTGACTTCCCCTCAAGTCTCCATAGCTGACTTGAGAAACTCCGGAAGATACTGCGTCCACGTCTTTCAAATATGGTGAGCTGCTCTTCCTCTCCTTTGGTGTGTTGACGGTGATCCTTAATCCTCAGAATAACCGTAGCGTAATTTTCTTTCTCCTAGTAGATTCCTTCATCAATATGACCATGTGTGTTGGGTCCACTGAAAAGACCGCTACAGGGAAGACTGCCATTTGTGACTCGAGCGCTACAAATCCATTTTTATAGCATCAAGTATTTTAATAGCTTCACTCTCATTCACTATTTTGTAACAGAGAGATGTTTTACAAATATAAGGGTTTTCAAACAATGTCTTGTGAAAGGAAAGGAAAGAAAAAGGTAAAAACTAGTTTTTCCAATGCCTTCAAATGTATAAAAATTTGCAAATTAAATTTTTGCTCATTATCACTTTATTTAATTAGAACTATGATTCTAGATATCATAGACTATGTTATTATAAATCTTTGTTTGAATTAAAAGACACTGATATCCAAAGATCTGAACTGACTTCTATGTTGTCTCAATGTTAAGGACAACGTTGGCAACAAAGTTAGGCCTATTGATTAACTCTAAAATAAATTTTTTGTGTCAAAATTATATTTACCAGTAAGTCCCATATAATAATTTACATTATGATCCTATACGACAAGTCACCCTAATTTTCAATGTTTTATTAAGTGATGTGGCACTCTCAGATTTCAAATAGAAAAGTAGTTTGTAGGGAGAAGTAGAACTTTTTAATATGAGAAAAATAACCGTGTATATAGTCCAAGTGACTTTTTAGGATTTGGAATTTTGATTTAGTAGATGTTTAGCCACAGAACCCTGTCCTATGAAAACATCTAGAATATTATCATTCAAATCAAAGCTGGAAATTAATTGTGCACATTATTTTGTTCACTAACTTTGAACCCTAAGTACAGTTTAATTGGATTTCTAATTATTTTGGGCAGCATAAAGCAGAAGTCAGAGCAATCCCCTACCTTGGGTGAGTTTATATGATCTTCCGCGTTGTCATGCGCTCAGATTGCAAGTCTTCTGGAAAGATTCTATTCTGTGAATCTTATGTGTATTCCCATCAAATGGTCAATTTTGAGAGTGTTTACCGTTTTTATTTATACTGGCTTTTCATATTTCTGCAAGAGATTTTTAAAATAAAAATACCTCATGTCATGAAAGATCCCACTGGTTGATTTGACTTGGCATTTGCTGGAGTTGGCTCTTCTGGTCTTACTAATAGTACTCTCTTTACTCTTCAGGAACTGCTCAAGGAAAACAAAACACACTGCCAACGTAATGGCCCTGCAGTTCCGTACCTTTCCAGCGTCATTCGTCACTGAGTCTGTGGCCGTTGCTCTACATGAGTCACCGCGGCAGCACCCTTCCCAGTGCTGTCGCGAAAGCAACCTCACGTGGCAAACCCCAGGGCATGGCACCGTGAGCCCTCGTCTTTGATGTTACCTCCCTCACCTCCCTCATCGATATGCCACTATCGTTGCTGAAGCGTAAGACTCCAGGGTCTGAATGAATCACATGGGAACACCACACAGTCCTGGGAGAATCAATATTTGTTTGCAAAACTAATGGGCCAATTGGTAGAGGAGTAAAATTATAAATTATTGACTTTTAATCTTTTGGCCTTCTGGTGGTATAACAAAAGAGTAACAAAGAAGAAAATTCTTCAGTAAGAATTCATCATTTGAGCTTGACTATGTGCTGTATCCAGCTGTTACTAAGCACATATATTTATTTTTAATCATTTTATTTATATTTCCTAGTAATGGAACAATATAGGCTTTTCTACATATATGATTTTTAGTGAAATATACTCGACTGCAAGATGTATTCTACTACAAACCAATGCATAAACAAGATACTTTAAAAGTATCCTTGGTATTGGATAAGGTTGATATTAATAAGTAAGTAGTGTGATTTCTTCTAAGTATATCCACAGGAGTAACCGTATGGAATGAATGTAACTTAATCATTATTGTTTTCCCCAAGAAAACTTCTGTTCATCTTTCACGTGAGAGATGGATTATTTAGACCAGAAAGTTTAACATGTAAAATAATGTCACCGAGCACCTATGTTATTCCAGATGCTGTGACAGATGCTTCACATTTGTGCTTGCTTTCACTCCTTATCCTGCAAATTGGAAGAATTAAATAACTGTTTTCAGCTTGCATTATCTGTGTAGGTTATGACTTTTTTGTCAAATTCTCTTTTTCACTGTGTCCCATGTATGGATGATTGTACTTTCCAGGCATCTTGAGGTCATATTTGACCATTTTCCTTGACTAAACTAGTGGACCATGAATGCCAGTGATGAATACCACATATAACTAAATTGTTCAAGAATGTGGAGCATTTTCTGGGCACATCTTCCACGTATTGCAAGGTCTACATGGAACAAATTCACAGCTTACCTGGAGAAAAACAGAATAAATGCATTCTTCTTAAAGGTATAGTATCATAAACATAATATGTAAAGAAAAATAACATACCAGGAAAACCATATGAAATTCCAAATGAGCAAAAATATTTAGTAGCTATTAGAGTGGAAACTGATTTCGAAAAAATTTCTCCAACCGTATTTTGTTTTTCTGCAGTAGCATTTCTTCATCACGATTGAAATTGTAATGTGTTATTTCATACATTCACTTGAAAAGTGAGTGAGCCCATTGCATGTCTATTAATTTTTCTTAGCTACGTAGATTTTGCTATATTAAGATAGACATTTTAAAGCATGCAGAGATGAGGCAAGAGTACTAGATCATCCCATTAACTTATTTGCTTTCTTCTTAGCACAGTGATAGTTGTCCTTGTATCCAAACTGTAAATTCAAGATGACTTGCATTTTGGTACATTTAATATTGTCTTAAAAATTGCTTCTGCACCTAGCCCACTTGAGTCAGTATGGAAATAGTAAACAAAAAATTTAAATATCAAATATTAAATCTCCAAAATATTAATATTTAAGTTTATTTTTGTGAATTTAGTATTTCATATTATGC
>NW_004524750.1:2524421-2543708 GCF_000260255.1 Octodon degus
TATATATATTTCTCTAGAAGTTTGGGGGGAAATTTTGCTTAGCTTGCATATTAAAAAGCCAATAAGTGCCATTAATTTACCTGCCCATCGTCACGGTTGAACTTATCGTTGAGAGGGAAAGTGTCAGGACTCTTGTTCATCAATGACAGCTCTTTATTACCTTTCCCTCGAGATCAGCATCGGGGTGCCCGTGTTATCAAAGACATTAATCTGAAAATACCTGAAATACTGCTAACAATTGACTTGCTCGTGTGACTGTTTTTTCAGTTGGCTGATCATGTTAATGAGATTGGTGAACTACAGGAAATATCCTCTCTGTTATTGTGACTCTCGGAACCTGACAGTTTGGGACCTCCAGACAATCAATTTGGAGAGAGAAGACGGGCTTTGAGTCCAAATCAAAAGAATTAGTGTAAAATGAAATAGTTTATAGAATACATTATTCTCACTCGTGGAAACCTTTTCCAATTAATTCATTTTAAAGAGAATAGAAAAATAATAGATAATAGATATTAGAAATAATACATTTAAAAAAAAACTTAGATAATAGGTATTCCACAGTGGTTGTTCTATTGCAAATGGTACTCTTCAAGGTAGTGCTCAGGTGGACAGATATAAGCAAGTGAAACTGGTCAAAGTAAAATTTTTAAGCATTAAATGCTACCTAAAGTATGAAGATGAAATATAGGAAGTAAAGCCATGCTGTTATGTTGAGCTGTGGGGGACTCAGGTCAATAATTTCTGACATTGCCAGTTAAACAGAAGACCCAATGCTATTATGGTCTACTGGACTCTTTTGGAATATTTTGCTGAGTTTACACACCTATAATATTCAATAACAAAACTTAGAAAAAATGGGGTATACCGATGAATGTCCATTTTGTATCTATGTATTCAAAGTGGTTAGGATAGATATATAGTTGCATTCTCTTAATGAATAGAATGATTTGTTCTAATGGTGTTTGTAAATAGGATCTCAAGTCCACATCTTGTACAGCAACTAACCACTAAGAAGAATATATGCAATGTGTTATTTGTTGAAACTGTACTTCCGATTTGATTTGAAACTGTCTCATTGCTATTTATCAATAACATTTTGAAAAAAATAGTAATTAATAGTACAATCATCTTAGCTATCTTGTGTATCCACATGAGTGATTTTTTTCCCTTCCCGTTTTCCTTTCCCTCATCCAAATTATTTATTCCTTTTGCTAAATTTCTTTCCCTTTTACTATACCTACTGCAACCCTCAGATATACGTTCTCAGGATCTCATGCTAGTGAGAAAATATCATGTTTACACATGCAGGTCTGATTTATTTCACTTATGAGCATAGCCTTTAGTTCTATCCATCTACATATAGAATTCTCAAGTATATCTTTCTTTATAGATGAATAATACTCCAGTGTGTAAAAATCCCACATATTTTAAATCTATTCCTATATGATGGAGATTTGGGTTGTTTGCAAGTTTAGCTATGACAAACCGTACTGCTCTGAATATTGATGCACATATATCAAAGTGGTATGATGTTTAAAGTTCTTTTCTAAAACTACCCAGAAGGGAAATAGCTGGGTTGAGTAGGACCTCTAATACCAGTTTTTGAGATGTCTGCACATTGATTTCCATAGTGGTTGGACCAGTCAACACTCCCACTAAGAGGAGAAAGTGGTTCCTTTTTCCCCACAGCCCTTTCCAGCATTTGTTACTAGTTGATTTCTCTGTAAGCCATTCTTTCTGGGGTGAGATGGAATCTTAGTGTTACTTTAATTTGCATTTCTCAAATGACCAGTGTTGTTGATTTTTTTCACATATTTATTTGAAATTCTGGGAAATGTGTATTCATATCAGTTGCCCAGTTTTAGATTGGGATTTTGAATTTTGGGGGTCTGATTTTTTAGTTATCTATATATTCTAGGTAGCAGTTCTTTGTCTGAGAGCCTATTGGTTAAGATTTTTTCCCAATTTATAGGTTTTCTCTTCACTCCATTGGTGATTTTTTTTTATGCACAGAATCTTTTCAATAAGATGACATCTCAGTTGTTGATTCTTTGAAGTATTTCCCCAGTAGTTTAGTTTTTGTCCATGAACTCTCTGCTTACCCATGTGTCTTCATGATTTCTACCTACTGTATCTTCCTGTAGATTTAGTGTCTCTGTTTTAATGTTTAGATTTTTAAGCCAGTTTGACTTTAGTTTAGTGCATGGTGACAGGCTTGGTTCTAGGTTTAGCTTTCAGTATGTGGAAAGACAGCTCTTCCAACACCATTTGTTAAAGAGCCTCTTTCCTCCAGTGAATAGGTTTTCCGCCTTTACCAAAGATACGGTGGCTGAGTGTGTTTGTAGTTCTGTCTGCATCTTCTAATCTGTTCCACTGATCTTCCTCTTTTTTTTCCTGGAGCATGTTGATTTTATCGCAGTAGCTTTGTAGTATAATTTCCAGTCAGAAATTGTGATGCCTCCTGCCTTGCCATTGTTGGTCAGGATTGCTTTTGTTATTTTAGGTCTTTTCTGGTTCAAAATAAATTTCAGGGAAACTTTGTCTAGATACATGAAGTATAGCCATATCATAATGTTGGTTCTTCCTATTCATGAGGAAGGGATATCTTTATACTTTCTGAAATCTTCTTCAATCACTTTTTTTTCAAGAGAATTGTAATTTGCATTCTATAGCTCTTTTACTTCGTTAGATTAATTCCTAAATATTTCATTTTGGGGGGAGTTATTGTAAAAGGTAATTTTCTAATTTTTCTCTCAGTGAGTTGATTGTTTGTGTAGAGGAACGCTGTTGATTTTTGGTTTTGACTTTGCTTCCTGCTCTGCTATGGAATTTGTTTATTAATTCTAGGAGTCTCTTAGTGGAATGTTTCTGAGTCTTCCCTGTAGAGTATTGTTATGGTTTGGGGTTTTTTGCAAGGTGGAAAGTGCAGTACAGGATGTTTGTAATGATATTTTATAATGAATCACAAAAGAATAACATACTACAAGTGCAGAAAATCTATCCACACACTCAATACTAATGAATCCATCTGAGGGCTTAGAGCTCATAACAATGCCTCTGACAAGTCCAACTGGAGGCCTAGAGCCCACAACAAAGTCCTACTCAAGTCCACTTCATGGATATGTGCTGGAAAGGCCCAAAGGTTAGTGGTGAGACCTAGGAAACTTATGCCAGTAGGATGAAGGATCTATGCTTGAAAACTGAGGGATCTGTACTGCAGCTAGGAAGCAATGCTCCGGGTAAGCACCAGAGCTCCCCCAAAAGTACTACAGCCATCCTCAGCAACAGTGAGGTCCCGAGATCCTTCAGTGATGAGGAAAGCCAAGTTCCCATCAGGAAAGCCAGTGTGACAAGGTTCATGAGGCTGAGCAGTGTACCATCTTCTCCTCTGGAGCCCGGAATCAGTGCTCAAGTTGAGGACCCAGCTTCACTAACGTTCACTGGGAAAGCCAGTATGACAAGGTCCTCCAGCAGAGCAGCCCAAGAAAGCAAACAGCTTCCAAAGCCCCAGCAGCTTCTCCAAGCAGCATCCCTAACAGTGTTGTGGCAGCTTTTCCTGTTTTGCCTTTATGCTGCTGGCAACATCCCTCAGGTGGGCCTCCTGCACCCAGCACCATGCTAGTTAAATTCAGCTGGATGTAGCAAGTTGACCACCTTTTGGCTATCCACCACAAATATCGTGTCATTTATGAAAAATCATAATTTAACTTTTTCCTTTCCAATTCTTATTGGCCTACAGTTCTCTTTTTTGGTTGAGTGTCTAACTGCTCTGACTAATGTTTCAGAACATTATTGAATAGGAATGGTGATAGTGGACATTCTCATCTTGTACCTGATTGTAGAATCAAAGCTGTAAGTTTTTCAGTATTTAGAATTACGTGGACTATTCATTTGTCATAGATGGCTTTTATCAGATTGATGCCTTGGCCATAAATTCCAAATTTCTGTAAGGTTTTATCATGAATGAGGGTTGGACTGTCAGAGCTTTTTCTGTGTCTATTGAGATGATCATATGAGTTTTGTTTTTGGCTCAGTTGATATGGTATATTACATTTATCAATTTGCATATGCTGAACCATCCCTGCATCCTGGGATGAATCCCACTTGGTAATGATGTATAATCTACCTGCTGATTTTCTACATTCTATTTGCTAGTATCTTTTTGAGGATTTTTGTGTCTACATTCACGAGGCCCTTAGTTTTATTTTTAGGTTGGGTGTTTCTCTGGCTTTGTTATCAGTTTAATACTTGACTTGGGAAAGGAATTAGGGAAAATTGCTTCCTTTTCAATTTCTTTGAAGGGTTTGAGGAGTATTTGGATTAAATCTTCTCCAGATTTCTTGTAAAATTCAGCGTGAATCCATTAGGACCTGAATTTTTCTTTTTTGGGAAGTTTTCTTTTTGTTACATTTTCAGTTTTGTTCACTGATACTGGGCCATTCAGAATTTTTGTATCTTCTGGATTCAGGTTTGGTAACTCATACATATCTAAGAGTATGTCCATTTCTTCTGTGTTTTCCAACCAAGAGAGTAGATATAGATGATCTGATTCCCCTGGATCTGTAGTAATTTCATCTTTTTCATTCCTTATTGCTTGAATTGGAGTTTTTTTTCCTTCTATTATAAGGTTGTCTAGAGGTTTACTAATTTTATTTAATCTTTCAAAGAATCAACTTTTTGATTTGTTAATTATTTGTATTGTTTTCTTTGTATCAATTGCATTCATTTCTGCTTTGATCTTCATGATTTCCTCCTTTTTTTTTTTTTTTGCGGTGGGGCTCAGAAACTGGGGATTGAACTCAGGCCCTTGTACTTGCCAGGCAAGTGCTTATTCTACTGAGCCATCTTCCCAGCCCCTGACTTCCTCTTCTTTTCTAAAACCTCCACAGAAACCTTTAGATATCATTCCTAGAAGACTTTTAAGTGGAATGTAACATTCAAGGAGTACTTTGTCCTAAAACTCTGGATAAATTTTCTGAAAATTCTCTCTACTCTATGACTTAAATTGCAAAAACAATAAAAAGAGAAGTAGAACATAACTATGAGAAGAATAAACTATTTTTTCCTTTAATTGTTATGCGATGTCACTCTGAAAAGTGTATGCTTCAATTAGCGCATGTTCACAGCACATGTTGATGATAATCTGCTGTGGTGGTCTAAAAGAAACACTGCCTGATACTTGAAGAGTCTTTTAATTTGGAAAACAGGAGAAATCCATAAGCTTATTTAATTTAAATCAGCAAAGCAATGATACAGTATCATATGGCAATTTCTTGTGAATACCTAAAAGAAGTCAGTGGATGGAAGTGGATATAGCATGTAGGAGGAGCCAAAGAAGAAGCATAATAACATTTTGTTGCATCACACAATGCATTTTGTATTTTTTTAAAAGAATCAAGCCTTCAAAATGTGCCTTCTTATATATCATTTGCTATATGCCCCCCACAAAGGCATCATCTCTGTTCTAAATTGAAAAATTCCCTTAACTGATCTGTCTTCTACTTTGGCTCCAAGCAACATATCTTCTATAGTCCAAAAGTTAGAAAACTCCTTATAAAATGGCAATACGATCCTGTCATTGCTCTGCCTGCTCTACAACTTTGCATAACTGCGAAATCCACATATGCAATGAGTACATGGTGTTGCCAGCCTGGTCCCTCACCTGACTGCACATTATTTTCTGTTCTAGGTGCATTAGACTTTCAGACACTTCAGAAGTGCTCCCCAACACTTCTGCTCCCTGAGCCCACACCTTCACCATGATGCTCTAACTCATCTTCCTGAAGGCAAGCTTCACTTTTCCCCAGTGGCTCTCGTCAGCTATCTAACCTTTGTCATTTTCTCCTGGGACGACTTTAATCAAGTGCCTGGATTCTCTTCTTCATAACATTTAATGAGACTTACAGCTGTGTGATTATGCCAATTAAGAAATGAAATGATCTGATGTTAAAGAGTAAACAGTAAGAAAAACTTGACCCCAAGAGTCCATAGTTTACATTAGGTAGAATTTGACTTTTCACTCTCAACACTGTTCAAAGGTGAATAAGCTTGGCCTGGAGTAGAAGCCTTGCAATCTTATCACCTGTTTTTTTTTTCATTGAATTCAATATACTTGTAATATTTACCAATATCTTATTGGGCAAAGGGAAGGAAAAACAGGGACAGAGAAGTTCATAGTGCACTGAAATGCTAGTGGCCCAAACATAACTATATGGTCACATTTAATTCAGAAAAGGGTGAGGAAATATTGTGAAACTTGTTGACCAAATTAGTCCAGTTACAAGAAAGGAGGAAAGAAAAAATAGTAGAGCACAAATAGCACCCTTACACTATTAATTTTTAAGTTTTTAATGTCTCTATTTTCCACTAGATTTTAATTTTTATTAAAGAAAAGAAACTTTTAAAATCATGTAATTGCCATAAAAAGTATTCAATAGCTATACTTTAATTAAATAAGTACCATTAATTTAGGATCTTTATTTTTAATTTTTGCCATATTCTTTTTGCAGTCCTCAAAAGTATCTGATATTATAAAGCATATTCATGTGTTTTTAATATTTCCTACTAAACTGTAAGACCCAAGAAAATGGGGATATTTGTTGTTTATTTCAAAGGTATAATCTCAGCATGTACTATGCTCTGGTCCCTAAATAATTGCACAGTGAATTAGTGAATTTATATAAAATATTAGTTCTCCACTAAATATAAGTGTTTACACGGTTGAACACATGACACAGTTGAGTTCTTCTCTACGTCCCAGGGTTTCCCTGCCTATTATCATGTCACCTCCTCCCTGGCAGCCTCACTGAGTAGCTTTGCTCACACCAGTGAGCGCCTGTGAGCACTCCGTACTGCAGATTCTCTGTACGTCTCCTTCCTTCTAGTGGGTCGGGGCAGGTGACAGCTGTTATGACACACAAGCTTTCACCTCCCAATGGGCCAACTCCACCCAAAAGAAGCATATTTTTTCTCTTGAGGATAGTAAAATCCTGGTTGATAATGGTTACCTTATTCTGGGATACGTGTCCTTTTAGTTTATTTAAGACATAACAAGAAATATCTGAAACAGGCCAAATCAGATCAAACTAATATTTGGTAGTATAATCTTAAAAATTGTGATTTAAAAAATAAAGTATGTGGATTACCAATTAATTTAGTATGTCTTTCCTTTTCGCTTTTAATTTGCCTTTTTGCCTATGGATATTGATAGCTACTATTACTTGAATTATTATGATTTACTAGATATTGAACTACTACTAATGATCACAAAAGTTTCTATTGGGAAGCTGGCTTTGAGGAAGAAATTTATTTGAAGATTTGAGTTTGATACACTTCAGTATATTGTAAAAAAGAGACAGTGCTGTTTATACGGGTTGAGTAAGCAGAGAGATACTAAAAATATGGGTTTATAGAAAGTCATGTGCAGTTTATTGATTAATTATCAATGCTAATATAAAATACAGTAGCATAACAATAGATTTGCTCAAAATGAGTAGCGTTGAGGTCTAGAACTCTTTTACTAGCTTATACAGTTCAATAATAGTTTAGTGGTTTTATGCCAGTGAATTTTTGTTAGTCTGACTTGTACCTTTAGGCTATTTACAAATAATTATTTTCTCAGTTATAAACAAAATGTATTATTATGATTATGAGAAATTACTGAGGTTAAATGAGTAAATTATAATAAAATTCCAAATTTTATAACTATTTTTATATAAAATCTGTATTTACTTTTTAAATTTTCAAAGGTTTTAGCTTAATTTTTAGCTTATCTCCTATATTCATTTTTATGAAGATAGTTTAATAAAAGTATTTTCAGTTAGGCTAGAAGTGAAACAGAGATAGACAATGAGTGGTGGACCACACAAAATCAAGTCAAATTTTGTTAACAGAAATTGGAAAAAATTTTTGATCTAGGGAATAATATTCTGCTTATAAAAAAAGAAAACAACTTTCCAGCATCCTCAGTACTCTTGACCATAGCTAAAGGCAGTAAATCTATCTGTCTGTCTGTCTGTCTGTCTGTCTGTCTGTCTGTCTGTCTGTCTATCTATAGTGAGCTTCTAAACAATAACTACAAGAGTATATTTAGTTCCTGCTTTAAGGTTTCCTGTGGTTGTTTAGCAGGGTGGAGTAAAATGCCAGCAAATGATGGCTTCTTCAGGGCCTGGAAAAGTCAGAGCTGGAAAACCACTAGTGGCGAGAAAAATGGAAGAGCTTTGCAGATCAAATAATGTGGAGAAAAGAACTAAGTAGTCTGGAGCTGAACCCGGGCTTGAGTCCCCTGTCTCTAAGCTACCAAGCACAAGTCTGGACCAGAAAGATGTGGCATCCCCAGTCTGTGACACACAGCTTGGAGCAGTAGCCCAGGTGCAAATACAAAGCTTAGTTTTACCCTAAAAGTGACCCCTTCTTCATGAGAAACTAGCTGTGGAGCAGAAATCCCTACTGCGCAAGTCATAATTTGGAGTGCTTTAATCAGAAGTCGTCTCAAGAGGGAATTTTTGTTCAAGACTGAGCTACTCTGGGAATCAGGAGTCACAGAAAAACCGCACTCTAGGGTCACTGCGGTCCCCCTCCCACAGTGACTGGGAGTTGTCCACAGAGAGACAGCCAGTCACAGTCCCTGAGAAAAGTTTAAGCAGTGGAAAACTCAGGCTTTCCAAAACACTCAGCGGTTTTGCCCTCTGTCCTGAGGAGCCAGAGTTTTTGCCGATGGCTTCTGAGCAGGTTGGCTCTGACCACACTAGGATTACACCTAGTGGACGCTGGGCACCATTGTTGCCAACCTCCGGCACAGAATTCAGTACAGCCCAGTACTGCGTTGCCTTCCCAGTCTCCTAATATGAGCAGAAGTACACCTTGTCCTGGGCATTTGCCATATGCACGGGACACAGCGGGCTGTCTAGAGCAAGCCCTTGATGCCCCAGCGCTCCGTGGTGCAGCCGTGCAGCATCTCTGCCTGCAGTTTATCCCTCCACACCGCAGCACTCCAGTGGTACAAGTACTGGAAGGAGCCATTCGCCAGGCATCTCAGCAGAGGAGAAGTTTTCAGTGCATTTCCTCTATTACGTGTTTTTCTTTGTTCCTTTTTTTCTTTTTCTTTTCTTTCCATTTTTTTATTGTTTTGTCATATTTATTTATTCCATTTACTTTTTATTCTTTGATTGTTTTTATCACACCTTTTCTTTCTGACATGTCACTCCTTTCATTTTATTTTTTACCCCTTCAACTTTTTATTGTATTTGCTATCAACCTTTAATATTTTAGCCTTTAATTTGCTCCTTGTCAGTTCTGCTGATGTAAGGTACACTGTAGGAGAGATGTAGCTGCTCCTCTCGCTTGTTGTCCATGGTGTGTTCATCTCTTATTCACTGGCACAGCTACGTTTTTGTCTTCCCAACATGATGCTGGAGAGCAAGTTCTCCAAAGAAGTCTGGACACCAGCAGGAGCCTCAAGTAAAATTGAAAGATAAATGCATTTCCGCAAATGTCCAAATATTAATCTATAAATATAGGAAGCATAAAAGTTAGGGCAACAGGAGTCTTCCACATGTCCTAATTCACTGTAGTAACTGAATACAAAAACATTAAGTGAAAGGAAAAGCAAATAATTCAAATAACTGATTTATAAAATGATTAGCTTTTTGTAGAATAAAATGAAAGCTGAATGGACTCAAGGAGACAATGGATGCAAGGGAGAAATTCCACATATTGATACTAATGCTGTGAAGCAATCAAACCAAATTTCTGGAAATTAAATGAATGCAATAAGTCAAATAAAATATCAGTGGAAACCTTTACTGCTAGAGAGAACTGTGAAGAAGAAAGAATTCCAGAATTTACAAATAAGGTTGGAATTAATACACACAGACACTAATGAAGAAAAAATGAAAGATAATAAAGAAAACATCTAAGAACTCTGGGGTATAATTAAAAACCCAAGAGTGGCCTTCCACAGTGAACAGTGGGTGACCTTGGTCCAGCACCTGCCACCATAAGTGTGGCATGAGAGCTGGAGAGCACAGGATTGCAGGGAAGAGATTAGCATGCCAAGCTGGGTGCCTGAGCAGCCCCTGAGCGCCAAGCCTTGCTCCCCACTGCAAGTTCCCAGAGTGGCCAAACCAAGGGCAGCTAGAGGGACAGCTGGCCCAAGGGCATCCAGCGCAGGGATGGAGTTGGTGCATGTGGACCTGGCTTGTGTGGGCAGAGTCCTGATCCAGCCTGAGTCTCACCGGATAGGGATGGGAAGCTCGTCGGCACCCTGCCTCCAGTGTGCACAGATGTCTGTGTCCAGCCCCGCTCTGGAGGTGGGCTGCCAACTTGCCTTCCAACCTACTCAAAACTACTTCTTGGTTTGAGCTCTGCTCCTCTTTCCTAGTGTGTGTGAGAGAATCATGTGTCCAACACAATAGAAAACTTATTTTTGCTGTTTTCCTCTTCTGTTCAGTCCTCCCCTTTTATTACATTTTTGCTTTTTCTTTTCTTTTAACAGTGTGTGGATGCAATTGTGTATTTTTCTTCCTCTTGCCATTTTCTTCCTATATCATTTACAGAGATTAAGGGAATTATCTCTTGTCCCCATTTATTTCTTCTTTTATTCATCTTTTTACCTGGCTTCTTTGTCCTGTTTTTAAGTTTCTATTTTCCTTTTCCTTCTTCTCTTCCTGCCTCATCTGTCTCCCTTTAATCTTTCTCCAATATTTATATAAGCAGCCAAACCCTGTCTTACCCCCATCTCTCACTACTGAGCTAATGCAAGCTCCTTCTGTTATCTCCTCTAAATACACGACTTTATTTCCACTACCACGAGGATTCTTTGACCTCCTGATTTCTCCTTTCCATTCCACGTAGCAGGAGATTTTGAAAGAATACATTTTTTCCTTTCCTTTCCTCCTCCTTGATGTTATCTAGTTCCTAAAACTCAGAGCTTTAGCTAACTGATTATATAAAATTACTGTTTATAGTAATTTTTATTACTGTAGTAAATTTTACAGCACATTGTTACTGTGGAAAGAGACATCGCTACCACATTCAGTGCATGTTAACTGTGGCCAACCCTCGGGCACTTAGGTCACTGTCGTTTCTTCTCCAAGCTAAGGGGACCAAAAGTGACTTTCGTGGTACATTTCCACCTGGCCCAGATAGGTGCCCCTGAAACTGATTTGTCTGTCAGTTCTGCAGCTGACTTGATGGCGTTGGAATACTCTTCACTCAGTGGATAATTTTATGGCAGAATATCACTGTCGCCCCTAGGGGTAGGGAGTTTCTAATTGTAAAATCCAAACTTGATCAGATTCTGCAAGAATAAGGGAGACCTGGCAGAAAGAAGCCCTGTGGGTGACCTAGGGACAGTACTGCGGTGGGCGACTGAGAGCAGTGACGGGCCTGAGCCCTCCGATTCTGGAGCAGGGAAGCTGGATGTGGCCGGCTTGTGCCATGTCCCCCGGAATGCCCTGTGCTCCATCAGGTGTTTTACAGCTTTGACTTTTGTTCGATTCTTGGTTCATTTAGTATTGTGGGGCTATGTCATGTCCTTTTGTCATGTTTTACATTTTTGCTTTTGGCATTTTTTTCTTCCATTGGCTCTGGCTCAATGGTGGCTAAATTATCTCCTTCATCTGAGCCCCTGTCCAGCTTCTTTACCTCAAACATCCAAAGGAATATTGTCGTGTTTCTTTATTTCTTTAACAAATACACCAATGCCTCCTCACAAGGTTTTAATTTCGGGAACTTAACCTCTACAGCTACTCCATTCCTCGCAGTGTTCAAGCCTCAGTCCTCCCACCCAAAGCTTTTGCTCCTCTGTGTCACATGCAGCATATTCTCCTCCCTACACGCGGATTCTGAGAACCACGTAGCTGCTTCCAACCGAAGAGCAGACACCGCTTCTCCCATGCCTCACAAATGCCCACAGTACCCTCTAGAAACTCTTGGTGCCAACCCTTCAACTCACGGAACATAATTCCAGTAGATTCAAGCCCTGCGTCGAGTTCTCACCCGCCACTGTGCACCCCTGTAAACCTCACCCTGAGTGTCCTACACTCCTCCAGTCGCTTGCCCTTCCCCTCCCCCCAGCTCACTCACTGCGGAACAAGCACAAATAGTGAGCAGCCATCGCCAGCACAGAGGCCAGGACAAGAGGGGAGGCGCGGCTCCAAGGGCCGCCAGCAGAAGCGCTGAGCTGCTGTGACGTTCACAGCCAGAAGCAATTTCAGCAAAACATAGAGACAGAGTCTAAGTCACTTAAAATAACAATAAATATCAGAAGTAAGTATGTGAAAGCTGAAAATGGTTCATGGGTAGACTTCACCCTATTAAACATCCTCATATAAGCCACAAACTCCCCTCACTCTCTTGGTCCCCAACCTGTAATGTACACCACTACATGACATACGCCAAGATCATTAAAGTGGACATACCTCTGGGACATCTGTACCCCAGGCCTACTGTGATACAACCTATGATAGCCCAGACTCGGAATACACCTTGGTGCCCAGAAACAGATCAATGGAAGAAGGAAATGTAGCACAAAAGCCCAGTGGAGTATTATTCCACAACAAAGAATAATTAATTGTTTTGTATGTAGCAAAACAGGGAGAAGTTTGGAGACTATCATGTTGTATGAAATAAACCAGAACCAGAAAACAAATATCTCCTTTTCTTGTTAGGTGGAACCCAGAAAGCTGATAGAAAAATGGAAGAGATTATAATTAAACAACAGGAAAGGGGTGGGGTGGAGGGGGAAGGATGTACATGGATGGAAACCGGGAGGATAGAAATGAGTACAACATGTACTTTGAAACCCTCCAAAACTGTAAAACTTGAGGGAAAGATAGAGTAAGAGAGTGGATGGGGCCGGTGAAAACGATCCAACTAACTCATGATCGTGCACGACTCTGCCAAGTGAAGCACGTTGGTCTGCTCAACCCATAAGGCAGGAATCAAAGGGGAAAAAGAAGCAAATGTAAGGTGCTCTTCACTTAGGATTTTCCCAACTATGTTTTTCTTCTCTTTTTAATGACCGGGATTTTACCCCTCAAAATTAGTACACCTCCTTTACTAACTAAAAGCTACGCATTCTCTCTTATCTCCTGTTGTACCTTTCCAATGTCAAGCAAAAATGTGTAGATAATGATTATTTGTTCAAGAAGTGAAAACTGAGGCTTCCGGGAAGACGGGCAGCCCAGCCGCCAGGTCGAGGAGCAGCCCCGCGGGGACTCGGCGCCCAGACACGGGGACACGGCGGCGTGGGCAGGACGGAGCCAAATGGGTCCGAGGCCAGGAAAGATCTGCAGAGAGCAGGAGGAGCAGAGAGCGGCTGCAACCGGGAAGGCTGGAAGGGACAGGCAGACCCCGTGCACACCGGAGGCCTCCGCGGAGCCCTGCGCCAGAGCAGCGAGGGGCGTCCCCCGCGCAGCCCAGGAGGGCAAGCGCCGGCCGTCCTGGGAAAGGCCGGCTGAGCTGGACCAAGGGGCACCAGGAGGACGCCCCCGGGACGTAAGACAGCTGTGGCGGGGGCTGACCCCACCTCGCCTCTGGAGGCCACCCCTGAGCGTCAGAGGAAACGGGGTGCGGGCCCATGGGGGTGCCCTGCTGCCCGCGGCGAGGCTGCTGAAGGCTCGCGGCTTGGCTGAAGCAGATCTGGGCTGGGCCTGCCCACATTGTCTTCCAGGAGCAGCCGGGTGCATCTTGACGGAGAATATATGTTGTTCATTTTTTAAAAAAATTTCTCTCTGTCGATTTATTCTGCATTTTTCAAGTTATTACAATAGAAGTAAGAGCAGGCCAAGTAACTCAGTGGATTAAAGCGCCTGCTTAGGCAGACGTAAGGGCCGGGAGTTCGTTCCCCGGGCCTGCAGTGCCACCCCGACACCGGGGCATGCTGAGACTGTGCTTGAGACTGTGCGTGGTGACACGTGCTTGTAATCCCAGATCTTGGGGGGCTGGAAACAGGAGAATCACTGCGAGTCTGATCTATGCAGTGAGATCCTTTAGACCCTGATCCAAATACAAAAAGAAAAAAAAAAAGAAAGAAAAGAAACAATTGCAGTTAGGTATCGCCTTTTTCCTTTCTCACTGTACGACTTTGTGCCTTTTCTTTCTTTTCTCTTGATAAGGTTGGCTACAGGTTTATCAATTTTACTTATTCTTTCATAGAACCAGCTCTTCAATTCATTAGTTCTTCATATTGATTTCTTAGTCTCCTCTGCATTAATTTCAGCCCTGATCTTTATTACGTCCTTGTATGGGCTTTTGACTTGACTTGCTCTTCCTTTCCTGGATGCTTGAGGTGCAAAATTTGGTTGTTTATTTGTGCTCATTCTGTTTTCCTGATTTGAAAATTCACTGCTATGAATTTCCCTCTTAGCACTGCTTTTGTTTTATCCCACAGGTTATGATAATTACCTGAATTTTCATTTAATTATACATTATGTTTAATTTCTTCTTCAATTTTATCTGTGACCTATAGGCTATTCAAAAGGATGTTATTTAATTTACATGTGTTTATGAAGTTCCTGCAGCTTCTCTTGCAAATAATTCCCAAATTCACTGCACGATAGTCAGATAATTACTTGGGATAATTTCAATACCTTTGTATTTACATAATCATTCTATGAGACAGTATGTGGTCTATTTTAGAGAACAACACATATGCAGCCCACAAGACTGTGTATCCTAATGTTGTTGGTTGCAACACTTAAAAAAATCACATGATCACCTCAACAGATGCAGAAAAAGGTTTAGATAAAGTACAACACTCACTCGTGATAAAAACCCTATAGAAAATTGAAATAGATGGCCTAATAAAAGAAATTTAGGGCAAATCAACAGTCAACATCATACTAAATGGACAAAACTGAAAGCTTTTGTCCTAAAATCAGAGACAAGACAAGAATGTCCATTATGATCATTTCTACTCAATATAGTTCTAAAGCCATTAGCCACAGCAGTTGGACAGTGCAAAGAATAAAAGGAATATGGATAGGAAAGGAAGAAGTAAAATTACTATTATTCACAGACAGCATAACACACTATATGGAAGACCCCAAAAACTCCAACAAGTACTTCTAGAATCAATAATCAAATTCAATAGCTTAGCTGTTTACTAAGTCAGCACTCAAAAATCACTATTATTCCTTACACAAGCAACAGACTCACTGACAGAGAAAAGTAATGAAACCATACCCTTCACAATAGCATCCAAAAAGAAATGAAATACATAGGAATCAATCTAACAAAGGTAGTAAAAGAGCCGTATGTTGAAAATTACAGTGATATGAAAAAGAAGACTAAGCATATATCAGAAAATTAAAAGATAGCTGTTACTCATGGATAGGAAAATCCAACATTGTAAAAATTGACAAGCTCCCAATTTTGACCTACCTACTATTAGTATACTTAGAGAAAATATTCTTAAAATTTATTTGGAAAAGAGGGGACATAAAATGGAAAAAGCAATCCTGGGCAACAAAGGAAAGGCAACAGGCATCATGATCCCCAACTTGAAATTATAATACCAAGCTACTGTGATAAAATCAGCATGGTAATGGAAGAAAAACAGACTTGAGGATCAGTAGTACAGATCAGAAGTTTTAGCAAAACTGAAAACACACTCAGCCAACTTGTCTTTGACAAAAGGGCCAAATGCATTCACTGGAATAAAGATAGTCTCTTTAAAAAATAGTTCTGAAAAAACTGAGTCTTTGTATGCTAAAGATTAGACCCAGGTCTATCAGCATGCTCTAAGATAGAGTCAAAATGGACAAAAGTTCTAAGTTTTACAACAGGAATAATAAACTTATTGGAAAAAAAGTAGGTAGAAATCTTGAAGACATAGGAGTAGGCAGAGAGTTCATGAACCAAACTAATTGGCATGAGAAATACTTTAAAGAATCAACTGGGCTCTCATCTTTTTAAAAAGTGTTTGCACATCAAAAGAAATTACCAACAGTGTAGAAAGACAGCACATAAAGTGGTAAAAAATTTTAGCCAATCATATTTCAATTCTAGTTTTCTGAGGAGTCTTCACACTGATTTCTATGGTGGTTGACCCAACAGTGGGGAAGGGTTCCTTTTACTCCCCAGCCTCTCTAGCATTTGATATTGGTCAACTTCTTGACGATAGCCATTTTTTTCTGTGGTGAGATGGAAGCTCCGTGTTGTTTTAATTTGCACTTCTTGAACGACCCATAATGTCGAACATTTTTTCATGTATATCTTCATTTGTATCATTTGTATATCTTCATCTGTGAAGTGTATATTCATCTCTGATGCACATTTTTTGATTGGATCTTCGAATTTAGGGGGCCTGATTTAAAAAAAAAAAAACTTTTATTTTTTGTATTTTAGTAAGGGGGAAAATTCTTTATATGTTCTAGATAGAAGTCCTTTGTCTGGGGGACACTTGGCTAAATTTTTTCCCCCAAATTTTGGGTTTTCTTTTTCACTATGCTGGTGATTTCTTTTGAAGTGTACAAATCTTTCAAAAAGATAAGATCCCAGTTGTTGATTTTTTGAAGTATTTCCCTTGCAGTTTCTTTTTTCATGAATTCTCTACCTGCCCCTATGTCTTCAAGATTTCTATCTACTTTTTTTCTCCAGTAGATTTAGTGCTTCTATTTTAATAATTAAACCTTTGATCCATTTTTACTTTAGTTTTTAAAACAGAAGCACTAAATATCCTGGACAATACAATAGGTAGAACTCTTGATGCTATGAGTGTAAACAAAGGATTTATCCAACTATCACTAAAAATCCACACCTGGGATCTGACCTTATTTAAAAAGGCTTTTGCACAGCAAGAGAAATGACCACCAGAGTAAAGAGACAACCCACGGTGTAGAAAATATCTTTGTCAGTTATTTCTCAAGTGACTACTGTGTAGAATATTATAAAGAACTAAAAAGATGCAGAACCCTGACATTTAAAAACCCAATCAAAAAATTCCATTGAAATATGTAATCACTCTTATGGTTAAGATGAGGAAATGGCAAATCAATGTATAGAAAACTGTTCAATATCATTGATCAGTAAATAAAAACAATACTGAGATACGATCTCACTCCATAAAAGAGATGGTCATCAAGAAATCAACAAATAATGAATGCTAGTGGGGCTGTGGAAGGAAAGGAACACTTCTGCATTGTTAGTGGTAGTGTAGAGTTGCCTAGCCATGGAGAAGTCAGCTGGGAGATTCCTCAAAAAACTGGGACTTGAGGGTCAATTTGACTCAGCTGTTGCCTTCTTGGTGTCTTCCCCAGAGGCCTAAATGTATCATATCACAGTGATATGTACACACCCATGTACGTAGCGGCACAGCTTCTAACAGTTAAACAATGGAAGCAACACAAATGCCCATCACTGGTTGAATGGATGAAGAAGTGTTTCTTTTGTGTGTTTGTTTCTACGTTTTTATACAATGTGTTCCTACTCAGCCATGCAGATGGATAAGCTTGAGACATGTTGAATTAAAGTGACACACTTCGGGACCACACTATTCAGTGAATTAAGTCAGACACCTGTGTAAATTCTGCTTTGTTTCTCAGATGGGAGAAGCTAAAAATGTAAAAAGGACTGAAGTGTATAAAACATACTGTGAAATAGAAAGCAAATATTCAGTGGAAAGGCGAACTAAGGAGGGGGGTAAAAGCAAGGAAGGAAAAATGTTTTTTAAATGAGAACAGAAGCAAAATTGAAAACAAATGTTTGTAATTATGGAGAGGAAAAGGATATGGGAAAAATCAAATTATGTGTATGTACAAATTCTCTATAACGAGTATAATTTAAAATGTATAAATAAACTTAATTTTTGTAAAGGAAACCTAATTGAACTTTATACATTGATAAACTATCACTAAAAATAAAAACAGGGCCGGTGAGATAGCTCAGCAGTCTAAAGCGCCTGCTTAGGCAAACATAGGCAAGCGTGTAGGGACCCTGGTTTGATCCCTGACACTGTGTGCTGCTTCAGCCCTGCCCCCAGGGGAGCTGACTTGGCCACAATAAAAAATAAAGAAATAAAAACAAAAATAATTTTCCCATATTACAGCCCCTTCTTGTGCTCATGTCTGGTTATTCTGATAAACTTACCACAATTAACTTTAATCATTGACTTCTCTTCGACTTTTTGTCATATTTCTAAGTGGAAAAATGCTAATTTCATGTGACTTGAAATAATAAAACAATTTTGAAATTGCCATATGGGAATAAAATGCCATAATATCAACCAGAGATTGCTAACACTGGCTGTCTGCCTTATTGATCATTAGCGATATATATATATATATAATTATATATGTAATTTATATTCAATATAATTAGTATATTTCTATTTAACATTTCATAAAATATATTTTACATTTTATGTAATTAGTACAGGGTCTACAGGGTCTCACTATGTGGATCAGACTCATAGTGATTGTCCTATTTTCAGCCTCCCAAGCACTGGGATTACAGGCACGCGCCATCATGCCTAGTCTCAATTGCAGTCTCAGCGCACCCCAGCAGCGGGGCTGGTACGGCATTCTGGGGATCGAACCCCAGCTGCTGCCATCTGCCTAAGTAGGTGTTTTAATTCACCGAGCTATCTGGTTGGCCTGCCCTTCCTTCCTTCCTTCCTTCCTTCCTTCCTTCCTTCCTTCCTTTCTCTCTCTCTCTCTCTCTCTCTCTCTCTCTCTCTCTTTCTTTCTTGTTTGTTTTTTTTTTTCCTTCTTATGGTGATCATTTAATAGTGACCCTTGTTGTCCAAAGGAATTTCACCTACAGCTTCAAGACACTCAATTGCGTGTCTCCCTGGCCACATGTAGGTGACAGCAGTAGCTTACCAAGAAGTGAGGTAGACCCCAGGACCCTGGGAAGGAGGAATCTAGCAGGAGAGGGAGGAGTCAAAAGAGACCACCAGTTGTATGACCCATAACAGAACAATAGGAGCAGGAACTCAGCCCAGGTCCAGGGGTATGAAAAAGATGAGTGATATCTGTGTTTTAAAGATGCAAATAGAAGGTAATATAAAATATTTTCACATGAAATTATTTGAACTTTGAAGGTACTTGGTCTAATAAGATTTTTCCAATTTTTATTTTTCTAGTAGGTTTGCAATAGTAAAAAAAATTAATTCCCTAAACTACCTCATTCATGCACAGTGCTATATCAAGCCTATTACCATTTTTCTTCCAGCATCTATTTTAGTTTGTTTCAAAATTTGATGAAAGTTCACATGAAAAGACTATGATGAGTTCTTATAAGAACAAGAATTCTGTTTGCCTATGAAATTTGCTCTTCCTT
>NW_004524750.1:2543921-2572972 GCF_000260255.1 Octodon degus
CTCTCCTCTCTTTTCTCTTCCCTCTCCTTTTCATTTCATTTTTCTTTTTTATGTAGGAACTGAACATAGTATCTTTACACTGAACTAGATTCCTGCCTCTCTATTTTCAGAAAAGTTCTCTCTAAATTACTACATGGCCAGGCTGGACTCAAATAGCACCTCTCTTCCTTCAGCCCCCAGAATCCTGTGGTTACCGCACTCTGCTGTCTTAGAAATTTCTAATACCAAAAAGTTCCTTACATTCTTGCTTTAAATGATAAAGATAGATAGTTGTGACACATGTCATGACACTAAATTTGCATTGGGGATTAGCATTAAAAATATTATATATCGGAGATGAAGTTAGAAAAATTGTACCTTCTGGAAGAATCATTTGGTAAGAGAGAGGTAGGTGGATGTTTTTGCCAAGTAGCTGAACTTGGTATGAGTTTGTTTTGCCCAGGTGTGCCAGCCTGCATTCTGTGCCGTTTATCTTAAAATACTGCTAGTCCAACTTTAAGATTTAGCAAAATGTTGCATATTGTTTAGTAATGTTTAAATCCCTTTTAAATTCCATTCTAAGATTAGATTTTATGTTCTTAATTAGCTGCTTTAAGAAGAAGATGGCCAGTTTTTGAACAATCTGTAAATAATAGAAATTCGTATTTTGTTTTGTTGCCCTTGGTAAGATCTTCCCTACTCCTTCGAAGCTCCCCCTCCAAACTGGACTGACGTGAAGGTTCTCTGAAGCACCCTAACCTGCTTTTGTGACCAGTATGTTGTGATACATCATTTCATACCACAGCAATAATCACTACCACCACAAAATAAAAAGCTACCTAAATATTAGGATCCAAAAAGCTTTAGAAATAGTGAAAGCAACCTGGAAATAGTCTTACCTTTATTTCTTGATTTTCAAAAAAAATTAAGCTGACATTGAGAAGGAAATAAAATCATTTGCTCAGTTGCTGCTACCTGTTGAGAATTATCAGGAGTCAGTGTAGCTATGGAGCATCCTCCATTAGGAGAAGCCCTTCGCCGACCATGCCATTCACTCAGCTCAACGTCACCAGGAGCCAACAGCGCTGCTGCCCAGTCTCCAGATCATCTTAGTAACAACGAGAGATGAAAAGCTCAGAGTTGGAGAAACAGCCACTGGAATGAGGCTTCCCGCTACCCTGCGCCTCACAGCGCATTTTAAGGTGTGGTTGCATGTGGTCCACAAACACAACGAAGGATGCGCTCTAGTGTTTTTAAGACTTGGTATAATTGGTTTAGGTATGCACGGACAATGCAGTGCCTCCACTTAAAACCTGTAGGACGGGACCACTGTGAGTACTTCCATGCACGTTTGGAAGTGGGAGATATTTCAAAGCTTGACATGAGCACACATTCTCTGACACACATAGATGTGGCTAAACCACATTTCACTGAATCTAAAATTTATTTTCAATTTTTATCTCTGAAGTCAGTGATTATATATTAATGAACAGAACTTCTTATAATAGACATAAAATATGATAGTATTCAATAGGACAGAATTTTGTTGAATTAAAAAAGAGGGTAATATTTTAAAACTTCAAGATGAATTCTAATACAAATATGTCTGGGAAAACTAAATTTATGTTGAAAGGAAAATCAGCTTATTCCATTGTTATAAATATAAATTTGAGCAAAAAGTACGGGCTGCAAAAGCAAGCTTACTATGTTATTCCACGTATTATCCTATAAAAAGTAAGGTTGCTCTTGCTGTGGTGGTATTCCATGTATTCACATATATGGAGCTGGCTTGGGTAACACTCTACCCCTCATTTTTCTTTAAGCAGCGCAGATGCCTCTAGCCAGGGGCTGCTGTGGAGCCTCTGAAGCAGCGGGACACGTCAGCGTTGTCTGCCCCTAGCCCCCTGCTACCAGCTTTCAGCTGACATGGAACCTGAGAAAAGAGTCCATGACAACCCAGGCGGGAAGGCCAGGCATCAAAGCCTCCTGCCTGGCCCAGCGCACACCAGCCATCACACACTTATGCTGAGGCAACTGACCAAACACCCACAGTGCTTCCTCAGACTGACTGAGGAGGAAGAAACAGATTCTCCCAAACTTAGAGGCTGCCTGTTACCAGAAGGCGGTGCTCTTTCTGCAGACCTCTCTGCATATTGCCAGGTGTCGCTGTGCCTCCTACCTGGCCCAGACCACTGCACTCACACACTGCCTGCCAGTCTCACAGTCACTCAAGCCCAAGCCACCCTCCTCTTCCAAGATTAATAAACCTTGGGTTCCTCCTGGGTGTGACCTTTGCTTCAGTTGACATTGCTCAGACTGGAGTTGGGGCTCCCTGGCTTCTCCTAGCTGCAGACATGGTGTGTCTGTCCCGGGACCATGATTGGCACTGGAAGTGGTAGATTGAAATTTACTTACTAGACTTCCAGTAGCTTTTCCCTCAGATTATAAATATAAACTCTAGCCTAAGATGAGGCTGTAGCAGACCTTGCATGTTGTTCCTTCAAATTAAACATTTAAGTGAAGTATGCATTTAAATTCCTGTTCTCTGAGTCAAAAAAGTAATACTACATGCCAAAATCTTTAAGATATACAGTTTCATTGGGAATCTTAGTAGTTAAAAACCAACACTTGCTCTATTCTGCTTATCCAGAAAAATATAGCTTTTGGATCAGTAATGTATACTTTACCTATGCCAAGAAGGATTAATGGCTATGATAATCACCATGTTCTTGCATCAGTGAGAAAAGTGGACAAATATTTTCAGAGAGTCGATAATAATACACAGTGTTAGAAAGTCACAAATGAGAAAACTACGGCAATTGCTCCAAAGTGCTACATTTTTTCTAGCTGTCTACTGGAAAGAGGAATCCCAGACAAATTTAGTAATCTGAGCTGAGAAGACAAATATCATAGTTTAAGAAACTAAGATAACCAAGTGGAGTGGTGTACACCTGCAGCCCAAGAATTCCGGAAGGCTAACGCAGGTGGGCTTCAAGCCCAAGGCCACCCTGAGTGATTCTTCTGAATTACAATGGCCCTGACTCAAAATCATAAGTAAAAATTTAAAAAGTTCTGGGAATATAGCTGATTGCCAATATTAATTCGAATTAATCCCCAGTACCCCCACAAAAATCAAGATATTTGGAATTTATGGGGAAGTTCATTAGGGAGAATACTGTTTCTAGAAAAGAAGTTGAGACTTTGGGTGAGTGGTGGAGCTATTTTTTTCTTGAGTGAATGCTACTGTGCAATTGGTGTTAAAAGAAAAACAAAACTTACAGGTCGGTCTTTATAGTATCAAATTGATGTACAAGTAAAATACTTATATATACAAATAAATTCAACATTCTTAGCGGTATTTATCTAACCACTAAATATAAAATATTTTAAAACAGAAATAACTGATTTAAATTCAAAAATTGCTATGAGTCTAGGTAAATACTAATTTTTGCAATTATTGTAAAACATTTGGGTGTTTAATTTTTTAATAGGATGGCCCTCAAATGTCTCAACTGAAGTATTTGCCCTTTTGATTATATACAAACCATGGTGACGTGTATGATAGGCTTTTGCCCATCTTCTGTGGCATTCACACAGTGAAGGGTATTTCAATTATTCTTGGTTTCATATACATGTTAACAGCTCCACAGAAGTTCATAAAACTATTTTTTTCTTTTATCATCATTTAATTTGTATCATTTGCATCTTTGTTTTGTTTTTCTATAGGAAGAGGGTTGAACCTAAATTACTTAAGTAGATTTTCCATGTTGTCCTAGAAGGGATACACACAGTCAAAACTATTCCGCGTGCTCTCTGCCTCAGCTCATCACTGTGTAGCCAGCCTACCCAGCCACAGTACGCTAAAAGGTGTGCAGCTTCTGACACGGTTTGGTTTGATCAGATTAGGTCCAGAGTCTTGCTGAAACCTCGTAACGTAAGACATGAAGTGCCTGAGAAACTTGCTTCTACTTACACTTCCAAATGCAATATTGAAAAACGAGTCTTGCGTGGTAACTTGCCGGCTGGTTCTACGTCTTTCGGTTCACTCCAGCTCCTCTGATGGAACCTAAGGTGGCTTTTCCTTGAAGAGATGATTGTCTAAACTCCTCTGCCTCAAAACTGTGAAAGCAGATGGGTGATACACAAAAGCATTCTAAGTCAGGTTTTGGCATATAAAACGTAAGTGGAAGCTTTTCTTCTCTAGAGAAAGTGGAAGTCTGCACATGTCAGTCCTGTCTGTGTACAGAGGATGGATCTGCAGTCTCTTTTGAATTCTAAGAGTGGCATTTAAATATCACAGCACTTTTTTCTGAGATCTTCTACAACACTTTGGAGATGACTGGCATAGGCATTGTCAGTATAAAAAAGTTCAGTTAATAAGTATTTCAAAAAAATTACTCCAGTGTGCTCATTTTCACTTTAAAACTCTAGACCTGATCTCTCAGGACAATTTTAGATGGGTCTTCTGACTGCTCTCCCGACTTTCCTCACGGTTCACCTGTTTTGATAAGAGTGCTTCCGTTATCTTTTCTAGTCCTTAATCATTCCATGGTGCAGCAAAGGACACAGGTCAGGAAAAGTCTTCATTGGCATCGCGCACACTCTTGTTGTATGCGTGTTATGGACGGTCATGTCCCTCCTCCACTGGCAGGCAGACGAGACATTTGTTTCAGACTTTACATTCTTCAGTTTTCATCTTTGCCAAGTTCTGGGTAGAGGTGCAGCTAAAATCCAAACTGTAAATTGTGTCAATTTCATTTCTAACCTATGCATAGATAGTGCTGAAGACATGTCACAATAACAGTGCTTTTATTAATTTGGTGAATTGTTTGCCTTAAACTCTATGGGATTTTTCTGAGAGATAGTATTGAAAGGAAAGTACTTAATTTTTGTTTATAACATATTCTTGAAATGGATCTACTTAACAGTTTATAACTCTGTGACCAGTTTACTTGTACAAGCAACTTATAAATATCAACAATTGTGTGAGTTAAAATTGGAACATTTTTCTTTGTGAGCTGAAAGTTATATATTTTAGTGTTTCTTACATAAAAATATTTCTCTTGTTTGAAAGATTGTTTACAAGGACCAGCCTGATAGCTCAGCAGACTAAAATGCCTACTTAGGCAGAGCGCAGTGGCTGGCTCTGGATCCCTGGGCCTGCTGTACCAGCTCCACCCCTGGGGTGAGCTGAGACAGCGATGGATACTGGGTGTGGTGGCACTGCCTGCAATCACAGCACTTGGGAAGATAGAAACTGGAGAATCACTATGAGTTGGATCTATTTAGTGAGACCCTGTAGACCCTGTAGACTCTGTCTTAGATACAGAGGAAAAAAAGAAAGATTGTTTACAGTATTAAAAGAGCCATTTTCAGGGCTGGTGAGATAGCTCAGCAGACTAAAATACCTGCTTAGGCAAACTTAGGGAAGCTCAGGGACTGCGGTTTGATCCCCGGCACCACAAGGGTAGGCTGATCTGGTCAGAGTCTGGGCAGAGAGGCACATGCCTGTAATCCCAGTACTGGGGAGGCTGAAAGCTAGAGGATTACCACAGGTCTGAGCAGTGTGGTGAGACCCTGCAGCAATCAAATACATTTTTAAAAGCCCCCGTTCTCAAACAGATATGTAGAAAAGTAAACATGACTCATCATTACGCTTGTGAATTTAATAATTTATACAGTGTATGAATTTTACCAAAAAAATACAGAGTGCTCAGGGCAGCTGCTCACTATTGATCATTAAGAAAATGCAAACTACATCAACATTGTTATTAGGTATGAACCCATGCAATCAAACAGACCAGACATTCTGACACAAGAAGTTTTATTGGAAGTAGGATCAAGTGGGATGGCTGTCTAGTGGACCAAGACAGCCCTGAATGAAAGAGGACAGAGGATTCGAAGAGTTTTTAGGGGAGTGTGTTTGTGGGCAGGAACAGCCAGATTGCAGGTGGGACTCATTTTTCTTCTTTGTGGTTTGGCTTTCTGTCTCGGACCAAAAGGAAGTGAGCTCATACAGAACATGAAGAGATTGGGGCAGGTTGCCTGGGAAATCAAGAGGGGGAACATTTGGGGCAGGACGCCCGGGAAACCTGGAGTCCAAATGTCATATCCATCAAATGTCATACACTTTTACTCTCAGTACAGTGGCTAAAATTAGGAAGATTGACAACAGTGAAAGCTGCTGAGAACACAAAGGAAGGGGTCCACATTACTGCAGAGATGGAAGATAGTACAGTCAGCTGGAAACAGCAGCTGCATTTAAGCATGTATTTGCTGCTATAGACATTTATCTAAGAACAAGGAAAGGATATTCAATCACTATAGTGATTCCAACTAGAAGGACATCAAATTGATATAGGGGAAGAAATTCCCAACCTGAATCATTCCTGGGAGGAGTTTGTGTTCTCTAAAACCTAAGAATGAATTTTAGGAACACAGAGGTTAAGAGTAGAATATATTTACTGGGGGAAAGAAAGCTTCTGTCCGAGAGAGGGAGAGAAGGGGACCTGCATTCCTCAGGTGGGTTCCCAAGTACCTTACCTTTTTTAGGGATTTTTATAGAGTAAATCCACGAGGTGAGGCAGGATCCAAGGTGGGAGCCATAGGAGCTCACAAGGTGGGCATGAGATGGAGCAAAGCAATAGTCAGCCAGTAAGATGACAAGCATGCTTTGCACTCAGGTAAAACTGACTAAGTCAGGATCAAATGAGGGAAATGTCATGTAGCAAGCGGACATGAATACAGAACTAGGGCTTTTCCTGCAGGGGTTGAGTTAGTGACCCTTCTGGCTTTCTCAAGGTGATAGAGACCTGTTTAGAATATCAGTCCCTGATGTCCATCCCTAGGGAGGTATGTGGGTGCATCTGTCTTATCTTTAGTCTTGACGTCTGGCCCACATGGAGGTGCCTGTCTCTCCCACAGTTGCTAGGTATCTTGGCTTCCATATTGTATCCTTTGAGGGCCTGGCCCTGTCTGACTACCTGTAATGCTTCAATCTAACTCAGCTGCCTACACCAAAAGGGCCATTAACATGAAAACATAGTAAAATCTTGGTATGACAATACAAAGGAATACCATTCAGCCATATGAAGTAATAGCCCACTTATGTCATTAACTTAGATAAACAGTTAAATTTTGAGGCTTTGAATGAAAGGTAAAATTTAGACTATTTTCTGTGTGATTTAAATTGTGTAAATCTCTGGAAAATGAAAATTTATAGCAACAAAAAACATATCAGTAGTTTCCAGGAGCCAGAGGTAAAAAAGAATGCCAGTATATTGATAATTCTCCATGACGGCAATATCCTATGTCTACCATGTGACACTTAGCCATCTGTTTAATATACTAAAATATGTATCAATGAGTAAAATCTTATTGTATGTAAATAATGCATCAATAAAACTGACATTTCCACCACATTCATGCCCACAAAACAGACCCCTATCACCATCCTCACATTTAATTTTTGCAGATAAATTTTCTAGAACTCTTATCGGACTAGGCTATCAGCTATTAATTCTATAGACACTTTCTGATCCATCCTCATATATTTTTGTATTCACTACAGTATAATTTTCATATTTAATTAGTGAATTTATTTTAGCTGTTTCTTCCATCATAGATTTATTTTTTATCTCACATAGAGTATGTTTAGGATTTCTACTTTATTTATTTAGTTTAAGTTTAGTGTCGATTTGTGCAAAACCCAACAGCAAACCAACACCTGATGTTCGTTGATTACTTTTCTGGGGCAGGATTCAATGTCCAAGGTTTAAATACATTAGCTATTGTTTAAAACAACTGTGATTGAAGTCATTGCTTTCATTTCATGTATGGGAAGCTGAGGCACAAAGATGAGAACAACTTAGCCCAAGTCAGAACTAATAACGCTGTACTTGGGGTCACTGCCCTTCATGATAAGCCATGAGCTCACACCACCCTCAGTTCTGGGGCCCAGATTGCAGACTTCATTGTCCTTCATTATTCTGCCAGAAATCCTGAAGAACACAGATCTCAAAGGCTGATGACCTTAATCTCATAAGAAGAGATTAAAATGAAAGATTTTTCACAAGGGTTTCACCTGATTTAATAGCTAAACTAGGGACATATAAATGTATGGCTTTGCCCCTGTTATGTTTCCTAGCTTTTCTCCTTGCCCTCTCTTTGTTGCCTAATCCTCAAGTTCTTTCTTTCCTTTTAATTGTATTATACCTATTTGTATTTCTTCTTTTGAGTACTTAGACTGGGGAAACTATACGATATTTAGACATATGTGTCTGGTTTATTTCACGTATGAGTATATCTTCAAGTGGCATCCACTTAAGTAAAGAGGCTTTGAGTTTGTCACTCTTTATAGCTGAGTAATACTCCATTGTATAAAAATAGTACATCTTTTTCATCCATTCCTCAGGTGATGGGCATCTTGGTTGTTTCTAAATTTTGGCTATCACAAATTGTGCTGCTATAAACATAGGCACACATATATCCCTATGATATGACGTTTTCAGTTCCTCTGGGAAAATTCCCAGTAGAAGGATAGCTAGCTTGAATGGGATTTCCAGTCCCAGTTTTTTAAGGAGTCTCCACCCTGATTTGCATAATGGTTGCACCAGTCTACACTCCCACCAGCAGTGGAGAAGGGTTCCTTTTTCCCCACAGCCTCTCCAACATTTGTTGTTGGCTGATTTCTTTATGATAGCCATTCTTTCTGGGGTGAGATGATATCTCAATGTGGTTTTAATTTGCATTTCATGGATGGCTAGTGATGTGGAGTATTTTTTCACATATTTATTCACTTTTTCAATTTCATCCTCTGAGAAGTGTGTGTTTATCTCAGAAATGGATGCCCATTTCTGGATTGGGTCTTTAAATTTTGGGGCCCTAGTGGTTTTTAGTTCTTTATAAATTCTAGGGAGCAGATCTTTATCTGTGTGTTTATTAGTTAAGATTTTTTCCAAATTTGTGGGTTGTCTTTTCATTTTGTTGGTAATTTCTTTTGATATGCAAAAACTTCTCATTAAGAGGAGGTCCCAGTTGTTAATTCTGTTAAGTATTACCAGTGTGATTTGATTTTTGTTCATGAACACTTTGCCTACCCTTATGTCTTCAAGAGTTCCTCTTATTTTCTCTTCCAAGAGATTTAGTGTTTCTGTTTTAATGTTTAGATCTTTAATCCATTTTGACTTTACCTTGGTGCACTGTAATAGACCTGGGTCAATATGTCTGCGACTTGTACAATGAATAACCACGAAGACAACAATATGCAATGTATTAATTAGTGAGACTGTGCTAGTAATTGGTTTTGAAACTGTCTTATTACTGTTTGTTTCTCAATAAAATTATATAAAAAAACATTGAAACAAGTTAAAAAAATAAACTAGGCACAATATGTTTCATAAAATCTTTCCCCACCAAGAACACACTGTGCTGGGCATAAAGAGATGCACCTGAAGTCTCAGCACTCTGGAGATGTTTGTGTGAAAATCACATCTTTGAGCCTCTCCTGGGCAACTTAGTGAGTCAATGAGACTCCACCTCACAATAAAAGGTAAATAAAGCAGAGGGCAGGATTGTAGCTCAGGAAGGCTCTGAGTTCAATCTACAATAAAGTAAAATAAATGAAAAATATATTATTTTTCTTAGATACTGTATCTACTAATATCAGATAACTGATGTAATTAATTTTAGGTCTGGTCACAATTTTAAAATCATTTTTATTAAGTTAATATAGACAGAAATATTCACATACTGGCAGTAAAATGTAGTAAGAATATATTCCATTCTTTTTGATGTATGGCAATTTATTTCTAGACAACTCCTGAAACTAGGTAAGAAATAAAAGGTTGAGAGGCAGAAGCTCCCCACTGTGCCTCTGATGGTGGTGAGATGAGGTCATGACTTTTCTCCAAAGTCGGTCACGTTGATCTTACTGGCCAAACAATGCCACCGGGCCAAGCCGTGTCCGTGCACCTGCTGCAGCATTTCTTCAGGGATGAGGCCACTATCCGCTCGGTCTCCAGGGAGTTGGAGCTAGCTGAATTTATCTGGGTTACCCACTTCAGTAACTTTAGAGGTTCCCAGTTAGCATGTTCAGTTAAAGCCTGGTTAAGCTCGGGCCTCGCTGCACCGCAGCCAGCAGCGGCAGTGGCCGGCTTCCCTGCGTCCTCACCGTCCTTACACCTGTGGTGCTTTCTGCTGTTTGAATAGACATCAAGCGTCTCAACACGCAAACCACATTACCACTGTTTGCGCAGCCTTCTCTTTCCTTCTTTTATCTCAGTGTCTTTTTATTCCGTCAAGAATACTACGAATGTTTTATTAGAGAACCTGTGCAAAGGTGTAAATTTAGCTTCAAATTCAGAAGGAATCCTTTGCCTCCTGCCAGGAGCCGCCCTAGCATGCAGCGAGCAGCTGCTTCGGGGTCCTCGCAGGAGGCCCTGGAAGGTGCCCTCCCACATCCTTGCCTTTCTCAATCCTCATCCAAGCCTGTCTTCCCTGGACGTGAGCATGAAGTTGGGAAGTCTATTCCCTTAGTTGGGATTTCTGCTTTCAAATACATTGTTCTCATCTTCACTGTTTGTCAACATTAAATTAAATGCTGCCCTAAATTTTTCTCCAAAGAGAGCTGTCTGTGGTCCGCGAGACCGCACTTTCTTAGCCAGCAAGAAGGCAGCATGCACACTGGGAAACTGGTCAGCCTTAATTTTTCTATATTGTAGGGAAAATAGTCACTAGATAAATCAGGCTAGTTTTAACTGATCTTTTCTTCCCCACAACCATTACTATAATTTTCATATTGAATTTCCATTTATCTTAATTTCTGTGTCTGCTGGTCCCATGGAAAGAGAGATTCCTCAAAATCAATCCTTGAAATGACTTCACCACATGCTTAATTGAGTAAAACCAGGATACATAAATTAGATTTTGAAAAACATGAGACAGGAAAGAAGTAATCATCCTAAGAAATAAGAAACGCTTACCAACTACTATATAGGGCCTCTTGTTAAATTTGAATTTCAGATAAACAGCAAATATTTTTTATGTGAATATGTACCAAATATTTTAAGGATTATATTTACATAACAAAAAATTGCTATTTGTCTCAAATTCCATCTTAGGTGCATTTTTAGTTTTCTCAACTTAGGAACCCTACTGTTGCACTGACAAGAGCAAGTGTAGCGCCTGCTGAGAAATCCCAAGGGGTATGCGCGCAGCCGCTTCTTCAGGGAGCAGAGAGGGTGCGCCCTCCCGGTGCCAGGGCTGCTCTGCTCCATCCCCTCTCAGCCTTCTGCCAGGCTTGCAGCAGAACTGCCTCCCCTCCAAGCTCCTGAATGGTGTGAATCCTGAACGGGGCCAAAATAAGTCAGCAAAGGCGAAAGGAGAAGGGCGTTTCTCTTCCCTTGTGAATAACTCATTTTCCGGGACAGGTGCTCCTCCCAGCACTGGCACACCATCCCCTGCAGCACCACGTATCAGATTTCTGTCCCCAGAAAGACCTGCACATACAGACATAAAACGTTTGTTTTTATAATATTGGAAACTGTCTTTTGAAGATCTACTTATTCTACATTACATTGTTCATTTAAATGCGTGGCCGTAGGGCCAGGGAGATAGCTCAGTGGCACAAGAGCCTGCCTCGCAAGCGCAAGGTCCCCAGTTTTATCCCCGGTACAAATAAAGAAATGAAGAGTGGCCCCACAGGACCATCAGCTTCACCTGGGAGCCCGTTACCAATAGACATTCTTGAGCCCCTTCCTGATCTTCTAGATGACAAACTCCGAAGGAGGCCCATGAATCTATTCGTTTCGAAGCTATCCCACTGATTTTTGTGCACATTCATGCTTGATACTTAATACTTTATATAAATAATTGATCATATCAGCATGTGAAGTTGATTTTCTTTTACGCAAAGTTTTCTATGGTAGAATAAATACAAAATGTATAATTTCAGTCACTCTAAGTGTACAATTCAGTAACACAAAGTGCTCCGTTGCTTCTGTTCGTATGCAAACGTCACCGTCATTGTGGTCTCCTAAGCCACAGCTCGTATCCCCCCCTCCTTCCACCCCTGGTAACCATCCCCCGCTTCCTGCGTCTGTGCTTTTGATTACTCCCAAGTAGCTAACGTAAGTAGCATCACACATTCGTCTTTTATGACCAGCCCATTTCATGTGCAAGATGTCCGCAAGTCCATTAGTGCTGAATTTCGAAGGATTTCCTCATGGCTTAAGACAGGAAAATACGCCACGGTTGCTTTTACCAAAACATGTGTCTGCCCACGGCTTGCGCCACAGTTTATCCGTCACGTAAAATGCTGCTGTATAGAAGGATATGCAACTATCTCTTCCACATGCTGCTTTTTAATTATTTGGGGGTATAGCAATGGAACCAGCGCATCGCAGGGTAGCCGCTTCCTTGGTGAGCAGAAGCTTGGGGCGGGGTCCGGGACTGCCTGGCCTGTGGCCGGCCCTGCTTCCTGCGCGGCTCTAAGCTTAAGCTGCGGAGGAGCCGGCACGCTCCCCGCGCAGGCGCTGGCGCTGCAACCAGCCTTCTAGTCCTCCATGACTTCTCCAGGATTTACTTTCTTTTTGTTCTGTTTTAATTTGTATATATATATATATATATATATATATATATATATATATATATATCTTTCACAGTATTTTTGTATTTTATTTTGTATTAGGGCTGCATTAAGTTGCTTTGCTGACCGTGAACTCTCGATCCAACCTCCTGAGTCTCCCAAGAGCTGAGCTGCTAAAAGCAGGGTCTTCATCCCTGGCCATATTTTGATATGGTATCTCATTAGAACTATAATTTGTAGTTCCTATCAATACCTGCATTAAAGCCTATTCTCACGTGCTTTTGGCCACTTGTGGGAATAAATGCCTGTTTAAGTCCTTTACCTATTTTTATTCAATTTGTTTTGATTTTCTTAGTGTTCTACATATACATACATATCAATATTTCCTGTTAATTTCTCACAAGGTTCTTCCAATCTGTGGTTTGCTTTTCTACTGTGTCCATAGTGTGCATTGATGAATAATTTTTTATAAACTTAGTAAAATCCAGTCTGTCTATTTTTTATCTAATTCTTTGTTGTAATATGCAAAAATCATTGCCAATGTGAAAACCTGTTTTACATTTTCTTCTAAGTATTTTATAATTGTATGTTTAAAATTTATATCTTAGATCTATTTTGGGTTCTTTTTACAGCACTAGGTAAAAGCCCACTTTCGTTCAGCCTCCCTGTACCTGTTGTTGGAAAGGCTGTTGCTTCCCCCTGAACAACCCTCAGATCCTTTTTGGAAACAATTTAACCACACGAGTGAGGGTTTATTTTTCAGCCCTTTTGGTCCATTGATCTGTATGTTTGTCTGTGTAACAGTGCCATAATGTTTTGATTACTGAAGTTTTATAGTAAGTTTTAGAATAAGAAAATGCAAACCCTCTCATATTAGTCTTCTTTTCCAGTGTTGTTTGGCCACTGGAGATCTTTTGAAATACCATTTGAATTTTTTCTATTTCTGCAAAAAGTGTCTTTGGGATTTTGATAGAGATTGCATTAAAAAATGGATGATTTTGGGTAATAGTGCCTTTTTAACCATGTTAAACCTTTGATAAATGTAAGATATCATCTCACGTATATAAGTCATCTTAATTTGTTTCAGTAGTATAGTATTTGGTGGTTTCACTATAAAAGTCTTTCTGCTTCTTGATTAATGTCTAAGCATTTTTTTCTTAAATGTTATTGTAAAATAAATTTTGTAGCTAATTTCATTTTCAGATTCTTCATTACTTGTGTATTAAAATGTAACTGATTTTTAGGTATTGATATTTCTCAGTTCATTTATAGGCATTAATGTTTATATATAAAACCAACATTAATCTATTTGGTTTATAAAGACAGAAGTACTAGCAAAATATGAACCACATACTAGTTAGTTGGATGGTATGACAGGAACACATTTAAGTCTGACATTAAAGAACTATGAGAATATTCTATTATAAAATAATATTTCCAGAGGCTCTTATAGAGAAGATGAGACTTGAGATAGATGTCAGAGGAAGGCTGAGACAAATTATTAGAATTATAAATTAAATTTTTAGGAAAACATGAATATTAACTCACTTTGACTAGAACCTCGATTTGAGACAAGAATGGAAAAACATCAAATCACATGTCATAAGGACAACATAAGATTTACAAACTTGCTTAAAATGTGAAGTGCATAATCTAAAAATCCAAAAAGGAATATAGACCATATCTTAAAGATATTTTTAAATTAAGATACGCTTCCTCCTAAAATGTTTTAGATAAAACTTGGAGCTTAAAGCATGATTTATGGCTTGCTGACGCTACACTGATGATCCTCCAGCAGTGAAGGATTTATTGCAAGCCTGGCGTCGAGTGATGAAATATGCTCCCACCTAACAGGCCCGCAGTCTAGCTCACGCTGTACAGGCTGGGCTGTGTACGTTTCGCATAATGATAGAAAGCCCTCATTAGGGAATCATATATTAAAATTGCTTCATTACACACAATATTTGAAGTTCACCTTGATATACTGTGCAGCGTTCCTTATCCCAACAGTTTTCAGCATATACACCAAAATGATCATTATCCACTCTTCGTTCAGATGCTGAAAGAAATAAAATACTTCAGTGAGATAATGAGCCATCATAGATTTTAGAATTGTCTTACTTTATAATTTTAGAAAATTATAAAGATGCTTGAAATTCTATTAGTAGTTTCCTGGCACATCATATTAAAAGTTTGATAAAAAAATCTTTGGAGATATTTATACCATTAATATTACTTAGGTACAATATAAATGACTTAATGGGAATTAGTCACGGTTTACAATAATTTATAACTCTATTTAAGTTTTCATAACTTAAGCCCACGCTTTAAATCTGTAAATATGGGGGCTGACCAAATAGCTCAGCAGACTAAAGCACCTGCAAGCAGGCACAGGGGCCAGGGGTTCAATCTCCGCGACTGCTGTGCTGGCCCCACCCCAAGGGTGTAGTGAGAGAGAGATTGAGACTGGGTGTGGTGGTGCGTGCCTGTAATCCCAGCTCTTGGGAGACTGTAAACAGGAGGATCACTATAAATCCAATCTAGTAGTGAGATCTGGAACACCCTGTTGACCCTTCCCTAAAATACAATAGATAAATAAATATTTTTTAAATATGGAGATGAATATCATAGAAAAAGTTTCTCTGTATATGATGGTTTTCTTATTCATATGAAAGTGTTTTGGCAAACACTTGAGTTGCATTTTATAGTGTCTATAACTACTTTTATGTTAATAGTAAAACTAGTACCAATTACTTTTTAAATCACCTATAAAAAAAAATCTCTGACCAGAAAAGTTGTCAAAAGGTGGATAATTTGCCTGTTTTTGGACAGTAACGTTCAGAACAAATGGTAGTGTGGGATTGTGTTTCTCTCTCAGTACTGTAGTCGGCATGCGCCACCGGGACAGAACGCCACACGGGGGTGACTTCAGCAGCAGACAGTTCATCCTCATGGCTCTGGAGGCTGCACAGCGCAAGGCCGGGGCGGGACCCCGAGCAGCTGGCAGAGCCCGCTTCCTGAGCAGACGGCCTTCTGCCTGCGTCCCCATCCGGCAGAGCGTGGAGAGCGGTTCCCACCGCTGTGCCTGCGAGGACTTGATCTCACGCGTGAGGGCTCCACCTTCCCAGGCAAAGCAGCTCTGGATGGCTCCTGCACACTACCACCCACACACTGCGTGTCTGGATTTCTACGTGTGAACTGGGGAGTGGCTCAGATAGACGCTTCTTGACACTCAGATGAAATGTGACTTAGAGAAAGAGCATGAGCAGGTAAAATATTTTAAAGCCAAATAGTACAGACTTGTATCCTGGAAGGATAAATCATACAGAAATTACTTCATGCTGGTGTTACTAATTTTATATACCACAGTCAAATGAGGTTTACGTTTTTATTTGTTTACAAGGGACAGTTAGTCAAGCACAACTTATTCTCTGTACCCCAGCAGTCAGAGCAGGGGTTCAGAGCATGGCCCTGTCTGTGGCTGAGTGTGGAGAAATGGCAACTCTGCTTTTGTTACTGCAATCTCACATTTGCATGCAACCAGCAGGATGGGCTTTGGACAATTTCCTTGGTGAATCACCATGATTGGTTAGTGTTCGGGAGTTGCTTAATATCATAGGTTTTCTTCATTTTAATTAATCGCCAGAGATGAGGCAAATTGGCTTAGAAATCATATACAATTTCTAGATTATAGAGTATTTTATGGTTACAAGTAACCATAAAATTATGTTAAAAGTAAAGGGTTCTTTTAGCGTCAAAACCTTATGGATCTCACACTTTTATTGTAATTCCAAAATCATGATTGACTGTAAATGATAATGCCTCTAATAACACAATTAAAAGAAAACTGGCTGCATTCACTCAAATAAAATGCATTAGAAAACATTTGTCAGTTGAGAAAATATGAACAATTTCTCTTTAAATTCAACAGCACAGAATACAGTGATTTGGGCTCATCGGCATAATTTACCAGGTTTGGTATTTATTTTGGAAGGTGAGGAAATGGAATTGTGAATAATTTATATACAACTGCTTCTATTTTGAGAATGCTAAATTTGTGCAACAGATGCAAATATCATTTATTCAGAGTAAGACCACACCATCCTGAAATACCACTCAGTAGTTGACTAATGTTCCTTTATAAAGTGAAAATTTTTTCCAGAATTTTACTGAGAAATAAATAGCAATGAGACAGTTGCAAATCGAATTGGTAGGACAGTTCCAATAATTAACACATTGAATACTGCCTTCCTAGTGGTTATTCATTGTACAAGATGCAGACATGATATCCTATTTACAAACACTATTAGAATAAATCCTTCTATTCTTTGAATTAAGAGAATGTAGCTATATATCTATCCTAACCATTTTGAATACACAGATACAAAATGTTCGTTCATCTGTATCCCCTTTTTCATTTTTTTCTATCATTTAGATAATATAGGTGTGTGAACTCAGCAAAATATTCTAAAGGAGTCCAGTAGTCCATAATAGTACTGGGTCTTCCACTTGACTGACAATGTCAGAAGTTGTTGACCTGAGTCCTCTACAGCTCAACATAACACCATGGCTTTATTTCTTGTACTTAGTTTTTATAGTTTTCTGCTGGATGGTTAAGACCAAATAAAGCAAGACCTATGCAATAAGAATTGTAGCTTTTGGATCTGATAAGGTCAGTCAAATCCCCTCAGGATTTATCCTGAAACTGTACTTCAGATTGTAGATCCTTTGTCAGTGTCAGCCATGTGGATGCGTCACGGCCATTGCTTGGCCAATGTGCTCTCTGTGAAAGCCTGAGAGAATGTTTTCTCTCCATGTGACTCTCCTTAGGCACACTCTACATCATCGATCACTTTCCTCTTTGGCCCCATAATCTCCTTGATCAGAAAATTTACGACACAACTGAGTTACATGACATTACAGTACAAGTTCTCATATGCCCTGAGTTTTAATTGACCTTGGAAGGCTAGGGCCAAAATGTTGGCTTTCCTTGCAGCCCTCCTTTTTCTCTAATTTTTGGTCTGCAAACTTAGGTTGTTAACCCTCCAGATGAGAAACTTATTGTTATACCATATAACCTAGGCTGTTGAGCTTAACCTCACTATCTGTCTGAATATCAAACATCTTAGGCATAACATGGAAAAGGTATTTTACATAAAGTATTGATATGTTGAACTTTAAGTCGCTGCAGAATATGACAAAAAATGTAAAAAATTAAAATATATTTAAAATAGGAATAAAGAATTATATACATTTACACATAAGTTCAGAAATCTAACCATATACAACATTGTTGCAGGACAGTCCTGTAACACTCCTTTTCCTGTCTCCTGCCTTCATTCACCATTCCCTTCTTTTTAAACAATCATCTACCCAAGAGACAGCACAGCAGCAACTGGTGTGTCGTGACAAGCAGCACGTATTCAGAAGACCAGAATGACAGGTACTCCAAGCATGAACTTACTATTACAAATTGCCATCATCAGTGAATTTGCTTAGTTCACAGGTGTCAGTATACATAGTTAGTCAGGGTGAGAATCCTTCCAATTAGCTTCCAGATCCAAAAATCTTCTGAAGATTCTCAGGATCATTGCCTTACCCATCTTGTACGTATAACTGTATGGCTTACCTCTGTCATGTTTCCTAGCTCTTCACCTTGCTCTATCTTCATTGTCTATTCCTCAAGTTCTTGCTTTCCTTTTAATTGTATTATACCTATTTGTATTTCTTCTTTTGAGTACTTAGACTAGGGAAGCTATATGATATTTAGACATGTGTGTCTGGTTTATTTCACTTATGAGTATATCTTCAAGTGGCATCCACTTCAATATAAAGGCTTTGAGTTTATCACTCTTTATACCTGAGCAATACTCTATTGTATAAAAATAGCACATCTTTTTCAACCATTCCTCAGGTGATGGACATCTTGGTTCCTTCCAACATTTGGCTATCACAAATTGTGCTGCTCTAAACATAGGCACACATATATCCCTATGATATGATGTTTTCAGATCCTCCGGGAAAATTCCCAGTAGAGGAATAGCTGGTTTAAATGGGATTTCCAATCCAACTTTTCTAAGGAGTCTCCACACTGATTTTCATAACCCAGAGCTGGGTCAAGATTTAGTTTTTGACATGTAGAGAGCCAAAATGATTTCCATAATGGTTGCACCAGTCTACACTCCCACCAGCAATGGAGAAGGGTTCCCCTTTCCCCACAGCCTCTCCAACATTTGTTGTTGGTTGATTTCTTTATGATAGCCATTCTTTCTATGGTGAGATATATCTCAGTATTGTTTTAATTTGCATTTCACGGATGATTAGTGATATGGAGCATTTTTTTCATATATTTTTTCACTTCTTTAATTTCATCCTCTGAGAAGTGTGTTTCCATCTCAGATGCCCATTTCTGGACGGGGTCTTTAAATTTTGGGGCCCTAGTGTTTTTAGTTCTTTATAAATTCCAGAGAGCAGACCTTTGTCTGAGTGTTTATTAGTCAAATTTTTTTCTAAATGTATGGGTTGTCTTATCACTTTGTTGGTAATTTCTTTTGATGTGCAAAAATTTCTCAATAAGAGGAGATCCCAGTTATTAATTCTTTCAAGTATTATCTGTGTGATTTGATTTTTGCTCATGAACTCCTTGCCTACTCCTATATCCTCAGGAGTTCCTCCTCCGTTCTCTTCCTGGATATTTAGTGTTTCTACTTTAATATTTAGATCTTTAACCCATTTTGACCTTAGCTTAGTGCATGGTGACAGACCTGGGTCAAGTTTTAGTTTTCTGCACTTCAAGAGCCTGTTTTTCCAGCACCATTTGTTAAAGAGGCTATCTTTCTTCCAGTGAGTATGTTTGGCCCCTTTGCCAAAGATAAGGTGGCTGAGTGTGTTTGTAGGAGCATCAGCATCTTCTAATCTATTCCATTGATCCTCAGGTCTATTTTGCTGCCAGTACCATGATGATTTTATCACAGTAGCCTTGTAGCATAATTTCAAGTCAGGAATTGTAATGCCTCCTGCCTTGTCTTTGTTGGCCACGATGGCCTTTACTATTCTAGGTCTTTGCTGGTTCCAAATAAATTTTAGGAATGATTTCTCTAGCTCTGTGAGGTATGTTGGTGGTAGTCTGATAGGGATTGCATTAAATCTGTACAGGAATTTTGGGAGTATGGCTATCTTCACAATGTTGGTTCTTCCTATCTAGGAGCATGGAATATCTTTCCATTTTCTGAAATCCTCTATGGTCTCTTTTTTCAGAGAACTGTAATTTTCCTTGAAAAGATCTTTGACTTCTTTAGTTAGATTAATTCCAAAATATTTCATTTTTTTTAGTGCTATTGTAAAAGGTATTGTTTCTGTAATTTCCTTCTCAGTGTGTTTGTTGTCTGTGTCAAGGAATGCTATTGACTTTTCACTGTTGACTTTTTATCTTGCTATGCTACTGAATTTCTGTATTAATTCTAGTAGCTTCTTGTGGAGTTTTTTGTATCTTCAAAGTAAAGTATCATGTCATTTGTAAATAATGTTAATTCAACTTCTTCTTTACCTATTCTTATTCCTTTTATTTCTTTCTCTTGTCTAATGGCTCTAGCTAATGATTCCAGAACTATATTGAATAAGAGTGGTGAGAGAGGACATTCTTGTGTTGTACTAGATCTAAGAGTAAAGGATTTCAGTTTTTCCCCATTTAGGATTATGTTAGCTGTTGGGTTTTCAAAAATAACTTTTACCAGATTGAAGTAGAGGCCCTCTATTTCATTTTTCTGTAGGATTTTGAACATGAATGAGTGTTGGATTTTGTTAAAAGCCTTTTCTGCATCAATTGAGATGATCATGCAGTTTTTAGTTTTTGCTCTATTGATATAGAGTATTACATTTATAAATTTTTGAATATTGTACCATCCTTGCATCACTGGGATGAATCCTACCTGCCCATGGTGTATGATCCTCTTGATGATTTGCTGTATTCTATTTGCTAGGATTTTATTGAGGATTTTGGCATCTATGTTCGTGAGGGAGATTGGCCTGTAGTTCTCTTTTTTAGTTGCTTCTCTCTCTAGTTTTGGTATCAGTATAATAGTTGCCTCCAGGAATGATTTTGGGAGGATTGCTTCCTTTTCAATTTCATTGAAAAGTTTGAGGAATGTAGGGACTATATGTTCTGTATATTTCTTGTAAAATTCAGCTGTGAATCCATCCTAACCTGACTTTTCTTTGTCCATAGGTTTTTTTAAACTATATCTTGTATTTCATTGGCTGTTATTGGATATTGAGAGTAGTTATATCTTATCAATTCAGTTTTGGTAATTTCTACCTGTCTAGCAATTTGTCCATTTCATCTGTCTTCAATTCTGTGAGAGTAAAGATTCTCAAAGTAGCTATTGATAATCTTCTGAATTTCCACTGGGTCTGTGGTGATTACACCCTTTTCATTCCTTATTGCTTGTATTTGAATTTTTTCTTTCCTTTTTTTATGAAGTTAGCTAGGAGCTCACTGATTTTATGTAATCTTTCAAAGAACAAGCTTTTTAATTCGTTAATGCTTTGAACTGTTTTCTTCATCTCAATTTAATCAATTTCTGCTCTAATCTTTATGATTTCTTCTCATCTTTAGGCTCTGGGTTTGGTTTGCTCTTCCTTTTCTAGTTGTTGGAGGTGCAGCATTAGGTTGTTTATTTGTTCCCATCCTGTTTTTCTAATGTGTGAGTTCTCAGCTATGAATTTGCCTGAGAACCACTATCATCGTATTCCACAAATTACAATAAGTTGTAGTTGAATTTTCATTGAATTATAGATACTGTTGAATTTCTTGTTTAATTTCATCTGCGCCCCATTGGTTGCTGAGTAGGGTGTCGTTTGATTTCCATGTATTTAGGGTTTTTTTCTTGTTTCTTTTGTCATTTATTTCCAGTTTCATTGCACTGTGGTCAGATAATATGCATGGGATAATTTCTGTTTTCTTGCATATACTTAAGCATGACCTATGGACCAGTCTGTGGTCTATTTTAGAAAATGACCCATGTGCAGCTGAGAAAATTGTGCATTCAGCTGTGTTTGAGCAGAACACTCTGTATATGTCCACCAAATCCATTTGTTTCAAGCTCTGCTTCAGTTCTCTTATTTCTTTGCTAAGTTTTTGTCTGGTTGACCTTATCTTTTTGGGATAATGAAGTGTTAAAGTCTCCTGTTAAGAGTGTGGTATTGGATATTAGATTTTTCATGAACATTAAGATTTGCTTTATATAGTTGGGTGTTCCCGTGTTTTGTGCATACATATTTATGAGTGTTACCTCTTCCTCTTGAATTTTTCCCCTAACCAGTATATAGTGGCCTTCTTTATTTTGCTTCATCATTCTTTGGTTAAAGTTGAGACTGTCTGAGAATCAATTGCTACTCCTGCTTTTTTCTGAGGTGCTGGGGCATGTAGTATTTTTTTCCATTCTTTGACTTTCAGCCTATGATTATCTTTATGAGTTAAATGTATTTCTTGTATACAGCATATTGTTGGATTTTGTGCCAGTCTATTTCTCTTAATTGGTGTACTGAGTCCATTTACATTGATGGCTATAATTGAGATGTATTGACTTATGATTGACATGTTATTTACCTGTTGTTGTTTACTCTTTTTTCTCCTGTGTTTAATTCTTTGCCCTATTTAGTTGATTGCTTCTGATGTCATTTGTGGAGTTCTGATCATTTTGGTCCCTATCTAGAACATCTTCCAGGAGCCTGTGCAGTGTTGGCTTTGTCATAATGAAATTCTTCAGTTGTTCTTTGTCATGGAAGCATTTCACTTTTCCATCAAACTTGAAAGAGAATTTTGCAGGGTATAGTAGTCTGGATTGGAATTTGTTTTCATAGAGTACTTGAAGTACTCTGCTCCCTGGTCTTCTTGCCTGCATGGTTTTTGAAGAGAAGTCAGCCATAATTCTGATGAGTTTTCCTTTGCATGTGATCTGCTTCTTTTCTCTAGTGACTTTCAATACAATATTCTTGTGCTGGATTTCTGGGATCTTGACTATTATATGTCTCAGTGTGTTTTTCATTGGGTTGAGGTTCCTTGGCTTTCTGTATGCTTCAGTTACCTGAATGTCAGATTGTTTCCTCATATTTGGGAAGTTTTCTGCTATTACTTCTGCCCATATTTTTTTAATGTCCTTTGTATTGACTCCTTCTTTCTCATTGATGCCTATTAATCTCACATTGTTCATCTTTGCATCATCTTGCAGGTGATGGATTATTTTTTCCTGCATCCTAGTAGTGTTTAAGAGATCCTTTCTTACTTTTTCACTAGCTACACCAGCATCTTCAAGATCTGAAACTTTTTCATCACTTATAAAGTGAATTTTTTAAATTAAATTTTAATCTCAGAATTGGAAGAAATATACTAAAGTCAATAGAAACTTTTTCTGGGCAATCAGTGCTAAGCCAAGCTACACTGCTGAGGCATGTAACCAATAGTGGCGATTTGTAGACAGCAGCTCGTCCTTATCTTGGTGGCTCATTTTAATTATCTGCTTGGTTGCAAGATGTCTGAGAAGTTAGGAAGACAAGTTTGTATTGGGCAGGGCTGGGCCTGGGGAAGGGCTGTGGGTGCTGGGTGTGGTCCTGGACCTCTCCCGTGCTGGCTCTTTGCTCTCTTCTTCCTGATCACTGTAAGAGGAGCAGGTCTTCTCTTTTAGGACTCTGCCCTAGTACTTCTGGGGTCAGCCAGTCATGGACTGAGTCCTGTGAAAGTGTGAGTCGGATAAACTCTCCTTCCTGAGCTACAGAGGACAGGTGTTTTGTGCTGGCAGCAGAAACCTGCTAAACCACTGGGAAGGCCAGATCATAATTATTTTGAAAGGTATTTTAGAATATCTTAATTTTCTTTCTTTCTTTCATTTTCTTTTCAGTCCTGGGGATTAAGCCCAGGGAGTTTGCACTACATACATAGCCATGTGTTTGTTTGATTGTCTATTTATTTATATGTTTAGACAGAGTCTCACTGAGTCACCAAATTATAGAGGATGAGTTCAAACTTGAGTTCCTCTTCAAAAGGCCTCCCAGAGGGCTGGGGATCCAGGCATGCATCACCACACCTGGTTAAAATATATTTTTGGTTAAAAGAATGATCAAGACACAAATTCTATCTATTTGATACTGAGCATTTGTTTGGTATTATTTCTGAAACTAATAAAATGAGCCTTTGCCAGGACCTATGAGCTTTTTCTTTGATGTAGAATTTAAAATCATGTATAATTTACATGTGACATTATAAGCTTGACACGCTTCCAGTGCATGTGGCCTTCTGATGAGATCTGTGATTATACTGAAAATACAGGTTTGTTTATTATATGTGATGCTGCCGTTAGAAAAACATGAATAATTCACTGAAAAAAATATGTTCTAAATGGCCTATTTGTGGTTTGACCAAGAAAAAATGCCTAGGAAAGTACTCCCTTCCAAGTGCAAAGTAGGCCAATGGATAGTATACATTACTAAAAATGTCAGAAACACTTACTTAAGAGGCTCTGTGTTCCATGTTGAACAACTGACTTTTAAAGAGGTACTGTGTGTCGAGTTTTGGTATCACATGAAGGAAGAACAGCCACCTGTGTCTGAGATAGCTGTGAATCTCTTTCTGCATTTCTAACTACGTGCTTACCTAAGGATTGTATCCATATTCTGAAATTCATATAGCGATCATAGTTGACGGAATGGAGATGTGGATATGAGAATCTTACTGTTCTTGATTAGGCCAGATCTAACTTTTAAAAAATAAAAAAATGACATTCTTCTTATTATTTTTTTTAAGAAAATACAGTTATTCGGATAAAACATGCTCCCTGTGCTAAGAGGTTAGGAATGTATTTTATTGCTAAATGAATTAAGTTGTAACTTTTAAATTTATTAGTTCTAATTATAAATTGGCAAATACTGATGCTTAAAATTCATGCTAACAAAACTGCCTTAGTCCTTAACTTTTGTGAATTTAAATGTTCTGAGATAAAGATGTTTGGGAACTGCTGGGGAAAGTGACCTTCTCCACTTCTGACTGTCCTATTTAGCATAAATACCTTCTGACCTTGTGCTTGCCAGGCAGGGACTTGGGACCTGAGCTACATCCCTGGCAGAATCAATAGCTTGAAGCCAAGGGGAAGATATAAGAAATCAACTTGTGAGAGATTGAGTGCTTTTACACATGCGTCTATTCTATACCAATATGTGTGGAATTCATCTTTGAGGAATGGTAGTATTTCCTCACATTGAAATATTTTCCTTTCATTTAGAACTTGATAAACCAATAACCAAAGCAAACATGGGAATATTTTAGATCCACTCTAATCTCTTCCATAAGGACCATATCCTTCTAACCCGTAATCTCTGTCCTGCTAATTCTTTGCAGTTTCGTTGGTGTTGGAACATGGTATTGGCTTTAAATCCATGGGGCTCCAAAGGCTTTCCAGAGGCAGCCTCAGACGTGCTCTGCTGTCTCTGTCTCTGCTGTGCAATCTCTCCCCACTACCCTGCCTCTCTCCAGTTACTGAACCCTGCTTTGAACTTATTCGAGGTGCTTTCGGTGCTTTGTCTCTGCACCCCTTTGCCCACTGAATGAATGTTACCTTTAGGAGGTTGTGGACTATTGTAGTCAGAGTTTACAAGGGAAAAGATTAATTTAAGACATGTAATTTACAGCATTAGTTTATAATATTCACCCAAAGAGACAAATGCAGAAGAGCACAGACCTCTGTCCACACACTACAGACTCAAAGAACCCAGCTGAGGATCTGGATCCCGGTGCAACATCTGCACAAATCCAGATGAAGACCTGGAGCCCACGGCCATGTCCCCATGAGTCCAAATGTAGGTCTAGATCCCACAGTGATGTCTCCTGCAAGTCTGTTTCAAAGATCTCTGCTTGGAAGGCCACAAGGTCACTGGTGGAAGATAGAAAATCTGCCAGCAGGAAGAAGGTCTGTGCCAGCAGGCTGAGGGGCTGCAGTGGAGCCAGCAAGTGATACTCAAGGTGAAGACCAGGGCCCCCCTGAACAGAACAGCAGCCATTCTCAGCAAGAGTGAGGACCCAAGCTCCGCTGAGGATAGGAACAGCAGAGTTCATCACAGGAAAAGCAGCACCACGTCCTTCTGCAGGAGAACCGACAGCACCTTGTTCCCTCCAGTCCTCTTCCTATGCTGCTGGCAGAGATCCTCCGATCCTCTGGGGCCTCCCACTGAATCGGCACCGAGCCAATTCAGTTCAGCTGGATGTCACAAGCTGACTGTTAGTTAACCCATCTCATGCTTGGATGAGCCTTCCACTTCCTTTCGCTGGGGATACTCTGCACATGGTGCTCTACCATGATGCCAGAGTCCTCACGGTACGAGTGAAGGCCTGGGTGAGGCATGGATACCAAGCCTTCCTGTGTTCTCATTGGCTATAACTAACCCCCAACAGCCAGTAGTCACTGCAGAATCACATGATGTGGATCCCCATGTGTTTTACATGTGTAAAACAATTAGCTACATGGGATAATTATGAAAATATTTTATATTGAACCATAATACCAACAGTAAGCAGCATTTAATTTTTTACATAAAAGTACAATGGTGTATCCTAAACATAAAACCATTTCCCTCACTAAAAAAATGAGAACTATTTCTTCCTCTCACCTTTCTTATGGAGAGGCAAAATGTGTCGAAGCTGTGAGCATATTTATAGCAATTGGGAAGAGCATTTTTATCGTTCTTTCCCTCTTATGACTCAAATGGAGTAAGTCTCATCTAACATACACTTGATTATGTTTAAAGACAACTTACCAGTTCTCTGAGATTTGTGTTTTGTCACATGTACTCCCCTTTGTTTCAAAGCTCAACAAAGACAGCAAATTAATTTTGGTACTACTTAAGATTGTGAAGTTGCTAGTCAAAAATAATACTGGCAGACAGGTTGTAGTGAGGCAACGCTGACATCCGGTGCCTGCTCAGTTACGGCGCATGCAGCCTGAGCAGCGCAGGCGGGAAAGGTCGCGCTCGCTTACGTTAAGGTCTAGTCAACGTGACTGCTCTTGCTGTCTGTCTGGCGGATCCACGCGTGTAGATCCGAGCCTAGGAAACGTCATACACTCATTGTTTCAAGTTTTTGGATTATCAGCCACTGTGTTTCAGTAAGCACTTATGAAATAATTTATATTAAAATTAATGTGCCAGGATGTACTGAAACTGTTCCTAGCACAGAAGTGGAGATGAAAAGATAGATCCAGCCAGGTGTGGCGGCACAGGCCTGTAATCCCAGCACTCGGGATGCTGGGCAGGAGGATCACTGTGAGTTCAAGACCAGCCTGGGCTGCAAAGGGAGCTCAGGGCCAGCCTGAGCTGCAGAGCGAGACCCTGACTCAAAAAGAAAAAAAAATTGATTTTGTGAAAATGACATTGTCCCCTTCTGAGGGGTAACTAGAGAAAGAGGAAGGGACACTGTTTGCAGTACTAAGATATAAGTGCGCACATGTGTATTACTATCTTTCATCAGTAAAATCATGTTTCACTTATTAAATGGTACTTTACATTGTACGCAGTTACACTTCTGCTATGTAAAATGTGTTAGTGTTCTTCTGCTAGTACTAATATTTCTGCTAGTCATACTAGCATAAAAGACAACAATATTATTGATATTACATCAATAATAAATTTAAAAATCTTTCATTTTTAGATTATCCACTTCTTATAAATCATCTAGGTTAATGTAATTATATAAGATATTTTAAAAGTGTCAAAAGACTGATACTCCTAAATTCAAATTTTAGCTGATTTTTTGTTGCTTTTTCTATGGGTGTTAAGACTCAGTTTCTATGGGTCTCTCCACTGGATAGGATGGTATAAAATTTTTAATAAGCTGTAATTTTTGTATTCCTGGCTAGCTAGTGTTTTATGTACACCTACTGAATGCCAGACAACTTACACAGTACCCACAAGGTCATCAATATTTATACTAGGTATGAATTGCACACTCCCTAACATTTTGCACATAATGTTTGAAAAACTACTCTTTATGCCATTCTGTTCTTCCCTATTGAGAGCTCAAAATCAATGAGACAGACTCTCGTAACTGTTTTTCCGATGTCAACTCTTATTCACAGATAAGAACTTTTAAAATACATAGAAAGTGAGGGCAGCACTTCTTATTCTAGTGATTTCTGCTTTCACACTCGGTCCTTAGCGCACATCAATGTCTGTCGCCTGCAGATATCAATGCCGGCACTCAGTTTCGATTGTGTGTGCATATTACACATGTGTATATGTATTTATTTTCATTTAAAGAGTATATGCATAATTTGTTCAGGAGAAGTCTATGCATTCCTGTTTCATTAAGAATTTTTTAAAAACAGAAATATAAATTTCACTTTATTCAATTTTTGATGAACTCATGAAGATGATGGTATGGAAATGTTTTTCTTTGAAGTATGGTGAATTTTATTAGTAGTAAATATATCTTAATGTTATTTTTATAGTTAATAGTAATCTAATTATTTTATTATTTATTGTTTGTATTATTAAATGACATACACATATATATGTAAAACACATAGGTATATATGTAGATATGTTAATTTGCTTAATAAGTTTTACATTAGAAAACTCTTAAGAAACTGCCTCTTTGCTATTTCTTTCTCAATAAAATTAATTTAAAAAAATAGAAAACTCCTAAGAAAACAAAAAGAAAGTACCTTAAGATACAACTTAAAAGGGCTGGCCTGATAGCTCAGCAGATTAAAGCGCCTGCCTAAGCAGAGTGTAGAGGCCCAGGTCCCATCTCCAGCCTGCTGTGCAGGCCCACCCCTGAGATGGCCATTGAGACTGGGTGTGGTGGTGCCCATATATAATCCCAGCGCTTGGGAGGCTGAAAACAGGAGGATCACTATTAGTCTGACCTATGCATTGAGACCCTGTAGGCCCTGTAGACCGTGTAGGTCCTGTAGACCCTGTAGACCCTGTAGGCCCTGTAGACCCTGTAGGCCCTGTAGACCCTGTAGGCTCTGTAGATCCCATAGGCCCTGTAGACCCTGTAGGCTCTATAGATCCTATAGGCCCTGTAGACCCTGTAGACCCTGTCCTAAATATATTAAAAAAGAAAAACAAAATGAAGATATGACCTAAACAGTGTGCAATTTCTTAGAGAACAAAAGAAGAGATTTGTAATAAATGATAGCCTGACCCAATTGACAAACTAGTGTGTTCTGAGGTATTATCAACTATGCTTCTTAGTTAGAACACATTAAAAGTAAAGATATATTAAGGAACACCCTTTGCTTTAGGAAAGCATTACTTAACCAGTCCACTGTGGACAAAATGGTTATAAAAGGTCATCAGTGTAAGCTCCGGAGGGCCAGGTGTGGTGGCACAGCCCTGTCATCCTAGCACTTGGGAGAGGAGGAGGAGAAGGAAGAGGGGGAAGAGGAGGAGGAGGAAGAGGGGGAGGAGGAGGAGGAGGAAGAGGAGAAGGAGGAGG
>NW_004524750.1:2573072-2578113 GCF_000260255.1 Octodon degus
GAAGGAGGAGGAGGAGGAGGAGGAGGATCACTGTGAGTTCAAGGCCAGCCTGAAACTGCACAGTGAGATCCTGTCTCAAAAAGACGAACAAAAGGTGGGGGGACCTCCCTGGAAATATCCTTATTACTATACTGCTATTTTTATTTCAAAAAATATTTACAAAAGCCTGAAAAACAGAAGATTTTAGGGCCTTGAAAGTAAGGAGTTTAGAGTTTGACATGCCCTGCAGATATCTCCTAAGTGTCTGATTTTCACTGCTGCCAGCGCTCAGTCCTTAGAACCACAAAGCTGCGCACGGGGGGCCGATTAAGAGCTGCCTCGCTTACCTGTGATTCACAGCGTCATACTGAAAATCCCTTTATTCTCTTCTGTTGCCTCTTCTTATTTTTCCTAGAGACATATGAGTAAAACTAAATAAAGTTATTTATTTGTGCCTGAGTAATGTTAATCTTAACTGTGAATCACTTAAATTAGTAATTCTATTAAAATATATTGCTTCTAATGTTAAAATGTAAAATAAGTTACGAGCTAGTTTTGCAACTTTCAGTATAATTTAATTTTGTTCTAAATTGCATTTTTAGAAGAAGTGAGATGTACAAACTCCTGTCATTCACGTAAATGTTTATGTTACCAGTGTCCAGTAGCCCGCAAGAGATGGAAAGTGAAAAAGGACCCCTTGAGCAGTCATTTTAGTAGCTGCGCCTTTATGACTACTGTATTCAAAGTTAAATCATCCAACCACAGCCTTAAAAAGTTTCCCAAATGACACAGTATTTACACAGCACGCTGTAAACTACAGAGAACTTTCTTAGGGGAGAATTGGAAATAGCTGTTCAGTAAATAAAGCAAATCAGAGCTATTTCTTCTTTACTGCTCACATTAAACGTGCACAACTCGGCGCAGAACATCGTCACCCGTCTGCTCAGCAGAGAGGAAGGACAGAGTTCATGAAAACTGATGTTCACAGGAGCCACGTTTCATACTCAGGGCAGGAAGAAGGTAGGGCAGAGGCGGCTGACCGGCCACCATGCGCCCGCCTGCCCATGGACAGCACGCCTGTGCGCATGTTTCCTTTTCTGCTGCCTTGGCGCGCCCGGAGCACCTACGCGGCTGGAAAACCTGAGCCCCGGAGCACCTGAGCGGCCGGAGCACCTGCGCGGCCGGAGCACCTGTGCGGCCAGAGCACCTGCGCGGCCAGAGCACCTGCGCGCCCCCAGTACCTGCGTGCCCCGAGTGTCTGCGCATCCTGAGCACCTGCGTGGCTGGAGCACCTGCGCGCCCCCAGCACCTGCGCGCCCCTAGCACTTGCGCGCCCTGAGCACCTGCACACCCGGAGCACCTGCGTGGCTGGAGCACCTGCACACCCCAAGCACCTGCGTGGCCGAAGCACCTGAGCGCCCAGAACACCTGAGTGGCCGGAGCACCTGTGCGTCCGGAGCACCTGTGCATCCCAGGCACCTGCGCAGCTGGAGCACCTGCACGGCCAGGGAGGGTGCAACAAGCCCCTGCAGCAAGGCCTGGAGTAAATGCGAGCCCCACTCTTCATCCAGGACAGAGGAAGAGTCTGTGGCATGCCCTGTCAGGACCTATACTTCTGCAAGGGCAAGTGCCAGGATTCTGGAAGGTAATACCCTGGAGAGAAAGCCTCAGGGACAGCACACGCTGGAGCAGGAGGGAGAGGCAGAAGGAGAAAACAGAACTCTGACCAAGAAGGCACAGCCGAGCACCCAGGAGGCAGAGGGAGCAGCCAGCCTGGTGGAAGGGCCTAGCGGAGGGTGCCCGTGTCTGGCCTGGATCTTGAACTTTGAGAAATTCCACATGTTTTAGTTCTTTATATGCTCTCGATAGTAATATTTTGTCTGAGGAACAGCTGTGAATATTTTTCCCACATTGCAGATTTTCACTTTACTGTGTTGGTTGGTTTTTTTAAAGTTAGCAAAGAATATATTTTTTATTCATTTCAATGAGAAAAAAAGATAAAATAGCGATGAAACAGTCTCAAAGCAGGTTAGTTGGATAATTACAATAATTAATACTTTACATATTGTTGTCTTCATAGTAGTTATTCAGAGGACAATATGCCTCTGAATGGGATCTCTAATGGATCTCTTTAATGAGATCCCATTCGTTGACTCTTTGTGACAGTCCCCGTGTGGTGGGGGTTTATTCACAAAGTCTTTCCCACATCAGTGTGTGCAAGAGTGTTACCTGTTCCATCTTTCAGCAGATTCGATGCTTCTGTGCTAATATTCAAATCTTTGATCTGTTTCAAATTTAATGTAGTGCAGGGTAAAAGATATGGTTCCAGCTCTAAGGTTCAGCACACACAGAGCCAGTTTCTCCAGCACCACTTAAGAGGCTCTCTTTCTTCCAGTGAACGTGTTTGCCAGCTTTGTCAAAGACAAGGTGGCTGAGTGTGTCAGAGCGGCACCTGCACCTTCCACCCTAAGTCATTGATCTTCGTGCCTTTCGCGCTGCCGGCACTAGGCTGCTTTTGTCATAGCAGCTCTCTAGAATAACTCCAAGTCAGGTGTTGCTAGGCACCTGCTTCATTTTTGTTTCCCAGTATTGCCTTTGTTATTTTATGTATTTTCTGATTCCAAGTGAATTTTAAGAACGTATTATGCATTTCTGTGAGGTGCATATTATCGTGTGTGTCTGAAAGTCGTGGAACCTTGTGAGGTTACTGGGAAGCCCTTCAGAGGTGGCTGGATGTAGATTCTGGGGTTGGTTTATTGTCTAGAGCTGGGCTCAGTGGCGTGAATGCTGATCCACCTTAGGGCACAGTCTGTGTGAGGTGTAAGGAGGTAAAAGAGGTTTCCTTTGAACACCTGCTCCTGCTGCATGTACTGTGTTCCTGTGACATGAACAGAGAGCCAACTCTCTGCCGTGTACCTCTCTGCCTTGGTGCCAACTGAGTATGGACTGAGACCTCCACAAACTGTGAGCTTTGCAAATTGTAAAGATTAAAATGAAAACACTCACTAAACTAAAATCCAAATGTGAGCACCTCCCCCACCCCGCCCGCCGAGTAGGAATTTCTGCCTCATTTGGGGAACCCCCAGACCCAGTCCTAGCCCAGGTCTGGTGAGTGTGTGGGAGAGCTTCCTGCTACCCTGCACCACGGGACCAGTCCCAGCCCAGGCGTAGCATGGGCCGGACCCACTCCTACCGCCTTGGGCTGCCCCCCACCACTCTGCAGTACCTCCTCCACCCCGCCCGCCGAGTAGGAACCCCAGTCCTAGCCCAGGTCCGGTGAATGTGTGGGAGAGCTTTCTCTTCCCCCTACTTCACCTTGCCCCCTCTAGGCACAGCTCAGGCCTGGCATACATGCTAGCTGCAGGGGTGTAACCCTGCAGCTGCAATCCCTGAAGACAGTATAGAGGATAGATCCACCCAGCTAGTCCAGGAGCAGAACATCTTGCCACAGGGGTACAACAGGTTCACCCTCAAGGGCAGCACTGGAAAGGAGCTGAGCACAGTAGCCAGACCTAAGCCAGATGCAGCTGGATAAGTCCAAACTTTGTAGAGCTGCACCTGAACTTCAGTGCATACGAAGGTTATAACTACAGCAAAGATCTACAACAAAGATCAGATGACAGTGCTACACAAAATGATGAGAAGGAACAAAATGCAACCTCAGAACCCAAGCGCACCCGTAACAAGTGCAGAGGACGCTAACACAGAAAAAATTGGAAAGCACAACTGAAAGCACTGAATCAATGGCTTCTGAAATAAAGAAACAGCTGCAAAAGATATAGAGGACCTCAGATTGGAAATAAAAAAAGAAATCCCTGAATTAATAACATCTGCACTAAAGAATCAAATGCAGAAACATATGGAAGAAACCAAGTGCCCACCCAGAACAACTGCAGAGGACACTAGCTCGGCTCAAATGCATGAATTAATAGCGTCCATAGAAAATAAGCAACAGCAGAAAGATATAGAGGAAATCAGAGTGCAATTCTTTTCTGAAATAAAAAAAGAACTCTCAGAACTCATAGCATCTGAAGTAAAGAAGCAACTACAGAAACATAGGCAGGAAAAGCAATCTGAAAAAAAAAACACTGCAGTAAAAGAATTTATAACAGCTTCTAAAGAAGACATTGATAAAAAAAATAGAGGAGATAAGAAAAATGACGGATTGCTTGAATGAGTAATACAGGAAAGAAATAGACCGCATGAAGCAGAGTCAAAGAGATATAGAGGAAATTAAAATCGCAATCACAAGCTTGCAAAACTGTTTAAGTGAATGTGCAGACAGAGTTTCAGATCTGGAACATGCTAGGGTAGCTAGTGAAAAGGTAAGAAAGGATCTCTTAAAAACAACGAGGATGCAGGAAAGAATAATTCATCACCTGCAAAGATGAACAATGTGAGACTAATAGACATCAATGAGAAAGAAGGAGTCAACACAAATGACATTAAAAAAAATATGGGCAGAAGTAATAGCAGAATACTTCCCAAATATGAGGAAACAATCTGACATTCAGGTAACTGAAGCATACAGAATGCCAAGGAACCTCAACCCAATGAAAAACACACCGAGACATATAATAGTCAAGATCCCAGAAATGCAGCACAAGAATAATCTACTGAAAGCCGCTAGAGAAAATAAGCAGATCACATTCAAAGGAAAAGCCATCAGAATTACGGCTGACTTCTCTTCACAAACCATGAAGGAAACAAGAGCATGGAGCAGAGTACTTCAAGTCCTCTATGAAAACAAATTCCAGCCCAGACCACTATATCCTGCAAAACTCTCTTTCAAGTTTGATGGAGAAGTGAAATACTTCCATGACAAAGAGCAGATAAAGAATTTCGCGATGACAAAGCGAACCTTAAACAGGCTACTGAAAGATGATCTAGAGAGGGACCAAAACGATCAGAACTGCAGGAATGAGATCGGAAGCAACCAACTAAATAGGGTAAGCAATTAAACACAGGAGAAAAAGGAGTAAACGATAACAGGTAAATAACATGGCAACTGTAAGTGAATACATCTCGATTCTAACCATCAATGTAAATGGACTCAATTCAC
>NW_004524750.1:2584362-2596616 GCF_000260255.1 Octodon degus
ACAGATGAATGTCCATTTTGTATCTGTGTATTCAAAGTGGTTAGGATAGATATATAGTTACATTCTCTTAATGAATAGAATGATTTGTTCTAATGATGTTAGTAAATAGGATCTCAAGTCCGCATCTTGTACAGCAATTAACTGCTAAGAAGAATATATGCAGGTGTTAGTTATTGAAACTGTCCTACTAATTTGATTTGAAACTGTCTCATTACTGTTTATCAATAAAATTATGAAAAAAATAAAATATGCACAGAAATAAAAAAGCAACATAGGACAACAAAAATGATACGGAATTTCAACTCAAGAATAAAAAATAAAAATAAAATCCAAATGCATCAAAATGTGAACATTAAAATAGAAACACTAAATCTGCTGAATAGCAAATAGAACTCGTGTAGACACAGGTACAGACAAAGACTTCATGAATGAAAGCCTGATAGCATGGGGAATATTACAAAGAATCAACAACTGGGATCTCATCTTATAAAAAGCTTGTGAATAGCAAGAAGGAAAACCATAAACAGAGTGAAGAGATAGTTCAAAGAGTGGGAAAAATATTTTATCCAGTTGTTCTTCAGACAAAGTACTAGTATATAGGACACAGCATTAAAGATATCAAACTCCCCATTTGATAGAGCCTGTTCCAAAATGGAAGCTGGGTGCAGCAGCACGCTTGTGTGCGTCAAGTACCCAGGAGGCTGAGGCAGGAGGAGCGCCATGAGTGGGAGGCCACTCTGGGCTACATGGTGATTTTAAGGATGTCCTGTACTACACAATGAGACTTTGTGTAAATAACAACAAAATCAAAAATAAATAAATAAATAAATAAATAAAACACAACAACCCTAGAAATAAAAATGCTTAAAAAAAAGAAAAGAAAAAGAAGCAAAATCGGGCATCTGAAGTAAATACTCACTTTACAGAAGAAGTACAAAAGGAAAATAAATGCGTAATAAATATTCGACATCACGGCTGAGTGGAGATGTGTGAGTCCAATGACAAAGATTCCATCTCACTCCAGAAACAAGAGCTGTCACCAAGAAATCAGCTCACACCAGACGCTGGTGGGGCTGTCTGTGCAAGTGGAGGCTGGCACATTCCCTGAGGAAATCACCGTGGAAGCGACTTAAACGACTGGGCTGGAGGCCCCATTTCATCCAGCTGTTCGCCTTCATGGTGTCTTCCCCAGTGTAGTAAGAACATCATCTGCAGCGATATGAGCTTGCCCAAGTTCATAGCAGTGCACTTTGTAATAGCCAAGTATTGGAAGCAACCCAAATGACTACCAAGTCAGGAAGCGCTACAATTTTTTTATATAATGGAGTACTATGCAACCATAAAGAAGAACGAATTGGAGGCTTTTGTAGGTAAGTGGACACAACCCAGGAACAAACTCATAGGTGAAGTAAAACAGGCACACAGATGCAAATATCACACTGTCACTCTGGTGTGAGATACCGAATGTGTAAATGAGAACTAAGATGTATAATAAAAAGTGTTAAATAGGTAAAAATTATTTTTTTAAAGGGAGCTGGGAGTAGAGGAAAGAAAGGAAAAGAAAAGAATAAGAAAAAATGAGAAAGTACCGACAAAGCTCTGTGGATGAGGAGTAAAGGCTGTGAATGGGGAGGAAGAGACAGGCATCGGTGTCCGTGGGTGCAGGCACAAATTCCCTCTGATAGGTCTGACAGCTGTGTGCCTCTAAATTGTACCAAGAAATTTAATTTAAAAGAACACATTTATGACTGAAAGATCTCATGTCTTAAAGCAGCTTTAAAACCCAACAGCAGAAAGTTCTGCTGTGGATATGAGAGCATTATGCGATCTGGACTGTTTCTCAAATCTTTCCATGGACAGATGCTTTGCATGCCAGGTAGGGTGATGAGTTTATAAAGGAAGGGATGATTTTATTTTTTTTTTTACCATTATTTTTTCTCACAGCAAAAGAAGCCAACATTACTTTATCAACAATGATTGATTGGACAGCCAAATGATCTTTCTGACAGGTAAATTAATTTGTACTTCTGTCTTGTATGTGACCCTCAAGAGAAATGATAATATGTGTAATAATTGATAAGAAAGCATTTACTTTCAGTTTATAATTAATTTCATATCCATGGGCACTGTAAAAATTATCCATTTTACTTAATGAGGTAGATAGATTATTTTGTACTTAATATACTCTAATATCCAATTAAAATTTTAATACACATGTAATTATATCACAGCCCATTCTAATTATTTAGGAGTAAAAATACATTGCTTGGCTTTCCTTTTTCAGCCCCTGGAATTGCACAGGATAAAGACCAAGTGAGAGGCTGCTCCCTTTAACTTTTCTGGTCAGATTTGTTTCACATTATGTACATCGACTGCTTTCTTAATCTAAAACAAACCCCCTTTTCATATATTATAGAAAGTACCTCTTATTTCAGCAATGGAAAATACCCAAGATGCTGAGGCTTACTAATGCAATAATTTATTATATTGATTAAATTTCCACCGCATTAATATCAAATTGAGGGGTTGTGATATAGCTCAGTGGTGTAAGCGCCTGTCTGGCAAAGCACAAGGTCCTGAGTTCGATCCCCAGTAATGTGAAAAAAAGAAAAGAAATTAAATTGAGGAATATTTTAAAAATGCATTGGCATATAATTGAAGGTAATGTCTAGAGAAAATAACTCACTAAGTTTCGCATTTGGCCTGACATTTGACCAAGTCCTCTTGCATGTGGAAGCGACAGCGCTCCACCTCTCTCAAGCCCGGTTTGCGTGTGGCCTACTATCTGCACACTGAGGGAGCACAGACCCCACCATGCTGTAGAAATGCTTCGCGGTTTATAAATAGGTCAATACTTTTTCTCCTTAAAAATGCAACTTGAGGTTTAGAATTCCTTGTGCTCGTTCCTGCCATTTGTTTACATAAGAGCTAGTTGACTGAGCACTTGCATAGAAGAGTAAACATTTCTTCCTTATTGAAACAACTAAATGGAATCATTGAGTTATATGAATATAGATTGCATTTAAGGTGGCAATAGAAAATAATTAGTTAGAAAATTCTGCATTTAAACACCAGAGGTATTTATGGACAATTTTTATCAAAGCAAAACAAAGGTTTGATGATGCCCATTTGAATAGCTAAGACGTATTCCCACAGATTCAGGAAATAAATGTCATTAAGAACCAACCAGGCAAGTGCTTACGCCACTGAGCCATCAACCCCCCAAAAAAAATAATAAATTTAAAAAAATAAAATAAAAGCCAACAAGATTGTCAGACAACGTAAAAAACAGAATTTAGTAGTAGGTGTGCTATATAGACAAGATTATGTCGAAATCTGAGTGCGGACAGATCCGACTCTAGTGTACGGTAAGGAGAGCTCTTCCAATAAGCGTGCATTGTGTCAACTGCCCTCCCAAGAGATGTCCTTGTGAACTCACTTAGTGCCAAACGTGTTGGCATGTCTGCGTTTCTGTTACTGTTCTAGATGCTGAGAGAACCCCCGCCGCCCCGCCGAGGAGGACGGCCGGCCTCGGCTGGCTCGCGGGGGCAGAGGCCGTCCCAGCCCAGCTCCCAGGCCGGCGGGCGGGCGCGCGAGGCAGCGAGGCACTGCTCGGTCGTCCGTAGTCCACCCAGGACCCCTGCGCTCTGCCTGGTCCCGCCCACGCCCAGGGGGGGTCCCCGTAGTGCGAGCGCCACAGAGCCAGCCCGCTGCACAACCGCTGCTCGGAGCCGGCAGCAGGAGGCTTTCGGGACGCCCGCGTGCAAGCCGGACGCACAGTGGAGGGCGGGATGTGAAGAGGCGCGCGGGCCGGGACGCGGCGCAGCTGCACCAGCGGTCCTGAGCGCGGCCCTGGGAGCCCCCACCCACATGCACACGCGGGGAAAGTCAGAAGCCCGTCGTGAACACGAACGTGCAAATGGCAGAACCCAGTCCAGGCTCGCGCAGCGGGCCTCACTGCCTCACTTCAGGCTTGTGCTCTTCACAGTGACTCCTGGCCGCCCCAGGTGGAGAGCTCTGGTTGACCCTTAACAGGTCGTAGTTACTCTCATAGTACATTAGTTATAAAATTACTAGAAACTTGACAGATTTGTTGAAGTCATTAATGATGACATTGGTCACCTTAAGGTTTTGTTTTTTTTTTTTAATCTTTTTTTATGTATTTAGTACAGGGTCTACACGCTGTCACTACACAGATCAGACTTGCCGTGATCCCCCTATTTTCAGCCTCCCGAGTGCTGGGATTATAGCCGCACACCACCACGCCCAGTCTCAGTCGCTGTCTCAGTGCACCCCGGAGGCAGGTAGGCACAGCACACCGGGGATTGAACCCCGCCGCTGTGCTCTGCCTAAGCAGGCACTTTAGTCCACTGAGTTATCTGATGGCCTGCCCTAGTCACTGTAAGCTTTACAAAGTATTCTGCAAATGATTATCTTACCTTCACCTGCGTTCCTCTACTCATGGACAGTATGAACGCACTGAGCTAATCCTGCCCTTTACAGTAAACTTGGCAAACTTCTGTGAACGTCTTGGCGTGTATGGTGTGGATTTGTGCACCATAATGTTTGCAACTCACCATGTACTCAACTCAAGCACATAAACAGCCATAAACATACATTAAAGATATGTGAATATTTTCCAATAGAACTTTATTTACAATTCAGATAAGATGAATTAGCCTCTCACTTACATAAATTAATCTTACAGTCATGATTACCCAACTCCTGAGCTCGGGATTTTAAAGATGATTTAATCGTGACAGAGACAGAAACGTTCACTAAAGCCATAGGTTAACAGTCCCAAGCAGCCATGTGCAGCCACGGATTCGCCTTTAATTTATTCTACTAACAGCTCCGCTGTGGTATCTCTTTCAGGTGGAGGCGTGGCACTCTCTAGCATGCAAACCTTTCAGTGGTTTTTGTTTATATGATTCTGATTATACAGTAAACATCTCAACAACTCCAACGACAAGCACGTATTGTATTTGGAGATCCCCAAGTGAGCATGCAGGCAAACACCTAAATTAATAGTCAAAAGAACAAAAGCTACTTTGACATGCACCACACAACCACTCGATGTGAACATAGACAGCTAGAAGGTGAAGGTTTGTACCCGATGCCAAGATCGCTTTGGAGCACACTGCTGCTGCAGACCTGGATTTCTGGGAAGCCTCTGTGGTACTTAACTGGCAGCTTGGTGTAGAGCAGCTCATGCAAATGCAGGGTGCAGCATAAATTTCTCATTACAAGAGAAACATGGCCTTTTTACCTGAAAGCAATTTTATTCCAAATGCCTGTATGTGCAGTTGATTTCCTCATCAATATAAAGTTTTAAAAGAGAGTCCATATATATTTTTTGCTGTTGTGAATAAAAAATTAAAATGGCATGTTTAAGGAGTTGCATAAGGAGCAAATATTGCTTATTTCATATGTAAGATGAGGCTTTTCATAAGCAGCACTTAACTCTACACATTTTACTTGCAAAACATAGCTGCAACTCAACCTGCAGTTATGTTTGCATTATGTTGGGTAATGTTACTTCCCAAGAAATTAATAAAACTCCAGATTTTGGCCTTCCTAGACTTAAATGTCTTTGCTTCTAACTACAACTTTGCAGGTGCCTAATTCTCCTTTTGTTTCAATGACTTGAAGTTCTCACACACACAAATACACACTCTCACACAAATGGTATAAGTGTGGCTTTGTTCCAACATGGCTTGTTGCAATTTGCTCTGGATAGAGAAATACATTTGGTCATGAAGATTATCCCTTGCATTTATTATCAGACCCCCAACACTCTAATGACCTGATCCTGTCTTAGTCCCTCCTGAATCTTGAGTTTCTTTGCTGAATTTTTATTTTCTCTTTCTGCTCACTTGTTCTCTTCAGCCTAAAATGCTCACCATTTCACTAGATATTTCTGTCTTCAACACTGAACCTCCTGTTGTCTTAATTTTACTCTTTCCATCTACAGTGACTAGTTTGAAAAGAGTTTCTATTTTCTGTTTCTATTTTCTTCCTGTCTTTTAAATGCCATTTCCAACTTTATCAGTATCTTATACATAAGTATTCTATCTTCTTTAGCTATTTCAGGACTAAAAGTCTTTTAAACAATAAAAGTTATTTTTAAGAGACTTTTAATCCCAGAAATTCCCGTATGAAGTTCTTTATAAAAATAGAGCAATGAGGTCCCTTCTGAGCACCAATGACACATTCTAGGTATGCCATACTGCTTTTTCTCCCCAAGTACAGTAGGTTCTAATGCCCCCCCGAGGAGTCCCGAAGCTTCCGTCTACCCCAGTCTCCTTCGCAACCACCAGAACTTCTACCAGGCGGTGCTGCATATTGTACTTCGGATGCATCAATTCCTGCAAAAGCTCTTTTCTCTTGTTCCCTGTCTTGAAAGGCAATGTCTTAATTAAATACTTTTGCAATCATGCATGCTTTTCTCAATCATTCTATATGACCACCAAAGAAGTCACTTTGAAAACACAGTTAACTATCTCAGCTCGTACCTTTCTTGTTTTTACTTAGTGCTACAACTTCCACATATAACATTTTTACTGTATTACCACATGCCCTATAGTGAACCATTGCTATCTCCCATAACTTCCATTGTAATGACATGCGCAACCAAGGAACTTCCAGAGTATCCAACACAGGAAAAAAATACAACTATTTTAGCTTAGCTGTATGAGGAACTCAACACCTGCCTATGTTTTCAACCTCATCTCCTACTAATCCTACTACAGCCCTAAGTACAGTCCTGAATTTTAAGTGACTACATTCAAGGACTCAGAACAACTCTAGTCAAATCCTTTGGTTTTGAAGAGTACAGAGAAAAGATGAGGAAGCTTAGAGAAGCAGAGTGGAGTCAGACTGTGGTGGCAACCATGCTGATTCCACTGAGTTACCAGGGAAGGAGATACAGAAACAAGCAAGTGTGTTAGCTGGCAGTCAGCACCCAGCAAGGAACTGGGCACAGACCCTGAAGGCCAGGAGGGAAGAACATTTAAGCAAATTTATTTCTGTGTGAAAAGGAGATGGTTAGGTTTTTATCTGACATGATTTGGTGCAGCTAAAGAAATACTTCTACAAACATGGGCTTAGCTTTGACAAAGGCACAAAGGTATTTGACATTTCATGCAGGGAACAAGTGGTGCTTTCTGGTAGAGGTGGGGTACATGGTGCAAGCAGTCACCTTCGACAAAGCGTGAAGTGGCATCAGACTGGGCGATCATTACAGCCTTTACAGGACATAAGAACTCCAGGAAACCGAAGTTTAAGCTTCAAAGTGGCATTAGAATACAAAACAGCGAGAATTTAGTTCCTTTCCCCCACAAAGATGATCTGGAATTATCACTGGCTTTGCATTTTCGGGGCGCAGTACAGTTATAAGAGAAGCAGACAACAAAAGATGAACAAGTTGCCATTAGGAACAATGGTCAGAATGACACAGCCTGGCTGACTTTGGAGGATACACGATGAAGCAAGAAGGGCCGGAAGCCAGCAGAGAATGGGAGTGAAGAGACGTAAGCTGCCCCTTGAAGCAACTGGAAAGACATGCAGCGCTACATCAGAACACTGAGACCCTGTAGAATTAGAAGTCTTGTAGCTGCATGAAAGAGTGGAAAGCAGAAAATTAAAGCTAAGAAATTTTCCAATAGTTACAACAGTTTCATCTAATCTATATTCTCTAAACTTTATAGATAGTTAAAAGAATGAATTTTTTTGAATATTGGTCCATTACATAAAATGGAAACAGAAAACAAGGCTTGTCTGTAAAAGTATGTCTGTTCAGATTTCTTTAAAAAATTGTCTAAATTTTTCTTTCTTTTTATTCTGCTTCTGAATCTGGAAAATAACAATGGGTACTATAACTCATTTATTGTTTTCCATAATTTTATTGAGAAACAAATAGCAATGAGACAGATTCAAACCAAACTGGTAGGACAGTTTCAATAATTAACACATTGCATACATTCTTCCTAGTGGTTAATTGCTGTAAAAGATGCAGACATGATATTCTATTTACAAACACCATTAAAGCAAATCCCTCTATTCATTAAGAGAATGTAACTATGTATCTATCCTAACCACTTTGAATACACAGATACAAAATGCACATTCATCTGTATCCCCTTTTTTGTTAAGTTCCATTATTTGAATATTGTAGGTGTGTAAACTCAGTAAAATATTCTAAAAGAGTCCAGTAGCCTCTAATAGTATTGGGTCTTCCACTTGACTAGCAATGTCAGAAGTTGTTGACCTGAGTCCCCTACAGCTCAACATAATACCATGGCTTTACTTATACTTTGTTTTTATACTTCTCTGCTGGATGGTTAAGACCAAGGTAAAGCAGGACCTATGCAACAAGAGTTGTAGCTTTTGGGTCTGATAAGGTCAGTGAGATCCCCTCAGGATTTATCCTGAGATCCTGTACCTCAGATTGTAGAACGTTTGTCACTGTCAGCCATGTGGATGAGTCATGGCCATTGCTTGGCCAATGAGCTTTCTGTGAAAGCCTGAGGGAATGTTTTCTCTCCATGTGACTCTCCTTAGGTACACTCTACATCATCGATCACTTTCCTCTTTGACCCCATAATCTCCTTGATCAGAAAATTTGGGACACTACCGAGTAACATGACATTACAGTACAAGTTCTCATATGTCCTGAGTCTTAATTGACCTTGGAAGACTAGGGCCAAAATGTTGGCTTTCCTTGTGGCCCTTCTTTTTCTCTAATTTTTGGTCTGCAAACTTAGGTTGTTAATGCTCCAGAAGACAAGCATATTGTTATGACCATACAACCGAGGCTGTTAAGTATAACCTCACTATCTGAATATCAAACATCTTAGGCATAACATGGAACAGGTATTTTTCATCAAGTATTGATATGTTGAACATTAAGTCCCTACAGAATATGATGAAAAAACATTTAAAAATTAGAATATATTTTTAAAAATAGGCATAAAGAATTATATACTTCTCATGTTTACACATAAGTCCAAAAATCTAACCATAAACATACAACCTTGAAGCACGACAGTCCCACTATATTCCTCTTCCTGTCTCTTGCCTTCATTCACCACCCCCTTCTTTTTGAACAATCATCTACCAAAGAAACAGCACAGCAACAACTGGCATGTCATGACAAACAGCCTGTATTCAGAAGACCAGAATGACAGGCACTCCAAGCATGAAACTACTATTACAGATTACCATCTTCAGTGAAGTTGCTTATTTCACAGGTATCAGTATATATAGTTAGTCAGGGTGAGAATTTTTCCAATTAACTGTTGGATTCAAAAATCTTCTGGAGATTCTCAGGATCATTGCCTTGCCCAGCTTCTACATATAACTGTATGGCTTGGCATTGTCATCTTTCCTAGCTCTTCTCCTTCCCCTCTCTTGATTAGTTAGTTGAGATCCTGCTTTCCTTTTACTTGCATTATACCTTTCTATTTGTATTTCTTCTTTTGAGTTCTTACACTAGGGAAACTATATGATATTTACAAGGGTGTCTGGTCTATTTCACTTATATCTCCAAGTGGCATCTACTTCAATGAAAAGGCTTCAAGTTTATCATTCTTAATAGCTGAATAAAATTGTGTAAAAATACCACATCTTTTCAACCATTCCTCAGGTGATGGGCATCTTGGTTGTTTCCAAGATTTGGTTATCACAACTTGTGCTGCTATAAACATAGGCACACATATATCCCTATGATATGATGTTTTCAGATCCTCCGGGAAAATTTCCAGTAGAGGAATAGCTGGTTTAAATGGGATTTCCAGTCCAACTTTTCTAAGGAGTCTCCACACTGATTTCCATAATTGTTGCACTATTCTACATTCCCACCAGCAGTGGAGAAGGGTTCCCTTTTCTCCACAACATCTCCAACATTTGTTGTTGGGTGATTTCTTTATGATAGCCGTTCTTTCTAAGGTGAGATGATATCCCAATGTGATTTTAATTTTCATTTCAAGGATGGCTAGCGATGTGGAGCATTTTTCATATATTTATTTGCTTCTTTAATTTCTTCCTCTGAGAAGTGTGTGTTCATCTCGGATGCTCATTTCTGGATTGGATCTTTAAATTTTGGGGCCCTACTGTTTTTTAGTTCTTTATAAATTCTAGAGAGCAGACCTTTGTCTGAGTATTTGTCATGATTTTTTCCAAAGTTGTGGGTTGTCTTTTCACTTGGCCATGTAAAGAACTGAGCTAAGGGGCAGGCCCCCTATAACTCATTGAAAGTCACTAATTTTGGGTTGGTTTTTTTTTTTTTTTGCCAAATTATCTTACTTTCCCCTGAACATGCAACATTCCATCAACTATTTTGAAAAAACGGGACAAAAGTGTAACTATGTCTTCTAGTGGATTCTTTCCTTTCCCTAAAGTCTTTTTTTTTTTTTCCAGAACCAGGGAATGAGCTCAGGCTCTTGCACTTGCCAGGGAAGTGCTTATTCCACTGAGCCATCGACTTTCTTAGCATTACTTTGAAGCTTCAAAGAAATTATTTTTCCATTCCTTTTCTTCTCTTCTGATCAGATGGCAATGTGTAGGGTCACTCGTCTCTAGTAAATCCATCCCACCCCAAACCAGAAACATTTCTGACTTAAAAAAAGCTATATGAAATATGTGCACCTAGGCCATCCCTAGTGGTTATAGTGATGATGGCAGAGCTTGGGGAGAAGCACGTCCTAAGCAAAGGAATGTAACTGTCAACCGAATGTAGCAAAGGAGTGTAACTTTCACCACTAGTGAAAAGAACACTTACCAGGACAAGACAGTTCAATGATAACAGCAACCGAAGTTTAAATGATGCTCAGAAAAGAGGACCATTACATCTCCTCATTAGTCTATGATTTTGAAAATGATGAGTTAACACTGTTCATGTATAAATATATTGGTATTGCCCGAATGCTAAATAGAGCGCTCTTTCACAGTACCAAGGGTGGGAGCCAGCACTATTTGTGCTTTTAGTACAATTTGTCCTTCTCAGTATTTACCAGTGTCATAGAATTTTTCTGTGTTCCTTTAAAAAACACCAAAAAGGACAAAGAAAACATGTACTTACTTGAATTCTCTGCAAGAAGGACAGTTTCATATCTCTTCAATTCACAAATCAATTTGGAGATCCGTTCATAGATATTTTTTAGTGCTTATCATTTACTGAACTTAAACTCTAATCTTATCCTTTGACAGTGTGCATCTCTGAGCAAATTTGTTAACCACTTCTTTCTCTTATTCTCTGTATTTAACTACAAGAAGTACTTGTAATGTTGTTGTGTGTGAAAAAATATATGATACTTAGGATAGATACTCAGCTACTTTCTCTTAGTTTATTGAGAAGAAAGGCTTGTTCCAATATTGTATAGACAAGATAAGCCTGCGTCTTGTCCTCTGAACAGCTACTGTGAAGACAACAATGTGCAGTGTATCAACTGTTGTAACTGTCCTGCTAACGTGTCTTGAAACCATTTCATTGCTATTTTATCTTTTTTTTCTCATTAAAATGAATAAAAAATAAAACATAAATACTTGTACCCAAGGCTTTGTGAGGATCAGCCTACTCTCGGCATGTGAGAACACCGGCTGCCCCATGTGGAGAGCTTGTAGGCAGTCCACACATGTCTGTGGATTATTACTCTGCTTTCAGTTTCTGTGTTTGTGTCACTGTTGTAGAAACTAAGGACTTATTTGTGAGCAAGGCTGAACTCCTTGATTAAATGAAGCCTGCTTTATTAAGAAGATGGAGAAGCAGACAGAAAACAACTAAAACGAAAACCATAAGTCTCACTATAAATAGGGTGCATGTCAGATGAAGCTTGAGAAGGCAGCGTGAGAGGAGCAGAGAAAAGGGCAGCTGACTCTGCTGGATATCTTGGGCTGGTGCTCCTGGAGATGACACCATCTAATAGAGGTGACAATAATGGCAGACTCCTGAGATGAGCGGATACCTATTGCAGGGAGGAGAAGAGTAAGCAAAACAGTCTCTGGCCTAAGAGTGTTTGATGTTTTATTCAATAGAAGATGCCATGTGTAATGTGGATGAAGTACAATGATAAGAGTCCAGGGGACATACAGAAGTCAGGGATAACTTCTGTTACTGACAGTAAGAATGTAGTATGGTAGGCCTGTTCTCTCCAGATGCCTGTGGCTATTTGTGCTCCACAGATAGTGATGGGGGAGGGAGAGGGGAAGGGGAGGGAAGGTAGGGAAGGGGGAAGGGAGAGAGAGGGGAGGGAGAG
>NW_004524750.1:2597156-2661901 GCF_000260255.1 Octodon degus
GGCTGGCATGTGGTGCTGGGGGATTGAACCGCGGTCCCTGATGCCTTGCCAAGCTTGTTCTAAGTAGGTGCTTTAGACCACTGAGCCATCTGCCCCGGTACAATGCATTCTGATGGCAGTATTTCTAGATGTTTATTGGTTATTGCTGATCTTTCGTTGTGCTTAGTTTACAAATTAAGCTCTGTAAGAGCTATTTTTGAACAAGAAAAATGATGCATCAGTGTTGAAGGTGGCAGAAAGGTTAAGAGTTGGTGATTATGACTCTTTAAGAGGGGTTCATACATTCTGGTGGCGGGGGAGGTTTTTTTTCATATTAGTAAATTATTCTTCTCTTGTAAGCCCAAACAGAAAGGCCTGACCTAAGATGTTTTCGGCTTCTTGGCTGTCTCTCTCGCTTCCTATCTCACTCTCGGATTTCCTTTTCTCTTTCTTTGTCTGGAACATGGTCCTGCCGCATGACATCATCTGCCCCGAGGCCTTACTGTAGAGCTAAGGGTAGCTCTACAGCGCTAGACCTCGAGAAAAGTGAGCTGTGTACACACCTTCCTATACTTTACACATCAGCAGATATTCTGGGATGCAATCCAGGTGGACTAGGAGAAGGACTCCCTGTGGCCTCAGCGTCCACCCAGGAGTATAGACGGATGCCTTGGGGCGAAGGCAGCCCCGCGCCTCCCGCCAGACTGCCCTCCCACTGCCCATAGCTGTCGCTGGGCACCCTGCGCTAGGTCCCTCCCAGGGTGGGGCAGGCTGTGCCCTCCGCTCACCTAGCACAACTCCCTGCCATTTGGGGACGTTGGCATGGATCCACGGGGAGGGACGTCTTGGGTGGGCGGCGACACAGCGGTCACAGCCCAAGGCTGAGCCAGAACCCGAGAAGAGGACCCGCACTCGGCCTGCGGAGGGGCGGAGGTGACCGCGGAATCCGCACGTGGGATTCGTTGACGGATCTTTGGCAGGAAGGCGGCCTTCACACAGCCTGGATGAGTCTCGGCAAGCCTAGAGCGCAGCGGAGGGGCGGAGGCTGCGTCGCTGCCAGGCGTGGCGGGGGGCAGCTCCGTCAGGGCGCGGCGGGGCGGCTGCTCGGTGCAGGGCGCTGACGGTGCGGGAGCTCGGTGCAGGGCGTGGCGGGGCGGCAGCTCTGTACACGGTCGGCCAGCCTCCCAGGGAGCCTGCAGCGGAGGGCCGAACGCAGGGCGCTGACGGTGCGGGAGCGCGCCTACCTAGGACAGAACTGGGAAGTATCCCTTCTAATGTGCGCGAGAGTGCATATGCTCGTCCGGGTCATGAAGGCCGCTGCTTTCCAAGCCTTTGTTAATGAGCACATCAGTGTCAACTGTGCGCTGTACAAAAATTAGCCCGGGGATTGTGCCCTTAGGTCGTAGGTGACCGACTGATGAGGACTACACTGAGCACCGTGCAAGAGTCAAATAGAGCCGTCCCTACAAAGAATAAAAATGATATGGATGAGCGTGCATAGCTCAACGATGACTTAACTGTCAGAGAAAACATTTTCTAATAAGCAAGATGTTTTGAAGTTTACTATATTAACAATACAGAACATAAAATACAGTAGATGTGCCAGAGCAGTTAAATGTCATCCATTTAAAAAAAAAAACGAAGGAGCCAATCGCGACATAGACGAAAAAAAATACTCAGGAAGTTTTAGACAGGAATTGTAAACATTGTGTATACCTAAAAACGTAAACTTAATGAATTTTTTAAAAAGTTAATGAAACGAAAGGGCAGAAGACACGCAAGCATCTTCCTAGCAAAGTGTCTGAGCAAGACGTCTAGAGGGTATGCCAGATACGTTCTGCTGGTTTCACTGAATTTTTTACAGTGGGGTGTTTCTTTGGCCATGACTGTGCATACAAATGAATGTCAGAGTTTTAAATTGCAGGTTTGTACTGAAAAAATAAAACTCACTGTTCTGGACCATTGAGCAGTGTATCCTTCCTTTGCTTGACTTCACACTGTCCCGGTTACTACAGCTTACTGTTCAGTATTGCAACTAACTTATAAATTCTCCAAGTGGACTGTTTCAATTTTTATTACACTTACAGTCTACCTATCACATTAACCCTAGGCCACTCTAATGAAAAGCAACGAAACACCTGCTAGCATTTTGGGACTGGTTGAGCTTTCTGACCCAGGGTATGGTATGCTGGGATTTTTTTCTTTTTTTGGTCATCTCTTGAATTTTTACGCATCATGGCTTGAGGCTTTTCACCTACATATCCCATGCATATTTCTTACAGTGATACGGACATGTTCGCTTGTGCAAAGCCTTTTACAATACAGTGCTTACTTTGCAGGACACAGAATGAGCCCTTCAGGGGGTGCGTGAAATCCTAAGAGGACTTTAATGACCATCTACGCGCTTGGGTGTGTGCTGCTTTTCCTATGGATACGTACCTACGCTAAAGTTCACTTTTATCGTAGGGAATGTGTGCCTGTAGCCTGCACAAGATGTATCTTGACCATTCTTCCTTCCCACGCCTCCATCCTCCATTTAACACCTCTTCCCATCCTTATTTACAAAACTTGGTTTGCTTTTTATCCTTCTTGCTCATTTTTTTCTTTCCCCCTCCTTCCTTTACCCTTCTTGCTTCCTGGTTTCCCACCCCTTTTGAAAATTTTCTTCCTATTTCACAATATCTATTGTGTATTTTGGTCCTTATTTAAACTTTTGGTTTCTCATACCAGAAAAACACTGATATTTACACAGGTGTGTCTGATGTATTTCACTTGAGTATGGCCTCAGAGCACATCCAGTTAACTAGTAATGTCTCGAGTTTATCTTTTTGTGGCTGTACAGTACTCTTTGCAAAAACCAACCCACACCATCTTTATGCATTTGTTGGGTAGATGGGCATTTGCTGTTTCTGGGATTTCGGTATCGGTTCTCTAAGCTGGGCTGCTGTACAGGTGCGTGTGTGTACATGTTGCTGTGGTCTGACACTTCTAGTTCTTTTAGGATAGTACCAAGAGGGACACCTGGATTAAATGGAACCTCTAGCTTTAGGTTTTGAGGAATCTCCATGCTGACTTCCACAGTGATTGCGCCCGTCCACACTCCCACCAAAAGTGTGGAAGGGGTCCTTCATTTCCAACAGCACTACCTGCATTCGTTACTGAACTATTTTTGTGCAGTGAGATGGGATCACAGTGTTCCTTTAATTTGCATCTCTCAAGTGACCAGAGATGTGGAACATTTTTTTCCTATATTCATTTGTTGTTTCTTTCTCTTCCACTTCCTCTGAGAAGTGTCTATTCACCTCAAATTCCCATTTTTGGATTGAGTCTTTCCATTTGCAGTGTGTAATTATTTTGAGTTCTTTTTATGATGAAGTTTATCATCACAGTTTAGATATGCACAATTATTGCATTCATCACAGGAAACTTGTACCTGTGATGGTATGTATACCTTTGTGCATTTTCCCATTCCCCTCCCCTCTCTTTAGCCCCTTTCCCACCCTTATTTATAAAACTGTCTTTCAATTTTCTCCCCTTTTTCCCTCATTTTTTTCCTTTTTCCCTTTCGTCCCTCACCCGAAGTCCTCCCTCCCTTTGAACAATTACTTTCGGTTTCACAATATCCATTATACATTCTGGTTCTTATTTACACTTTCAATTTCTCACATCAGAGAGACAATGTAATAGTTACATACATGTGAGCTCTTTATATATTGTAGATATTAGTCCTTTGCTGCAGAACAGCTGGGAAAGTGTTTGTCCTCTCCATGGGCTGTCTTTTCCCTCTTGGTGATTTCTTTTCCCTTTGCAATATGAAATTCTAGTTGGTTTTTTCATTTATGTATTTGGTACAAGATCTCACTAAGCAACTCAGACTCAGAGTGATCCTCCTAATTCCAGCCTCCCCGGCGCTGGGATTACAGTTATGGGCCACCACGCCTGGACTCTGTGGCCAGCTGAGCACGCCGTGGGGGCGGGGCCATCATGACATGGGAGACTGGCACGGCATGCGGGACCGGGGATCAAACCCTGGTCCCTGAGTTTGCCAAAGCAGGTGCTTAGTCCACTGAGCTATCTCGCTGGCCCTCCTAGTTATTGATTCTTGGTAGTATCTTCTGTGTAACTGGTGTTTTGTTGATAAATATTTCAAGAGTTCTATGTATTCTTTCTGATAACAAGATTTAGTGTTTCTCCTTTAATACTTAGAACTTTGATCCATTTCAATTTTAACTTAATATACGTTGCTACGCAAAGCCCTCGTCTTAGCCTTCAGCATGTGTAAAGCAGCGCAGCAGCATCGATTAAAGGGCCATGTTCCTTCCAGTGAAGGTGTTTTGCCTTATTTTCAAAAATAAGGTTAAAAAGTGTGTTTACATTTGTTTCTCCTACTCAAGAACACTAAGTGTTAAAAATAAGTCTATACAGGTATTAAAAGTAATTTTGCACTTTATTGTGTATGAATTTTTCTTTCTCTTTTTATACTTTTATTCAGAAACAAAAAGCAATGAGAGTTTCAAAACCAATTAGTAGGACAGTTTCAATAATTAATACATTGCATATTGTTCTCTTAGTGGTTGTGTACGGATTTTTCAAAACATTACAAAACTAAATCAATTGGCTAGTCTTTTCAACAAAGAGTACTGAAGAAACTACACATACATTTCACAAAAATACCCATAATTTCATAAATTTTACTTCAGCATATACTTCTCAAAAATTGTGAAATGCAAATCCTAATCACAAAATGTGAAGCAATACAATTTCTAGAATAAAAATTAAGTGTTATCTTTATCAACTTGAGTGTTGTAGAGCGAGGTAATGCTCAGTCATGATCTAGTCAAAGTTAATAAATTGAACTTTCAATTAAACAGTGTTGCTCTGCAGGAAGGTGAAAACTGGTAGAAATAAATGCAAATCACTTTATTGGTTATAGTACTCACACAGAACATATTAATAATATTTACAAATTAATAGAAATATAACAAACATCTCCATTGAAAAACAGATACAATTAGAATGGATATCTCATTGAACAAATATACAGATGACACATAACAAGATATAGGAGAAATATCAAGGGAGCCTCTCAAAATATTTGCACAGACATTTTCAAAATAATTCATAAACTTGCATGGGTTTGGGCTGGCGAAATAGCTCAGTGGTCTAAGTGCCTGCTTAGACAAGCGTTGGTCCAGAGTTCGATCTCTGGCACCACATGCTGTGCCGGCCCCACCCCTGGATGGACCGAGCAGGCCACCAAGACGGGTGGCGCATGCCTGTAATACTAGCACTGGGAAGGCTGGAGCAGGAGGATCACAATGAATCTGAGCTGCATAGTGAGTCCTTTACTAAATACATAAAAAATAAAAATCTTGGTTGGGCTTATATTGAACAGTTCTACACTATAGTTGTGGCTTTCAAAACAGAGGCCCTTCATTTGGGGCTGGGAGATGGCTCCGTAGAATAAGCTCTTCCCTGGCAAACTCAAGGGCCTTAGTTCAATCCCCGGTTCCACCCCCTCAAAAAAAAATAGAGGCCCTTTATATGATTTGGAAAATTTATTTTTATAACTAATTTCAAAATTTTTATTATTAATATATTGTGAATTTAGTAAAATTAGAATATTTGTACACCCTCAGCTAGATGCCTTCCCAGGTTTAGTACTACAGGAAGAAAAATAAACTCAAATTATGTTGAATTGTGTCAAATTCTACATGAAGTATTGTCCAATAGAATTTCCTATAGTGATAGAATTATTAAACAGTAAGTACTGTCCATTATAGGTATTGATATCTACACATAATTGTAAAAACAACTAAAATTCACATAAGAAATGAAATTTCAAATTTAATTTCATTGATCCATGTTAAGTTCTATTTATTTTATTTTTCAGAGTGCCAAGATTATCGTATATGTATGGTAATAAATACGTATTTACTTTATCTCCATTTACTTTCTTCTAAAGAATTCACACAGCTTTTGCTAAATCACTATGATCATTCCTTAACAATAATCTTTAGCTGTACAGAGACACACAGAGGCCACAAGAAAGAAAAAGCAATCGTATTTGTGCACCATACAAACATATCTCATTGATTTGCAAAATTATTAGATATTTTATTCCATTACAGTTAAATCTATTCAAAATACTACACAGTCCTTAGAGAAAAGAAGTGTAAAATACTGCTAAATTTTGCCTTATACTATAAATTTTATTGATTCCAAAGTAAATCCATGTTTTTAGTGATCTTGCTAAGGAAAACTATAATTTTATAATGAAATGTAATTTCAAGCGATTTGTAAATCCTATATAACTACTAATGCAGATTACATATGAGTTTCCTTGTTTTAATCCATCTAGTGAGAATATCATTAGGTAAGCAAAAGTCACATTAAAATTGTTGAAACTCATTTGTTTAAAGAATAAATAATTTAGCTATGCTATTTTTTGCTATGATTCAGTTTTTCAAATTTCTTTATAAAACTTCCTCAAAAAGAACACAGTGGACTTGCAAGATCTATGAATTGTCGTTTCTGTATAAGAATGTTTACCGTATAAGAAAGGTCGTGCTTCCATATACATGTTAGCTGAGTAATCCCCAAGACTCGAGCAGTGCATCTGATTTTATATGAGGTTCCAAAAGGTCATCCGTCTCCTGGAAGTTGAGAAAGTCTTGCCGATTTCCACGTCTTGGCTTGGCACTAGTAGCGCTCCTGTCAGGTGTGGCCTTTACAGACAGCTTTGACCCGCCGGAAAGCAGGCTGTGCGTGGATGGACGAAGCCACTTGACAGCTCGGAGGCGGAGGAACAAAAATTCTCTCTCTGCCTGCTTCTCGGGAAGGTTCTTTGCATGTTCAGTTTCTCACTTAGAAATACAATGAAAAAGACGCAAGAAGATTCGTTCAGCAAGCATATTCCTTATACAAACTCATAAATGAAAAATCTTTAGAACTTCCCTTCAGTTGAATCTATTGTATTGTTCATTAAATTGAAAATGATTTAAAAAGAAGCCACAGGACAGAAAAATAAAGTCGAAGGCTCGGATTTAAATTTTGTTTGCGTTCTTCATTTTGATGAGACCATCACCCTTTAAAACTATTGTTTTTGAAAATATTATAAAAAATAGAATAGTGATGAGCCTTAAAATATTCTCTTATAAAAAATCAATTGCATTAAATGTTTTTCCCCCCTTTGGTTTGTTCTTTTCAAAAATAAAATGTTTCTTCTTTTTTACTAAATAGGATTTTTATTAAGTTTCATTGTAAAGAATGAAACCATTTTTATGCTAACAAGTATCGTCTGCTTTCAATCGTCCCCATTAGTCTGTCATGGGGACCAAAACCAAACCGATAGAAGAGCCACGAGAGCGGGGCGCGCAGCCGCGGGGCGCAGGGCGGCTGCGCGGGGCGCGTGCGGAGGAACCCCGACTACTGCAAGGTCGGACGCGGCTTCCCGTGGGTCTCGCGGGCGTTGGTGAGCACACTGCGGTGGAGAGGGGCATTTGCGCAGAAGGACAGAGGTCAGTGCCCGAAGGCACCGCGGGGGAGACACAGCGCGCAAGCGGACGTGCAGCCGCAGGAGCGCGAACCCCGCCGCGGGCTCCCCGCAGCCGCCCCGGTGCTGCCCGGCTGCTCCCACGTGGCCGCCGGCTGCAGAGCTCCGCGACGCTCCGTGGGGCCGGCGGTCCCCCTCACAGCTTCGCTGTGTTGTTGCCGATATTTTTATTTTGTATTGGTACATTTTAGATATACAAAACAGTCCCACTTATCGCAGGGAATTTTCCCCTGCACATGGCTTAGCTTGTTCTTTCTTTTTCCATTCCCCGCCCCTCCTTTTAACCCCTCTCCCCATCCTAACGTGCAAAATGTTTGTTTCATTTTTTTTTCTATTCTTTTTTCTTTTCCATTTCTTCCTTTACCGCTCCCCTTCCTTAGTTCCCCTTCCAATCTGAATATTTTCTTCGCATTTACCAATATCTAGTATGTCTTCTGGTCCGCATTTAGACTTTTGGTTTCCTACACCAGAGAGGGAAAATGTGGTACTTACACGAGTGTGTCCCGTTTATTTCACTTAATAATGTAGCCTCATCCGTCCTGCTAGAAGGGTCTCAAGCGTGTGGTTCTTTTGGGCAGTGTGGTACTCCATTGTTTTAAAAAATCACATCTTCTTTATCCGTTCTTAAGCTGAATAGGGATTTGATCTGTTCCCGATACTTAGTGATGATAGACTGTGTTTCCATGTACGTGGGCTAGCATATATGATTGTGGTATGATATTTTTAATTCTTGTAGGAAGATACCAAAAGGGGAAAAGCTGGGCTAACTGGAGCCTCTGGTTTTACTCTTTTGAGGAGTCTCCACGCTGATTTCGGCAGTAGTTGTGCCGGCCGCACTGCCTCCAACAGCGGAGAAGGGCTCCTTTTCCCACAGCACCTCCTGTGTGTGTTGTTGGCTGACTTCTTCATGACAGCCATTCGTTCTCAGGTGAGATGGAACCTCAGTGTTGTTCTAGTCTGCATCTCTCAAATGATCAGCCATCCTGAACATTTTTATGTATTTATCTGTTTTGCTACCTCTTCCTCTGAGAGGTGTCCATTTGTTTCAGAAGCCTCTTTAGGATCGTGTCTTTGCATTTGGGGGGTTGGATTGCTTTGTATTCTATATTTTCTAGCCATAGTCCTTCTTCTCTGTAACAGCTGGAAAAGCCTTTTTCCATGTCAACCACTTGTCTCTTCACTCTGTTGGTGATTTCTTTTTGTTGTTTTTTTTTTTTTCTTTTCTTTTTTTTATTTAGTGCAGGGTCTACAGAGTCTCACTGCATCAATCATTCGTAGTGACCCTCCTGTTTAGTCACCCAAGTGCACGTGTGAGCCACCATGCCCAGTCTCGGTTGCCCACTGTCTCAGTGCACCCCGGGGGCAGGGCTGGCACGGCAGACCCAGAGACTGAACCCCCAGCCCCTGTGTCTGCCTAAGCAGGTGCTTTAATCCACAGAGCTACTTGGCCAGCCCTTGCTGGTGATGTCTTTTGCTGTGCAGAACTTTTTATTATGATGAGATCCCAATTATTATCCTTTATAGTATTTCCTCTACAGTTGGGTTTTGTTGATAAAGTCTTAATCAGCACTCGCGTCTTCAAGAGTCCTACCTAATTTTTCTTCCAGCAGATTCAGTATTTCTGTTTTAATATTTAGCTCATAAATTTATTTTGCATTTTGTTTACTTTGTGAAGAAAGACACAAGTCTAGTACAACCTTTGAAATGTGGAAAGCCAATTTTTCCAGCACTGTTTATGAAACAGGCTGTTTCTTTCAGTGAAATTGTTTGGCTTGTTCTCAAAGGTAAGGTGGCTGAGTATGTCTGCTATTGTTTCTGCATCTTCTAATCTGTTGCACTGATCCTGATACTTGTTCTTTTTTACCAGTACTGTGCTGTTGTAATCACTGCAGCTTTGTAATATAATTTCAAATCTGGTATTGTGATGTTCCCTGCTTTGCTCAGAATTGCTTTTGATTTTTTAGGTGTCTCCTGATCCTAAATAAACTTTAGAATGTTTTCTCTAATTCTGTGAAAGTATGTTACTGCTGTTTTGATTGGGATGGCATTACATCTGTGTAACAATTTTGGCAATATGGCCTTTCAAACGTATTCGTTCTTCCTACCCAAGAACAAGTGCTTTCTCTCTGTTTTCTGGTATACTATACGTTTTTAGTGTCCTTTGTCAGAGTGCTCCACTTTCAACATAAAGGTCAAGTGCTTCCTTCCTTTGGTTGCTCGGTAGTTCACCTTTGGATGCTGTTGTGCAAGTGATTATAATTTCTCTCTCAGTGATCCACATCTTACCCTAGTTTTCTCTCTGCAGCGTTTGTCACTCTCCTGTATGCTGCATGACCCATCGTTGTCTCTGCAACATGTTTATCACCAGTCCTCTACGTTAGAATGCACGTAAATCCAGGAAAAGGTAAAGGAAGTGGGATTTTTATTATTATTAATTACCTTCTGGTCCAAAATTTTGTACGCAAAAGAAGATTAGAGTCAAAAGTTCTTGTTGAATTAACTCAATTTATAATAGCATTTACAGCCTTCCTTTGTCAGGATACCAAATTAATTACTTTGAGAATGCAAAAGCTATTTTTGTCAAATTTTATTTTATATCTACAGTATCTTGTTATATACTGTGCTTATGTGACTTTCTGCATTTTATTTTTAAATAGATTGCTTAAAGTGTGCTTATTGGTAGCTTAAAATCAACAGTTAATGGACTTTTAAGTTTATACTTTATTTCTCCTTGCTTTAGTTTGTTGCAAAGTGATATATTATTTTTCAGATCCACTTTTGAAACCATGAAATTTCATGAATCGCTTGAATAAATGTGATATTATTGTTTTTCTTTATTCAGATAGTTTTGAAGTAATGAAACTTTATTTGTATGTATTTGTGTTTTAATTCTTGTCTGTATTTATATGTGCATTTATGTTTCATACATAAGTTTCAGAGCATACAACATTGCAGAGGCCTGATAAATTTTATCACTACATGTTACATTCTTCATGAGAAAGTAAAATTCCATGTATCAGCTGAAATATTCTACTGCGAGACATCAAGAGATAGCTGATTTTTTATGCAGAAAGAAGAAAACGTTGTAGATTGTTATCAATTTAAAGAATACAACTATTATAAGTTTGTTTATAAGTTTGTTGATAAAAATTTCATAACTCCCCCCACCAACAGAACTTGTCATAATTGTTACATTGTTGCTTTCTTTGACTAACATTAAGTGCAGTGAGATTCTAATTGTATTTATTTTTTTGCACCTTTGCATGTTCATTTCTGTGATTGATTGATTGATTGATTCATTCGTTGATTTTTGGTACAGAGTCTCCCTGTACAGGTCAGCTTCGCAGTGCTCCGCTGGTCTCAGCCTCCCCAGTGCTAGGATTACAGGCTTGTGCCACAATTCCTGGTTTCAGTGGCTGGCATGGCACACCTGCGGCTCCAGGGCTGGCATGGCATGAGGTACCAGGGATCGAACTCCAGCCCTCAGGCTTGCCAGGCATGCACTTAGACCACTGAGTTTTCTCCCCAGCCCTCATTTCTGTGATTTCAATTTTGCCGATAACATCCAATTTTTAAAATGGTGTTCATTTATTTGGATTTTCAGTGCCACAAGTCAAACCCACAGGCTTGGACATGCTAAGGAAGCCCTCTCCCACTGAGCTGTCCACCCTAGGGGCATTTCATTTTCCATTTCGATGACCCTAAAATATATTATATATCTCCCTGCTTAATAGATTAGAATTCATCTATTTTCAGACTTCAAGCTGAGGAATGGCTTACTCTTCAGGCTGGAGAGGAGGTCAGCGTATTCTTGCTGAGACTTGGAAGGCCTGGCTTTCTCCAGGTCACAAGCCAGCATCTTCACATTTCTAACCGTGAAGACTTCAGCGTCAGAGGCAAAGGCCAGTGGGTGACTCAGACGTCACAGGAGCCAGCGCTTCAGTACTCTGGTCCAAGCTTTTGGGCCTGATCCCTCAGGCCATCCCAGATGGGACAAGTGACGTCTGTCATTTGTTTTACAGGCTAGGATCTTCGATGTTCAGAACTCAAAATTTTCATAAAGGACAGTAAATACATACCTGACCTTGGCTCCAAAGGGAGACACCAGTCACAGCTTCCAAGACTTTCGCAAATCTGCTGTTAGCTCTATTTTCCAAAGTTGTTTCCCAAACAAGTGTGTTTGGAAAGATCATCTGGACTGAGAAGCAGCAAATGCCTTTGTCCCAAGGCAGGGCAAGCCTAAGAGAACCTCAGCCTGCCAGGCATTCTTCCACCAGCCAGCCCAGGTGCCAGGCCTGAGCTCAGCGTGCTGCAAGCTCACGTGTGCTGCGTTCTGCAGCCCAACCCATTCTCAGGACCCATGATAAGTTTACAGTCTCAACATCTGCGGAATCTTTTTGAAAACAACTGTCTGCTCTCCATTGTGGTTACTATTTGGAAACAGCCCACTGATCCCACTGAGTGTCTCTCTAATTAGAACTTTGTTGCCTGCTGTTTTCACACACAGTGGGGTCTACTGCCGAGATGAGGCCACAGGCAAACAATCCAGCGGACTCGGCCACTAGAAAATGATAAAGGTCGTAGAGCTGAGCCTTCTCCCTTTGGGGTGAACCAAGGGTAGATTCCTGAGTAGACGGTTCAGGACTTCTGGGATGTAGGTCATCATGTTTGAATCGTTACATTTATACAAGTAATCTATAAAGTGAGACAACATATCATACATGAGCATTTTATCATTCTACACCTAGAAGAAAAGCATTGCAACTTTAAGATATTAAGTGAATAACTGGTGGCACGGCCTTTTCTTCCCTTGGTGGCTACTTTGCAATGACGCTTATGGATTTTTGAGAACAGAGAAACTTTCTCTATAACAATGGATTCAAGCTAAATGGTGAGAATCGTGTGTCAGTGTACACTGCAGGGCAGTGAACTACTCTGATAATACCGCCCACCTGAAGGGCGAGGCCCCCATGCTGTCGAGCTGATTCAGCCAAGTTGACACAATATATCAACTAACACAATACTGGAAAGAAAAACTGGTGGTTCCTCTTTGGTATTTTACTTGCTTACTTGTTTTTTTCTTTTATTTTATAACATTTATTTATCTTGTTAATTTATTTCTTTTTTTTTTGCTCTGAATGCCCTCAGGCGTGGTTTGGCTGGCTGGAGTGTTGTGGGAATCGAACTACAGCAACCTGAGGCTGACAGCTTTGTGGAAGCAGCCACTTAAACAACTGAGCTAAGGCCAGGCCCCCTTGTTAATTTATTTCTTATAATTTATAACAAATTTGATTTAGAACAGGGACTTCATTTACAACAAACTCTCTTGATTTACAACAACGAACTTTCAGGTAAATAATACCTTGGTCTTAATGTTCAGGAGAAAAGTGTGCACTGTTCTGTACACGGATTGACCAAAGCACGGTGCAGTGACACTGAACGTCGCTGTCGCCAGCCAGAGCTGGAGCAGAGCCTCAGGCCGGCCCCAAGCCCAGACGGCCTTCAGGTCCCAGCACGCAGGGCAAGGAGCACGGGGCCGCTCTGCTCCGGGGACAAGCGCGCGGGCTCACCAGGTGCCGCTACGGTCCCTCCCGCACTGCCGGGCGGATGGCGCCGCGCTCTGTGCAGGGCGCACCAGGCACCCAGCGAGAAGCGGAAGGTGGCCAGGAGGGGTTATTGCATGCATTTTGGTGTTTATATGTATTTTGAGGTTTTATAAGCCCCTCCCACACTCTTATAAGCCTTTCCCACACTTTCAAAAACACTTCTAATCTTAATCATTTTCTAAGCTCGTAAGCCTACATAACTTTAATGACACTCGTGTACTGCACGGTACTGCAAAATCCGCAATAGAGTGAAAAATCCGCCATAAATAAATTGAATTAATATTTTTTGAAAATCTGCGAAAACAGTGAGTCTGCGAAAAGTCAAACTGTGAAATAGTGAGGGACTATTGTAATTTTGTGGCAGGGTCTGGAAAAAATTAACCACTCTTCAATTAATCTGTGGCAGAGAACTTGCTTCATTACGGGGCACTGAAGTGAATGACTTTGGTGGGAACACTTTCTGGCAGACTGAACTATGTTTTCTTTTAATGGGGATTTCTCCAAATGCATCCACATGTGCATAAATTAGAAGGTGATGACAGCCTCTGTACAAAAGATTTTTTTTCCTAAAACATTCACTGCAGGTTACTGTTAGTGAGTATTTACTCTAGAGGGTACTGTTTATACTACATTCATGATTTTAGAATAAACTTGATTTTACTCGATGTACTTGTACAGTAGAATTTTCAAAATATGTGCCTGTACCAATTAATCTTTTCTAAATAATTTGAATCATGGAATGGTTTGTTAGACCCTAGGAAACATTTAGTAAGATATTTCTAATTTTATTTTCTATCTTTTTATTTTTCTTTGTGACTGGCTCAGTCCAACCTGGGGGTGGGGTTGGCACGGCATGTGGTGCCTGGGATCGAACCACAGTCCCTGAGCTCACCTAAGCTTGCCTAAGCAGAGGCTGTAGACCACTGAGCCATCTCACTGGCCCAAAGTTTTTAATTTTGTATCTTAACAAATTTGCAACATTAGGTGACTTGAGTCTTCTGTGCATTTGTTTCACCCCTCTTTTAAATTTAGATTGATTATTTTTGCCAAATTAATCTGTCTAGACAGTTGATGCAATGTACATATATTTTAAGTGTTTTGAAATCTGACTGTATATAACTATACAATTGTTATCAATTGTAATAATCCAGTGTGTAAACTTTTCATTATGCCGTTACTTTCTTCTCCAAAAATTTTTTTAATGCTGATTAGGTTTGATATTTGCATTGTACTATTCATTTTGCTTTAATCCTCTGCTTCTAGTCTTTTTGGACCACTGAATATCACTCTGTATCTTGTAAAAACATATGTTAAAATAAAAATCATGGTCTAAAATTGTCTTTTCTGTTTCATCAATCCATCTATTCTACTGCCATTTTCAATATAGATTGTTGAAATGGAAACATCAATTTTAGGCTATGATTTATTAAACTATTCTAGTTCTAGATTAAACTATTTGGGTTTAATAAAATTGAAAAAATACTAATTGCTTGATTTTTAAAAATACTTCATGCTCTTATCTACTTTGATACTTTCATACTACTTTATAATTTCTTTTAAGATGAGTTTTTAAATCACTGCTTTTCTATTAATTTAATAGTTAATCTTTTATAGTGATTACAGTGGCCTGTTATTTTTCATATGAAATAATTTAATTATGTTTACAATCTCAATTAATATATATGTATAATTTCTAACTGATTCTTTTATAAAAATATTTATCCTTTTGTGATACTTCTCTTCTTTGCATCAGCCTCTCTACTTTTTTAAAACCAATAAACCTATCTAGGTCCTATTTCGAATCTATTGAACTCATTATGTGCAATGTATTTGGGTTTGACTTTGCTTATGTTTACTTTCTTAATTTGTTGATTTTCTTCTCTGGGGCACTCTATCTTCTGTCTTCTGCCCAAAGCAAAACAGGAGTCTTCTTAATCTTCCTCAGGGGAACGTGTTGCTCATCCCTGAGAGTGCCGCTGCCTGAGATGGCGCTCTCCTCTGGGCTGCCCACCTCCCTTCCCCAGCTACCCCACCACAGGCCTATTCTTCTCATTCCTATATGTGGTCCGTCACACTTGAAGCCAACAAATATGCACAAGTGTCCTGCTGACTGTGTGACATACCTACGTCTTTATGTTTTTTCTTTCTAATCATTTTAGGGTGTTTATAATCCTAATGTTTAGAATGTAGCTGATTCATTTATTTATTTATTTTAGATTTATTTATTTGACACAGAGTCTCACTACACAGCTTGGACTCATAGTGATCCTCCTGACTCAGCCTCCCCAGTGCTGGGATTATAAGCATGCACCAGCATGCCTGGTTTCAGGCACTGCCATGGCATGGTACCAGGGACTGCACCTGGGTCCTTGTGCTTGCCAGGCAGGTGCTTAGACCCTCGAGCTATCTCCCTGGCCTTGTAGTGTATTTAGAGAGTAATCTGTAGTCCTGTACCAGAGATGTGATTGAGAATTTGTCTCTTTTTAGTACCTCACTAGGTCACATTATGACTTGTCAGTGGGATGGAACAAACTATGAAAGGACTCACTGTTTCTTTGGAAGAACTAGCGCACTTATTCTAGTCCTCTACCTTTTTACTCTTATGATGCTGAAGAATTGAGAGAATCTCGTAACATTCTGAACACCTTTTTCTTCACTTATTTAAATCTGTATAAACCAGCCAAAGATGATGGAGCCAACATTTGCAGTTTATGAAACCAGTTATTCATTATACAGATTTAACTTCAGCAAAAATAGGATGAGTAAGCTGGAAAATGTGTTAACGACTAATTTCTAAATGGAAGCAAAACAAGGAAAAATAAATGGAAATTACACAAAAGACAGCTAGAGATAGGTGAGGCAGGAAAACAGCCCGCGGTGGCATAGATGTGGTTGGAGAAAAGAGAGGAGAGCGATGGGGCTAAGGAGAGAGCTCAGTAGAAGAAGCTCCTACCTAGCAAGTGCAAGATCCACAGTTCAATCCCCAGTACTTAAAGAAAAAAAGAGGAGACAGCCTGGTGCAGTAAGAAGGTTTGAAAAAATAATGCTCTGAATTAAACACACCTACTCACAAATTTAAAAAGCTGTAGGAATCCGAGGCGTGTTTATCCAATGAGTAACTTTATAGATGTGCCTGGAGGATAAAGCAAAATAACAGGCTGGGGAGATAGCTCAGTAAAATAAGCACTTGTTTGGCAAGTGAAGGGTCCTGAGTTCAATCCCCAGTACCGCATAAATAAATAAATAAATAAATAAATAAATAAATAAATAAAACAAAATAACAGAACAAAAATACACACTAATAAGCCCTGAAGAAAGACCTATTACCTCCCTGTGAAATGACTGCTAACTAAACCTCAGAAAAATCAGGAATCACTCAAGTAAGCTCTCTAGGAATGTAAAATAGTTGTCAACTTAAGTGTACACTGAGAAAAAAATATTTTTATAAATTAACGTGAAATAAAAGTCTTTTTAACTGAAAAATTGAGACAATTTATCAATAATCAACAAATGCATTCAGTAATAATTTTCTTTACACAAAGGAAGACATTGGCATAATTAGAAGAATAAAAATGAAAAGGCTACAGTACATCAGAAATCTGCATGATGTTTGTCTGACTCATTCAAAGTTGTATGCTTTTAAAATCTAAATGTGAAAGTAAAGGTGTTAAGTATCCAAATGTGGGAAGAAGTTACTTAAAATACTCACACTTTTAGTATTTTTATAGATGTTAGAAAATTGCTATATTATATATGATTCTAAGTCAACGATATAGGTTTATTCTTTAAAAATATTAAAAGATTTGATAATTCAATGAATATTAACTTAGTGAAAACTTGTAAGTAATAAAATACAGTAAACTTTATTTGACTAATTTGAAAGACCTCAAAATATGAGCAGGATAAAATGCAAAATAGGATCATAAAAAGAAACACAGTAAACATAATTCAAGTAAGTTTTTTGCAACATGCATCCACAATACATTGAGTACTCATTAGAAGATTATGATTGTGAAAGGAATTAAAACCTATATGTGTTACTTCTGATATTGAACATGAGAAGTCTATGTTTGCAAATAAAGGAATTCTTAAAATATGCTGTGCAGGCATGAACAAATGAATTGGTATAACTATACTAAAGCCAGACAAATATGAATATAACCAGAATAATTAGACTGTATTTAATGCAAAGGGCTTCATGTACAGGGTAGATGTGATGATCACAAATATGTTTGTCTCTTGTAGCGTAATAGAGGTGGTCTTGAACATAGAGGAAAGGAGATTCTAGTCATAGTTAGAGTCAGAGTGGAACATTAAATAAAATACTGGATAAACTAATCAGAAGCAAGCAAAATGTAGCAAAAGATAAAATATATAGGGCTGGCCAGATGGTTCAGGGGACTAAAGCATATACACAGTCAGACCCAGGGACCGGGGTTCTATCCCTTGCTTGCCCTGCTGGCCCCGCTCTTGGGGGGCTGCTGAGAGGGCAACTGAGCCTGGGGTGGTGGCACATGCCTGTGGCAGGATCACTAGGAGTCTGACCTGTGCAGTGAGACCTGGTAGAGCCTGTACGAAATACATAGGAGAGCGAAAATACATAAAGCATAATTAGAATTTGTATTCATATTTCATAAAATATGTATCCCTGAAAAACATACAGCATTCTCATGAGTAATGATGGATATTTTTCATGTATCTTGAATCACAAAGTAATAGAAATACAAATCAAATTCTAAAGCCATTTTTCTGAGCATAGAAAAAAGAAGTGAGAAATAATAACAAAGAAGATAATTAGAAAGATTCCAACTATTAGAAATTAAGCAACATAATCTCACATAACCCACGGGTCTAAGAGGAAATCACAAATGGAAATTAAAAAATATTTTAAGCAGAAGATAATGAAGACAATGAACACTTGGGGGAGAGAGTAACTGACTCAATACACATGAGAAAATATGTCTGAGCACAGATACTGAGAGTCAGTTGTCCACAGTTCCATCTTAGAGGATAGGAACTGTGGCGCTCACCAAAGTAAACTAGATAGAAGAAAATAAAGATAAGACAACTTAACAAAAAAGAAAAATGTGAGGAAAACCACATCATCTCCAAGTTATCAATATCAGATATATGATCTAAGGTCACTCTAACCCCTGAAGAAATGAAATAAATATTATTAAATATTATCAATACTTCCTGTTGACACATTTGACAACTTTTTATTTGGGCTAAAGTTGTTCTTCCCAGCCCATAAAATCCAGGATGTGGCTGATGTCTTGAAAGAAATTATGAGTTTGGATCTGTCTCCAAAGTTATCATGCTAGCCCAGATGTCTACTTCACCTTTGAAATTAGTCTACTTGCTGGCTTTCCGGCAGCCAGGAGCTAAGAGCAATTTTGACATTTAAATTGTGAGGAGTACAATCATAAAATATGAAACAAAAATTTTAGCATCCATCATTTTATTAGAACATAGCAACAGCCATTTATTTACCTATTATTTAAGGCTCCATTTGCTACAATGGCAGAATTACTTATACAAAGATTGCATAACTATAAATTGGAAAATATTTTCTTTTTTTTTTTTTGTATTTTAGGGAAGGGTCTACAGGCTGTCTAGGGTCTCACTATTAGATCAGACTCATGGTGATCTGCCTGTTTACAGCCTCCCAAGAGCTGGGATTACAGGTGCACGCCAGCAGGCCCAGTCTCAATTGCTCTCTCAGGGTGCCCTGAGGGTGGGGCCGGCACAGCAGGCTGGGGATCGAACTCCCAGCCCCTGAGTCTGCCTAAACTGGCACTTTAATCTGCCGAGCCATTTGGCCAGCCTATAAAAATACTTCATATCATTTAATAATAATAATAATAATAATAATAATAATAATAATAATAAATTGCAAACACTTGCTCTGATAACCAAGATCACACCGTAGTCCTGATAATTTCTGGGATATTAGTGCTGTCTCCCCAGAAGTAGCCTAGATTCTCTATGAATGCCTACAGAAACAAAAACCAGAAAAATGGTCTTCTGGTTGGAAATATATGACTCTCTTATCATTCTGTTCCATAATACTTTCCTCTTAAATAATTTTGATTTTGTTAGACAAGATTTTGTCTTGTTATTTTATCTGTCTTTTTGGTAACAACTGCCATTTTCTTTTTAACAGGAGCAGTTATGCCTCACAAACTCCCATTCTATTTGTAAATGGAAGACAATACAGTCATTACTTGTTTTTTTCAAATTTAAATTTATCTTTTTGAAGAGTAAAAACAAAAGCAAATGCAAATAGAAAAGAAAGAAACAGGGTACCATACAATGAATATGTTACAGATTTTCGAAATAGGAAGTCCTACACATTTAGAAGACCAAAATGAGAGGCACTCAACCATAGGTTTTGTATTACACATTGCTGCCCTCAATGTTTACTTTGCAGATCAGATTAATTGATGAATTTTCCTTTTTAAAAGGTATTAAAAAAAAAAAAACCCAACAGCATGAGAGGTTAAGATATGTGGAACATTAGCAAATTTCCAGTTTCAAAGGAATCAACGAAGTCTTCCAGGTAGGTTGTTCATTTTGTGATTATTGTATTTTTCTTTAGCAATCAGTCTTAAGCAATCCGCCGGGAGCTGCCCTTTCGATTTTGGCTGCCAGCAATTAGGACTCAAGCTTGCTCTGAAGCACTTGCTTGTGCTCCTGCGTCCCACAGTGCGCCCTTCGGTGTAGGGGCATCTACATGGGCAGGTGCTGGAGGGCATCGTGGGCTCTGCTCACTGTACCACTCAGGATCTGTATGCATTTGCATTCCTGATGCCATCTCGTGGTATTCTGACTTTTCAATTATGGACAGCTTTCTTTCAAAGTCTTTCCTCCAGAAAGTATTGTTTTTCTATCATGTTTGCTGAAATGAAATCACTAAGGTTGTTTCTGGATCAGCTAAAATCTATCCAAAGTGATTAAAATATTACTTTTTAAATAAAAGTACACTATGTCATTTATAAATAGAGCTCATGAGAAAAATGCTTACCTTTTCACAGCTATAGAGTCACTCCAATACAGTTGTTTATAAGGTACCAATTAAGTATAAATTTACATTTAGTTGGCCACAAATAAATTTTAAGAAAACACAACTTGGAAAAGTTTTAACATTGCCTTCCATTTATTAACAAATCATACATTCACTGCCTTTTCTATATAGCCAGGTGCACAGGTGGAATGATACATTCTAATTAGAATGCAGTAGGAATATTGAAAGAAACATATGTTATTGGAGAAACTCCAATGAATTATAATTAAGCCAAAACACATAAAAGATATTTCACATGTAACCTTTCTGTTGGAAGTAATACTTAATGTTAACAAAACTATTACTAATACAGAGACTATTAAGCCAAACATCTAAGGTAAATACATTTTAGGGGCACTCTATCTCCAGGACAATATATCAGATTACCCTTGAAAATACACTTTCATATACATTTGGAAATTCATTTGACTCATGAAGATTTTTACAAAATCCTTGGAAATTATATAACCTCATTCTACACTTTCTAATAACTAAATGCACTGCACAGAGTAAACCTCAAGATTCAGCAGATGAATAACCATTTATTTCATTAGTGTTTTCATTCCCATTGACCCTGATAATCTCTAACATTTCTGCTATTTCAAGACGAGTTTACAGAGTCATTCAAAAATTTCACAGCTTTGCTCTCGACGCTCATTTAGGCCAGCAGTTGGCATCACGGTGGCGTGGCGGGACCTGCACGGAGAGCCGTTGATCACTCCTCCCCGCCAGCGCCGTGTCTTGCCTTGTTACGGATTGCTAGTGAGATGCGGCGACAGGGGTGATGCTTCAACACTAATAGCTGAAGACATTTTATCATTACGACTGTTACGCAAAGAAACTTACTGGGAAGGGTGGCGTTTTAGCCGGGAGACACAGGACACAGCTAACCTCGGAGTTACCAATGAGCAAAGGAAACGAAACATGACAAAAATTTATTTTCTTAGTCTAGCAAACCACAAAGACTCTGAAATCTGAGAAACTTTTATTGCTTATTACTGCTTTTAATAGTTTGGGACTTCATAGAATAAATGATAGCAGAGTCTGACAATCAGTCTAATAAAAGGATAAGAAAAAGGCAAATGCTGAATATGTTTCGAATTTTGATAATTCCAATAGTGTCACTTTGGGTAATGGAAGAGAGAGAAGGAAAAGAAGCAAAAGCTTAAGGAAAGCTCAGTAAATGTGTTGTATTAATTCAGGCAAGGAATGACATCTAGTATTGGGCTACTAATTTTGCTAAATAGGTTTTAAAAAAAGCACAGAAAAAAGCATAACTTTTCAGTAAAGAAAGATGTACAGAGCTTGATAACATATTTTATTTTGTTAAAAGCAATAGAATTAGGAACATACTAGAAATATAGTTTTTGGCATACAATGAATAAATTTTTGAAGCATTTGAACAGCTTCACTCTCAGTAAAAATTATATTCAAGTAGAAGTCATGTAAGACAAGTGGGGATTCTCTCTCTGCCTTGAATAGAGAGATGGAATCAAGCCTGAGTTGATTTCTTATTTGCGGATGCTTTTCTGCTTTGCAATTTACGCACATGCTCAGAAATGTTAGAAGATAATGCAGTGGGTAATGTGGCCTTTAGCGTGCCTGGGGTGTGGCACTGTTAAACACAGCGCTTAGCTTCAGCCTCACCGCAGATTATCCTAGCAGGGAGAGCGGAGCCAAACCACCAATTTTGACGCCACATGCATTTCAGACACAGATAAATGGATAAATTGGCTTCTTTTGTGCTCTCTTCGGTACTTCTCCGTGTGAGTGCTGAAGTCCTGTGGCTACAGATTTCAGCTCACAGAGAGGCCGGGAGGACAGCTCCAGGGGTTAGCACGTCCCAGTGACATGTGGGGTCAGCCCTCTAGCTGGGCACTGGGTGTAGGTCACAGACCCAAGGGGGTTATTTTAAGCAGCAAGCTGCAAGCATCTCTCCAGGAGAGACAAGGAAAGCTCAGAATTAGTCAGGCTGTAGATTAATTTGCATCTTCAAATTACTCTGAAGATTATTAGTTGGCTTTCAAAAGATATTCAGAAGTGATTTTACACCTTTGCATTACCAAAACTGTATAATCTTCCACAAATCACTTTTCTCTCCATGGAGATAATATCTGAGGATCAGAGAGGAGGTCCCTTCTCAGTTCCGGCTGCGTGATTCGTATCTTACAAAGGTTTCTGATTCATCAGTGCGCGCCCTATTAATTAGGGCGAATCACCCTATGGCCTCTGAAATTGTGGCCACTTCTTCCAGTACATTCAGCAGCCCTGTTAATCTCAGCTACCTCTGCCCTGACTTGGGGACGATTTAGAAACACTTGCTCATTAATGACTAAGAGAAAAATGTCTAAGTGCCAGGGTGATTGTGAGGACTGCAAGGACTGATACAGGATGGGCCGTCATCTGTGTCCACATGTGTACCAGTTGTGCAGCAGGCAGCAGGGCAAGTGGGCCGCGTGCTGCTGGCGGTGCCAAGCTTTCCGGGGATCCCTGCCCACCCAGGGCACTAGCTTCCTGATGCTAAAGGGTACTAATATTTTTGTACCCAGGTTCCCACTATCATAGTTCATTTTTATTTTTTCAAATTAATTTTATTGCTGCACTTGATGTGCATAATGATCAAATTGATGGAGGCCAGCCAAATAGCTCAGTGGATTAAAGAACCTGCAAGCAGACGCAGGGGTCGGTGGGTCAATCCCTGGGCCTGCCATGCCGGCCCCGCCCTGGGGCGCGCTGAGACAGCAGCTGCGACTGGGAGTGATGGCGCGCACCTGGTGCCTGTAATCCCAGCTCTTGGGAGGCTGCAAACAGGCAGAGCACTGTGAGTCCGATCTAGCAGTGAGACCTTGAACACCCTGTAGACCCTTCCCTAAAAAATAAAAATAAAAAAAAATAAAAAAGTTCAAATTGATGATAGGGAATTAGTACCTGTACCCAGTCTATCCTGATTGTTCTTTTATTCCCGCCCTTTGACTCTTCTCTGCAGCTTTATTTCAGTCTTTGTCCTTTATTCTCTTACGCTCCTCTGAGCTCTTTTTCTGTTCCCTGCGCGGCTCCATGTCTCGCACTCGCTCTCAGGTCCCTGGAGGAGGTGGCGGCGGGACCTGCGGAGCGTGCTGCCCACTCGCTCGCCTCCTGCGTCCACTCCACGGGCTGCCCCTGCTGAGTCTGCGACCCGGGCTTGCTCCCACCTCTGCTGCTTAGAATTATGTCCCTCTTCCATTAAACCTGCCCAGGGTGTTGCTGCCCTTTCTGGAACTACCCGGAGCAATCGCTTTCCTGCCAAAGTTTAGAAGAACCGAGCGGATCTCCGCTGGGCTCGAGCCTCACCTCCCACTCGGAGAGCGCACGCCGTGGGACCTGGAGCTCGCACGAGTGCCACGCGCAGCGGGGCCAAAGGCGCGGTGGGGAGGCCGGGGGACGTCCTCGCGCTGAACCCGCTCTGCAGCAGCCCGAGCAGAGGGCTGCCGCTAGAGGAAGCTAGGTCGGAGCAGTGTCTGCAGGTGTCAGAACAGTCAGAGGGGTCCTGGGGCGCAAGGCTTCATGCGGGAATCGAGGAGTGGACGACCCCCCTGGGAGAACCCCTGCTTCCTGCTGCGGGGGGCAGCTGCAGCTGTGGCCGTGTCTGGACTACAACTTGTCACAATTACGAGCACTTTTATATTTTATTCAGAGTAGCAGTAAAAGAGTAATAGAAACCCTCTATAAAACCTCTACGTTTAATAGAATTGTACCGTAGAGTAAGTGGAATCCAATTTTGTGTTCCTAATATAAATGTAGCAAACATAATATTTGGTGTTAATGAAAGAAAGACTCCGGGGAGAGGCTGCAAATACACCACCTCTCAGTGGACAAAACGAAAAGACACTTGTGTGTACCTGCACTAAAAGCAGGGAACAAGGAAGATATGTTTTTGAGACTGTACATTAATTGAGCATTTGCCATAGCCCCTTGTTTAAAGTCATGTCCTTCAGAATGGATGAAACAAAGTCTGATCTCTGTTCCTTCTTTGTTGCTGTTTCTCTGTGTTATGTCCTGAAAAATAAATTTCTTCATGATATAAGATGGTACTGCCGTCCACTCTCAAATACTTTCATGATTAGGATTCACTAAATTATTTTAATAAGGGCTAAAAACATTTCCTCTTGAAGTGTGTCCTAAGGGTTCCATAGAGACCAGCAGCAAACAACAAATTAGCAGAAAGGGAACTTAACATAATGTCAAACAGTGAAGCAATGCAAATAAATTACATGGGTTTCATCTCAAGTAATTACGACCAAGAAAAACAGGAGAAGGAATCTGATGGGACTTGCCATTTCGCGTTCCCTCTCTGCATCTCAGCAGCCGTGTGGCCGGGGCAGGGGTGTGCAGATGAGTTTCACCTTGGAGAGTGGAATGTCACCTGTGTCCTTGTAAGCGCTGTTTCAGGCACATCTTCAGCTTTGCCAAAGCGCTGGAACTGTCTCAGAGGCGTGAAAGACTCTTGAGGACCTGTGACAGTAATCGTTGGTAGAGTTCACGTTTTCTTACACAGACCAAGGCATGGACTAAGCAGCTGGTAAAGATACCTCATTCTATCCTGTCATTCTCCTCAAGCCTACGCATTCTTAGCCTATTCCACATGGCGCAATTGTAAATGCTGAGGGTGAAAGAGCTCTTCTATTTTGTGCAGAGTGCCAGGGGCTTGGATTGTGACACTTGTCTGGCATTTGCCCTAAAGTCACTGATTATAAATTATCCTTTATGGAAAAGCTAGATGCATTTAAAAAATAAGTATGCACGTGCATTTGGTATTCTGGGTCGGTATGTACTATGCTGCCACTTTCCTTTTTGTCTTTCTTTTAAATTCTATGGACATGTAATAACCCTACAGAGAGCTCTGCCTCAATCAGTTATATTTGCAAACTTAAAAAATTAAGTTCTTGAGGTGTGTGCTATTTGATGTCATATGCGCCGAATTCCAGACAACCAGTATGCTGAGATCACGTGTGCAACTCGCAGGGGACCTGCTGCCGCACACCCGCCTCCTGTGTAGTTCAGACTGCGCCGTGTCCTAGTCCCGCCTCCTCCATCCTCACTCTTGCCCTCCCATTGGTGCTGCCACCGGAAGCTCAGTGTAAAACAGCTGTCTGTCATGCAAATTCTCTGTGAGGTGACCGCCGTAATTGCTGATAAGTAATGTCATAACATCGTCAGGGGCTGTGTATTTTAAAAATAAAGTTTTTCACTTTAAGTACAATTTTTAAATTTAGAAAGTAGAAGGAAAACTCGTGATTTTCTTTATTTCTCACCTTAGAGCACAGTTATGTGGAATATATCACGAATGTTAATTTTCAGTTGCATTTTAATTTTGTTATATTGGTGATGTTTAAAAGACGACAAGATAAAAACCTGACACTATTTTCTTTAAACTAAGGATTATTCTAGATGTTGTCTTTGTGCATGTCTGCTTTTCTACAGTTAGTACTTGGAATATTGTATAATAAATTTGCTAATGTTTGGGAATATAATATTTCTGAAAATGTCATACTGTCTTTAGAGTACAAGACATTCAAACTTTGCCAAAACTCAAGAACATTCTTAGGCATATAATTTGCATGACAGAATTAGCTTCCAATAGTCCTTAAGGACTTTAGCGAAAAGGCTAGAATCTCTGAAGAAACTTTGATACTCTGTCAGCTTATATTAGTTATGAAAATGAGCACCTGTTTAAAATTAAACAACAATCAGCTATTTGATTGTACCTTCTTACTGTGAGTTCCTCATTATTCCTAAATCTATCTCTCTGGAGGGATATGGAAGTTATGCAGTAAGAACAGAGAAAATAACGAAGACATAAAATAAGGTAACAAAGAATTTGGGTTGAATCTAGGCCTGGTAGGTATGTTATCTGTAAACTCGCATTTTAAAGCCATGCTATTTTTTTCCACCAGAGATGAACTTACTCACATACCTGCTTTCAGATTGCACAGGTCTGTGTCCGCAAGCTGTTTGTTCATCTCGGCACCCTGATAACATAGAGAGGAACTCCAAGGGCTGGCAGGCTCCGGGCCAACCTGGGCCGGCCGTGTTCAGAAGCCTATGTGTGGTGAGACAAGGGTCAGACCGTGGAAACAGGCACCGATAATCCTGACTCAGTCTTGGTATAAAGGTAGCATGTTTTCATATAGATAAATGAGTAAATGCTGCATGCCACACGTTGTACAACCCTGTGACTACATGATTAATCACATTTGAAATCTATTTCAATCTTCAGTTCTTTTAACAGAATTATAATTGTTTCAAATGACAAATTGCATTAATTCTGTAGGCTCATTCAAATTAGTTTATGCTACTCCCGTACCTTTAGAAAAATGGAATTATTCTCTCAACAGATTTAAAGCATCAAATATTTATTCTGATGCATGATGGGCTATCCGTAAATCTTTTACTTTTATATCTTAGGAGACACAATCAAGTAAGTTTTATACTAACTTTATTTTTTACCAATTATTTTTTCTGTTTTGGTTTGACAATCAGTATTTTTTTAAGTAAGCCATGTGTGGTGGTGCACACCTATAATCCCAGTGCTACGGAGGCTGAGGCAGGAGGATCACTGAGAGCTCAAGGCCAATCTGCACTACATAATGCATTAAGGCCAAGCCTGAATTGCACAGTGAAATCCTGTCTAAAACAAAACAAAAGAAAACAAGCGATTGCTTAGGTACACCTGTGTTTATATTATCTAGACCTGTCTGTATACTTAGTAATTGAAAAGAAAAAAATGGTTTTATAGACAATTTTCTTGAGAATAATGGTACTTTCAGTATTTGTTTACTGAGAAAGTGCTTGTTATCTCCATTCTGTGCCATTAATTTAATTTGCTCAGTTCTGCACTGATCACAAGTTTGCAGCTCCACGGTACATAATATCACACTGCTGTTACATACCATGCCACTAAATGTACAGAAGAATCATCATTCCCCAAATTTATTGGCATATTGATGCAGGGCAGATAAATAGAACAAAACTTTAAAGATATAAAATCAGGGCCAGCGAGTCAGCTGAGTGGACTAGGTGCCTGCTTAGGCAAGCACAGGGGTCAAGATTTCATCCCTGGCATTGCATGCTGCGCAGCCCCAACCCCAGGTGCTCTGAGTCGGCCACTGAGTCAGGGCGTGGTGGCACACACCTGTAATCCCAGCACTGGGGAGGCTGAAAACAGGAGGATCACTATGAGTCCAAGCTAGGTAGTGAGACCCTGTGCCAAATACAATAAATGAATAAATAAATAAATAAATGCACTTTGGAGGAACAGACAGATGAGTTGCAAATGGAAATCGTAAGCTTTGTCATTGGCATGAAATCTATTTCTTCTAAAATGTTTTTTATCTGTTCAATATTCATGTAAATTTGCTTTCTAAAACCTGATAAAATAAGGAAGACACAGCAATGCTGTAATTTTAAAACATCAGCTATTGTATATCTTTGGATTTTGAGAGAAATAAATCCATATTTCAAATGCTTTTGTATCCTCCAAACTTTGCATGTTGCAAAATGAAAACAATAGTTTTAAAATTAAGTCATCCCAATATAACCATTATAATTTATTGTCCCAACATAAATGACTTCCTCTGGTCTATAGTAGATATTTTTAATACGAGTTTTTCTGAGCATGTACTGCTCTGGACAGAAAGAGGTTAGGGAAGATATAAAGGTAAAACTGTTTTAGCCTTTTTTGAACACAATCTGTATAAATTATTAGCAAAACTGTAGCAGGTACCAAGGTAACACGGTCACTTACATCAGTCAGTGCAGCATCCCACTGATCTTGTGCTAATTCGGTTTGCTTTGTCTAAGAACGACACTTTTTATCTGGGTGTGCTAATGCACACCTGCAGTCCTAGCTCTCGGAGAGCCTGAGGCAGGACGATGGAAAGCTTTAGCCTGGCCTGGACGATGTCGTTAGTGGACCTCGTCTCGGAATTTAATAAATAGAGATGAAGGGACGGGGATGTATCCCAAAGCAGAGGTTCACTCCAGAGTGTGGCCAAAATGTACAGTTCATAATTTAAAAGTGAACATTGATACTTTTTTTTGGAATGTAATTGGCACAGGGTCTCACTGTGCAGCTCGGACTCGTAGTGATCCTCCTGTTTCAGACTCCCCAGTTTGGGACTGCAGGCGTGCACCGCCACGCCCAGACTCAGCGGTAGCTGGCTCAGTGTGCCCGGGGGGCAGGGCTGGTGGGGTGTGTGGCACCAAAGATCGAACCCGAGTCCCTGAGCTTGCCTAAGCAGGCGCTTGGTCCGCTGAGCTATCCCGCAGGCCACTGATGCACTAGAGAAGGCCGTACTCTATGCAGGTCCTCTAAGTTCCTGTCTCCCTGCTCTTTGTTTCTGCTCTGGATCCCATCCAAGACACCGTGCGACATTTACCTGTCCTGTCTCCCATTCTGTTTTCACGTGACAGCCCCTCACACCCCCAGCGTTTGGATGGTCTTGAATATCTTGAGGAGCAGTCTTCAGGTTCTGTTAGGCTGCTGCATATTGGATTCCTCAGGACGTTCTCCTGCTGTTAGACTCAGGTTTGGTTTGACTGAGAAAGACCACAATGATAAAGTTGCATTTTAGTATTTCATTTAGGGGCATATTACCGCCGGCACTTATCACAGTTGATGTAATCACCTTGCTAAGCTAGCACCTTTCCCATGTACCCTTTGTTTCTTATGTGCATTATAGTTCATTTACGTAATCATTTATTTATATTTGTATGAACTCACAAACACTAAACATTGGTACATAATCCCATCAGTCAAACAGTGTTTTAGAGTCATTTTTTCCCACACTTATCCAAGAGCTCTCTTTCAGATAGTTACTAAGCCCTCATATCATATATCTGTCAGAGAGTTTTTTTTTCACTTTCTGGTTTCTACATTGTCCCCTAGGACTTATATATTTGCATTCCTGTCCTAAAACTGTTAATTTTCTAAGACTTGTTAAATTGGGAAAAGATAGCGGTTCCTTTCTTTGATGGTAGGGTCTCTTTGCCAAATAAATCAAGGAAGTACACATCTGTAGGAGCCCAGCTATATATATACACATGTGTATGAACGTTTATGTCCAGACAGCTTATATCTACTTGATGTTAAACACCAGTTCATACTGAAGCCTCCAATTATCAACTCTTATTTTCACTTAGGCCAAGGATACTTCCTTGCTTGCTGATCTGTGAATTATCAGTCCTGCGATAAGGAAATTGGCTCTAGAGCTGCCACCCACTTACTAGAAGATTCAGTGTCAGTGTCCACGTGGGGCGGCACTGAACTGCTAGCCCGTGCCATCGTTGGAAGCGGCTTTACTCCCTAGGGGGCAGCGCCGCAAGCCTTTCTCTCTGCTTCTAGCTTCACACCCCCGACTCATTCCCAAAATCTCTTAGGTCACAGCACCCTTTTCAGTACAGTTGCTTCATATACTTCAAATACACTTACTGTTAATTTTGCTGCATTTTACATTTTTTGTGGGTTACTCAATGTCCTAAATATTCTGGTTTGTTTTGTTCTGTAAGACTGTAGAGGTGTCTACATGTGGACAGCACGGGGGGGTCCAACATCGTGGCATCTGGGCGAGTAGTGTCACTCCCAACATGTCACCTGCTCCTCTCCCACGCTCTCAGATCTCCAACTCTTGACACCAGTGTTCGGTTCACTCCACAACTTTGTCTTTTCCAGACTGTCACACAACTAGAAACACCGGAGTGCCCAGAACTGGCCCTCTTCACTTGCCGGTACTCACTTACACTCCTCGTTCTGCAGCGTCACGGCTCATCTCTCCGTGCTGAGGGGAAAAACAACCGTTCACGCCGCAGACGCCCGCGAGCTGGCCACCCGCTCGCCCGCTGGGAGGCAGCGTGGCTCCTGCTGGTGCCCAGCTATCGCCCAGCTCTCAACGTAGAGCAGCAGCGAGACTAACATGCATGTTAGTGTGCAGCCACATGCTTAGCTCAGGGCACTACCCAGGAAGATGATGGCTGGGCCAGCTGCCGATAGTGGCCAGCTGTCCAAGAAACTTTAAGACTCTAGAAAATAATTTTTTTCTTTATTTTTGAAGCAATCAAAGAAAATTTCTTCATCTTTATCTCTTCTCCAGAAAATAGGATTGTTAGGATATTTTAAAACTTCTCTACTAGATGGGCTTTGATACTCCACAGTTATCTATGTATCTATCTATGTATCTATCTATGTATTTATGTATCTATGTATCTATGTATCTATCTATCTATCTATCTATCTATCTATCTATCTATCTATTTATTTATTATGTATTTAGTAAAGGGTCTACAGGGTCTCACTACTTAGATCAGACTCGTAGTGATTCTCCTTTCAGCCTCCCAAGCTCTGGGATTACAGGCATGTGGCACCATGCTCAGTCTCAATCCCATTTTAGGTTTGCGACTGGCACGGCAGGCTGACAATTGAACTTTTGGTCCCTGTGTCTACCTAAGCAGGCGCTTTAATCTGCTGAGCTATCTGGCTGGCCCTCCACTGTTTTAATTTCCAACTCCTTAGTTATAAATAATACTGAGTTTTATTTACCATGTTTATTTGCTGCCTATACGTCTTTGAGGAGGTTTTAGGATATCCATCTCATTTTAAAATTGGATTATTTTCTTATTGTTGTGAGTTGTACATTATTTTTAGTTACTAGTCCTGATATGATATGTGCTTTGTAAAAATGTATCAGAGTCTACCAATTGTCTTTCCTGCCTCTTAACACTGTTTTTCAGGAAAAAAAATGAGTTTTATTTTTTAAAAGCCCCCATTAACACTTTTTTTCTTTCATTACAATTAACACTTCTGTCTTTTAAACTTCATCTAATAGTACTCGTACCCACAATGAGATGTAACTTCACACTCACCAGGTGGCTGGAGTCATAATGTTTTTATGAAATAAATACAGCAAGCGTTGGCGAGAACGCAGGGCCTTTGTAGTGGCGTAGCCAGGACAGAGGCATGAGGGGACGCCGCCGTGGAAACGTCACTTCTCAGGGTGCAGAGAGGGACTCGCACTGGAAACGACTGAAGGCAGATGCTCAAGTTCTTCCATCTGCGTGTTCGTAGTAACCAAGATTACTGAACTCATCGATGGGTAAATGGTTGAACAAAATGTAGTACAGGCATAGGATGGAATATAACCAATAGTGAAAAGGAGCGGTGTGCTAAATTCTACATGCTACTATATGAATGATCCTTTAAAAAATGCTGAGTTTTCTGCTAAAAGTTCAATAGTTTTGTTTTATTTTTATTTAGTGGCTTTTCAAAGTGAAGGTACTTTTACATAAGGAATGTTCCATCCATATATATTTATAGAACATATTTTTGTTATCTGATAATAATGACTAATTATAAAAATTTACACTATAAATTAAAAATCCTTCTATAGAATATAAGTTTAATGAAATATTTTGTACATATTATCTTTCTGAGATATATTTAATATACAAACAATAAAATCATAATGATATTTTTCTTTTAATATTCTTTTTGTGTATGTGGTACCGGGGATTGAACTCTGGACTCTGCACTTGCCAGGCAGGTGCTTATTCTACTGAGATATCTCCCTGGACCGATATTTTTCTTTTAAAACTATGAACTCATTCTGTTTGTTTTTCTTTATTTTGCTTTTGCTACTGGAACTCGAACTCAGTATCTTACACCCTCCAGGCAGGCACTGTGCCACTGAGCTACATCCCGGCCTGACAACCGAATCCTGAGTATGACAGCACACACCTCAGCTCCAGTTACTGAGACAGACGAGCCAAGTTAAAGGTCAGGCCAGCCTGGGTGCTCGGCACGTTCTATTAGTCTCCTAATAACATGGGAAAGTCGAGAGATGTCACTTAGTGCAGGGGTCTGGCTCAAATCCCCGCGCTGGTGAGGGGAGTGTGGGAACGAGCATGGTACGGAATAACACATGAGCTCAGAATGGGATGGTTATCAAAAATAAATACACAGAAATAATTCAGTTGAAATCCACGTGATTACTGCTACAAAAGGTGAGGTATATCTGTGTGTCTTCATTTTATTTTTTTATTTACTTATTTATGTGTTTGGTAGAGGGTCTCACTGTAAAGCTCCGCCTTGTGGTGTTCCTCCCTTGGCCAGGTTAGTGTGACATGTGGGGCCAGGAGTGGGGCCGGGATTGAACCTCGGTCCCTGTGCTTGCCCAAGCAGGCACTTAGTCCACTGAGATATCTCATTGGCCTTGTATGTCTTGATTTTTAAATGCTTATTTATTTTTATATCTACCTATTTGTTGGATCTATAGTATAATCACTCCAGTTTTAAGTTCTATTAAACCCAAAATGTAATATTAAAAATTATTTTGGGAAAGAGGGTCAAGTCAATTCAAAATATGTTCTTTTCAGCTTTGTTGTTTTAATGTATTCATGTCAGTACCTACATTTCTTTACAATAGATCCAGGAAACACAGTTAGGACACCTCGGCATTCTGCTGAGGAGGTTAAGGAGCTACTGTGAATTAACCAATATTTATTTTCTTGCCATGCCAGAGGATTATTTTCCAACTTCAATGTAAGTTTTGACTCACTTGAACTTGTTTTTCTGTTCAGCTACATAACTAAGCCTGTTAATGTAGAAAAGAAATGAGCATGGACAGGAGAGGCTAAGACCGGATCAGGAGCCCTTCCGTCGCCCTGCAGAGGCCTCCACGCACCTGCTGGGCAGTGAGCTGCAAGAGCAAGGGGCGCTCTTCGTGACGGCTTAGGTGAGCCATCACTCGAGCATAATGCCTGCACCATTCAATGGGTATCGATGTTCAGGGCCAAGAAGATCAACTTCGTTAGTTAAAATAGGTTTTAATAAGAATTGAAGAAAAAGGCACAGCGCTCAAAGGCTGCTCTTCCATCATGTCTGGAGAAAACAGTATATTTAGGAGAATGAAGATGATTTTACTGTGAATGACTCTATCGTCTTCAATTGCCGTCCAGATGCATACGAAGTCTAGAAATAAAGATCGCAGCATCCCTTGAAGGCTTTAGGCTTCTTTTCTTTGTACATTTTCCTTCTTGCCCAGCACTTACTGTAGTGTGTGGGATCTGATGAGAGCTGAGCCCAGATTCTGTGCCCTCCCGCGCGCTGGCCTCACGGGTCTCATATCACGACACACGAGAAGCCCCAATTGCACTTGCTCCGTCCTCCACGCTCTGCCTGAACTGTTCACGTTCTGTGGCTACTGTCCCATTTGCCCCACTAGGCTGTTGCAAAACTGGTGGATAACTTTTCAAACAAAGATCTGTTTTTGTTTTTTTTTGTTAATATGAAGAGGTTTTAAAAGCCATCCACTCAGATTGAAGGAAATAGGATATTTTCTTCCTTTCACATGCCACATAATTCCCTGCCATCCTTACCCAAATTGGAAGCTCATGACAGGGAATTAAAATGCAATCAAGTCCCCAATGCTCAAATCCTGCTTTGAAGAACATTTGCCTTGTTCTCTAATAGGTGCCTGTTCTTGCATCAGACTCTCAAAAGCACGGCTTTTGAAAAGCTTGCTAATGTCACTCCCCACGTTCTGACTTTAGATTGATAGGAACAAGCGTAGACATTATTTTTTGTACAGCTAAAAATGGATGATGCATCTAAGCAAATAGATTTCTTTATACTGAGATTTGCCTTTAGAAGCCTTTGCCCATCAAGCTGCATGCGCTCCTGAGGAAGAGCTAGTTCCAATAGAGCCAAGGAGGCAGGCTGAGCTGTCCGTGCACCCTCTCTCACAGCAAGTTGCATTAGAAGCCCTCGGTGTATTATGCTAACGTGTCCTCTCCTCATGACCACAACATGCAGAGCGGGGAAGAAATTTCTATCCTTTCCACAACATCGTAGAAGTGCGGATTCGATGTGCTGGCTCCAAGTCAGGCCCTCAACTTCTCTTAGGCCTAACATTTCAAAACAGCAGACTCGCTTCTCAAGGCTGCACTGGGGAAGGTGCAGAGAGGACACGAGACCCAGACCCTGCAGGAGTGGAGGGTAGTTTCTCCTTGGGCTGGTACACCAGCACAAATTCGGGCTACTCCACAACTGGGATCAAGAAGGACCTATATTTCACATATACAAGAAAAGTAACTTAACTTCAAGGGTCCCACTTCTTTTGTAGAATTAATTGAATACTAAAGAAACCTTGACCACACCTCACAATTTGACTCCGGGTCTGCAGTCATCCATCGGGTGTATCACACTTCCAGGAGGAGGAGGAGGAGCGGGGTAGAACCTGCAGCGGGCGTGCAGCTGTGCCGGGGGTCCGCTGTCTGCTCTCCCGGCCGCACGTGCTCCGGCAGGCCCTTGGAATCTGTGCCCTCTGCCTCGGCGATTTCACAGCGCTTGGCTCTCGATGCTGGCATGTCTGCGCGTAAATTGTTAGTGTTATTACAGCCATAAAAGGCCCTAGCGCTAACATCAAGCCTGCAGATGCAGGGCCGGCCTGGCCAAACGCACTTCCTGGGCCACCGAGCGCGTACAGCTGCGCGCGGCGCGTGCCATTTGCAGCAACGATCTGTAAATCTTCGTCTGTTTCACAGCACTGTCAGAGTGGATCCAAGATAAACATTTGCTATTTCAATTAGCCAGCGTGCAGAGCTCCCCAAATATGCTACACTTTCCTTTAGAGACCCACATAGAGCCATAGTAGTATTCCTTTCTAAAATGATGGATTTGTAATGAATTGAACAGTAGGAGGACTTCCCTTGTAGATTGTGAGTTTTTGCTTACAAACTTTTATATGTAAAGTAAAAACTTATCTAAAATCAGAATTTCTATTGTGTTTGCTGTTAGTACAAAAAGATAATTTTTTATTCATTCCTGATGGCAAAATTTGTGAGTCTCTTATCTTTTTGATCCTTAAAATTGATTGATACCTGTTCAGATCATTCTTTGACTAGCACTACCAAGAGAAATAGCTAAATATAGTAGTGAATATAAACTTGTAATTTATTTGATGATAAGCACAGATGATATGCTACTCTGGAGTAGGAGATTTTGATAAGCAGAGAATCTAAAGGCAAACACTGTGTTCACACTGATTTATTTCAAGAATGTATTAAAGTAAACTGGCATTAAGATGACTGAAAAGGAGTATTATTGATCTTAAGATGATTCAAAAATAATATTACTGATCTGAAGGAGTCTTTATAAATCTCCAAATTGCTAGCACAGACATTTCCTATACTCATTTAATAGCACAGAGATCTGTTTCAATTTCTCAAAAATGCTTAATTTGAGACCCACGTGCAGTTTTACTTCACTCTGTCCAGGGACTGAGGTTGCAAATATATAGATATAGCTCCACAGTCTTGCCTGCTGGATTTGTTTTCAGACCTACAACCTGCAATAATTATTAAACTAACTTTGAAATTTAGAGCTGGGGAGATAGCTCTGCAGGGCCTGAGCGCCTGCCTGGCATGCTCAAGGACCTGGCTTTGAGCCTGGTACTACACGCCATGCGGCCTCGAGCCCTGGGTGCTCCATGGCAGCCCTAGGCCCGGCGTGGCGGCGCACACCTGTCATCATAGCCCTGGGCAGGCAGAGACAGGAAGATCACTATGAGTCCAGTCTGTGTAGTAGACGCTGCACCAAATGATCATTTTTTTAAATAAAAAAAGAAATTCAGAGTGTCATTTCTCTGCATATGAGTATAGTTAATCTACAGCTTTCCAAATCAGTGGGGAACTCTGTCTTTATCCCCTATAGCTTTGGTCTAAGGTGGCTCAGCACTCCACCAATGAGATGCCGCTGGAAGTCCGTCCTTCTCTGTGCAGCGCGCTCCAGGGCTCCTCCTCTGGGTCGCCGGCGCTAGGCTGGCTGGGCTGCAAGCTCCGCACCTGGCCGTGAGGGCCGCCGGCCCTGCTCAGGGTCCAGGCGTGACTGTGACTGCCACCTCCCGTGGCCGTTAGACTCACTAACTCCAGCCCACATTTCGGGAGAGAGGACTGATTGAGGGTGTGACTCAGACGGCAGGAACCTCTGGGCCACTGCGGAAGCGTCTGCCCACACACCGGAGGAGCAAAAGCACGTGCAACTTTGGTGCGTGCTTGTTGTCCCGGGAATCCAGCTGCAGGTCCTGCTGCGGCCGGCAGGCGCTGCCCACTGCAGTCCTGGCCGAACGGTCACTGTGACACCGTCCTTCACAGTGAGTAGTGATAAGCCAAGGCGGACACTCACACTCTAGATCAGACCTGTCTCAAGAACTGTTTTATTATAGACTTAAAACATTGTCTCCTTTGTACAAAAGTTAAAGGGGGGGGGGGAGAGAGAGAGAGAGAGAGAGAGAGAGACAGACAGACAGAGATGACAGAGAGACAGAGAGATAGAGACAGAGAGACAGAGAGAGAGAAAGACAGAGGGACAGAGAGAGATAGAGACAGAGACAGAGAGACAGACAGAGACAGACAGAGAGACAGAGACAGAGACAGAGACAGAGAGTGAGACACAGAGTGACAGAGACAGAGTGACAGAGAGAGACAGAGACAGAGTGACAGAGAGAGAGAGACAGAGAAAGAGACAGAGACAGAGAGACAGAGACAGAGACAGAGAGACAGAGACAGAGAGAGACAGAAGACAGAGATAGAGACAGACAGAGACAGAGAGACAGAGATAGAAACAGAGACAGAGAGACAGACAGAGAGAGACAGAGAGACAGAGACAGAGAGAGAGAGACAGAAGACAGAGATAGAGACAGACAGAGACAGAGAGACAGAGACAGAAACAGAGACAGAGAGACAGAGGGAGAGAGACAGAGACAGACAGAGACAGACAGAGAGACAGAGCGCGAGCGGGCACGCTTGGCAGCAAGCGCTCGGCAGGCAGGCTGCAGGATTCCCGTCTGGCCGTCCCGGTGGGTCGGAGCAGCGCCCAGGACCCGCCGTCGCGGAGCACGAGCGACCTTGCCGGCGCTTTCCTCGCCCAGCTCAGCGCGGCCTCCTCCGCGGCGCGCTTTGTACCCAACGCTGGCCTGGGCCGGGGCGCTCCGGGGGCGGCTCGCCCTCGCGTCCTCACCCCTGCGGCTCATGTCTCCGAGCCTCGTTTTGTTCGCGCTCAGGTGGCTGGGAGCGCTGATCAGTACCGCAGACGACAGTCTCTACTGCGAAGACCCGCTCCTCCGTCCGAGGGCTGACCGGGCCGCCCTGCCTGGCTTCCGAGATCGGACGAGCGCGGGCGCTCAGGGGGGTATTCTTGTTCTAGGTCTTGCTTTACCTCGGTCTTAACCACCCAGCAGAAAAGTGTAAGAATGAAGCATAAAAGGTAAAGCCATATTAATATGCTGAGCTGTGAAAGGCTCAAGTCAGCACCTCTGACATTGCCAGTCCCACAGAAAACCCACTACTATTATGGCCCACTGGACTGTATTGGATTATTCTGCTGAATTCACGCACCTACAATATTTAAATGACAATGGAATACCCTTCTCTGACAAAACTAAACAAAAAAAGGGGGAAACAAACGAAGGATCATTTTGTATATGTATATTCAAAATACGATGGATATACAGCTACTTTCTCTTATTTCTAATGAATAGAAAGATTTGTTCTAATAGTGTTTGTGGACAGGATATCATGTCTGCATCTTGTACTATGAATAACCACTAAGAAGAAAACAATATGCAATGTATTAATTATTGAAACTGTCCTACTAATCGGTTTTGAAACTGTCTCATTGTTATTTGTTTCTCAATAAAATTATTAATAAATAAATAAATAAATTTACTTAGCATTCTTGCCAAAAAAAAACCCCATACCTGCTGCCCGTGTCCCAGCGATCTCACTAGCTAGTTATCCACTGCACACAGACATCAGGTCAACAGCAAATAACTGACTTAAAACACCATGTTAAATATATTATTCTGTATGCTGGGTGTATTGCAAAGAAATGAAGGAGCACTGCAGTGGAAATAACAGGCAAATGGGGAAGCCAGCTTTTTGCAAAATTTAATTCATCTGACACCCCAGACATTGTGTGCAGTGTTACATAGTACAAACATAAAAGAGTCAGGAAACTCATCCAGCCCCAGCTCTTCCGTCTCAGAAGTAGGCCATGGCGTGAAGTCTGACCTTCAGATCATGTTAAACCTTCCTTGTTAAAACCTGAGAAGCCTGGGTTTGCATTTTTGACAGAAGTGGGGAAATGGAAACTCAATATCAGATTTTACCTTTATCATCCTTAATATTTTCTTTAGTACAAGGACTAGACTTTCTAAGAATTTAACTGACCCACACCTATTTTTAGCAAACAGCTTTTAAGTATATTAATCATAAGAATTAAAAATATATGGCCCTGCTGTGATATCATGAATATTTACATATTTTCATTATCATTAAGCAGCTGTCTTAGTAATGTAAGTGAATTGGTAAGAAATTAAACCCATGATTGTTGCAGATGGTTTGGATGGAACAGTGAAAAGTATCAGACATAATGAAACAACTGATTGTTTAAAAATGACTTCGTGAGTCTGTGTTTAATTACACCAGAACAATGCATACACACTTCAGGAAAAGAGAAATAGCAGGATACTTTTTTGAACAGATGGTGTTATCCTCCTACAGGAGACCCTAGAGCATGTCGCATTTTGCAGAAAGCCCACAACACTGACAACCTTTGCAGAAGAAATGGAAGATGCAGGTGCCAGGCTCTCAGTGACCAAGTTTCATGAACAGCAGCTTGCCATGCTAATAAGCGTCTGCAAGCTCCTCGCCCTGCTGTGAGCACCTCTTGTAACTGCAGAGATCAGGGGAGATGCGTGCTCATCGCATGAGCTCTCAATAGACGTAGTATCACATATTTAAATATGCATCTAGGCTTTTCTCTTTCTGAAGTGGATATGCGTTTTTTGCCAGGATGCACATATTCATATACACATGTACATACCTATGAGCTCATGCAAATTGACACAAATATAAAAATGATGAAAATGCACAGTGAGAATATGATGTAGTGAATGTAATCTGGCATCGTGAGCCTTCTGGTTTTTGCCGAAAGCCAAGGTGATCACAAAGGACAAAGATTTTAAATTGATTAGGGACACTGGGGTTGCCCCAGCAGCACAACTAAACACACTCACAGGAAAGGACTTCAAGAATTCAACCAAATAATGGCAACAAAGATGGCTTAAGAGTGTTCAAAGTGAGGGACAGTATTTTTAGGTCAATTAAGGAAAATGTATCTTTTACGGTAATTTTTTTAAATATAAATATTCACAGAACTTTTACTACATTTCATATATCTAAGTTTGTGGTCTGCCTCAATTTTTATGTATATAAATATTGGGAATTCTTGTCAAAAAGGTAGACTTGTTTGTGTTCTTGTTGGGTGAAAAATCTAATATCATCTTATTTCAGGCAGCAAGACTTTCCCACAAAGAACACTGAGGAACTAAAAGCATGATTAAGTATTCAGTTCTAAAAGATTCTAGACAATTTGAAAATGTCAGGACACACATTATTCTGTTTATATTAAACAACCTGTCAAGACAGCGTATTTGTGAAAAATAACACTGGGTACCTGTTTGGCATTTCCAGTGCTTTTGCATTTAACTCAAATGCACTTCATCTTCCCCTCAGCATCTGTATTGTGTGTATAAAGCTACTCTGTTCCCTTCAGTCATCTTGGTGTCCTTGTTCATGTTTAAATTAACACAGAGCTAGTGGTAGCCATCTATAATGAAACAAAGTTTCGGTTTAGACTTCTGACTATGTAAGATAGGAGAGAAAAATACTTTTAAAAACCACAAAAGTAGGCTCATAGCTAGCGAAGATAGCCTTCCTCTGACATGCTGTGTCTAGCTAATGGCCGCATGGAAGTACACATTAGTTGACTTTAACATACTTAATCAGAGTTACCTCATGATCTTACATATTTAAGTTGCCTGTTTCAGCTGGAGCCGTGGTTGTGCAATAATAAATCAAGCAACTGCAGAGCCTTGCAAGGCCGACTCTAATCAAGACATTGTACTAAGTAGACTCGATAGCAGGAAGTCAAAAAGGTCTCACAGGCGCGGTTCTTGCACTTGTCCAGCTGTGGTTGCTGGGAGATCATCGAGACTTGCAAGACGCTGAGTGTAAGACAAGACCACGGCCAGCTCATGCAGGTGGAAAGAGTGCGGGACTGTCAGTCATGTGGGGCCATTTGTTTATCTCATGAGTGGTGGCTACTCTAACTCATCTTCCATGTAAGAATGATCCTTAGGAAAATTGGCAAAATATAACTGGTAAACTCTGAGGAACATACGTATATTTGCAGTCAACTAAGGAAATGCACAGAGACAAAAGTACAACAAAGAGAAGGAAATAAAAATCAGAATGGCTGTTGTGATTCTAAGATTGCTCTTGTCTCCAATTTCAGGAGTGGAAGGACCGAGAGCCCTGGATTTATCGTCTGCTTTAATTCAAGACTGACATTTTGGCCTGAGTTAAGTGCTGAGTGGCTGGGCCTGTTCACAGAAAGCTGTACGAGTCCCTTCCCTATGGCTGAACAAAGTGTCCAACACCCACAGTTTAAAGGAGAGGCTTACTTTGGCTCACAGATTTAGAGGGCTTACTCCACTGTTAAATCCTTGGTGCCAAGGCAGCAAGGGCACAGTAGAAAGCCAGGTTACAGGAACCTCCTTGCATAACGGAGGTCAGGAAACAGACGAGGAGGAGTGGGGCGCAAGAACACACCCTTCCCGCTTCCACCGCAGGACCCACCCGCAAGTCAGCCCCACAGCCCCACAGCACACTCAGGCACGAGCTTATCCATGGGCTCAGCGCCGGTGGGGACTGTGCTCCTTGTGATCAAGTCACATTATAAAACCCCACATATGAGACCTTTAGGAGCATTCTGAATCTAAAGCAGCACTTAGGCTAGGAGCACAGAGGGAGAAGAAGGAAGGTGTTTGAAAACAAAGATCTTGCTGGGGATCTTCTCTAATGATCAATCACAGGCCAGCCCTTAGATAAGTCTTGAGAATAAAGTTATGCTATGTGTGATATTTCAAGCGAAGATAGAAAAACAATAAGTGGCTCATAGTCTGAAAACATTGAGAGAATAAAACAATGACTTACCAGGAGAAAGAACCCTGAAACAAGACTGGAACTACTGATGAGTGGAGGAGACGGACTGCTGCAATCAGCGACATTGGAGTAGGCAAGTGTGGAGGGCAGCGGCGGCCTGGCTCGGGGAGCGAGGGCCTGGGTTTATCCCCAGCATGCCAAAAATGCATGAAACAACTATTCTTCTATTTAAAAAATTAGAACCAGTTATATTTAGATGTAAGAAAAAGCTTCAAATAAGCCTTAGCTGAAATCAAACATCGCTTTTGGAATAGGAGACTGGGCTGGGGTGCAGCTCACCGCTGAGAGCGTCTACCCAGCGTTCTCCTGGCCCCGAGCTCCGCGCCCAGGCCAAACATCACAGCGCAGGTCATTAAAGCGCTGATAACTGTACAAGATGTGTACATCATCTGACAAAACTAGTACGACAAAGCTTGTTTCACAATTAGTGGTCAATTTTTTAAAAAGTGTCCCTGTGAGCAAAAAGGCTGAAAACTGACCTAAAATAGAAAATGGCAGCAGCAGCAAAATAACCTAATAAAACTAAATGTCAACAGGAAGGAATGATAACACAGACAAAAGCCCACATAAGGGAATAGTAATTTACCAATATTGTAAGTAATGATACCATTTATGAAGCCCGTGCCATCTGCCAGGGCCTGCGCTCACCCTGATGAATAGAGGTCACAAACGGTAAAGGGCAATTATGTAACTTGCGGGAAGTTAAGAAAACAAGATAGAAGAAAGTATGTGCTTGTTTACTCATTAAAAATTTAGTAAACTACATAAACTAATACCGATACTAAGACAAATGGAAGCCATGAATGTATAACAAATAGGTAGGTAAAAATAGAGCTGTAAGTCAACGTTACCAACATGAACTATGCAGACACAAAGATATATAGAAATGAGCAGATGTAAAAATTAGTGTGTGTGTACTACAATGATGTTGTACCAATACATTTGCAAACTGAAATAAAATAGATTCAAACAGACCTGGGTGTGATGGGGCCTGTTGGTGATCCCCGTACTGTGAGCCCTGAGGCGGGGCTGCAAGTTCAAGGCCAGCCTGTGCACCTTAGTGAGGTGCTACCTCAAAATAAGTAACATGTGCCAGACCCTGAGTCCCAGCCTGTGCACTGCACAAAACACACATTATGGAGCTAATGCTCCCTGAGCTAACTCAGAGGATGGATAAAAACTAAATAAATTAGCAAGCTTTAAAAAGATAGTTTGTTCTTAAAAATATAATCACAAATTATTAATTCAAGCCTCAATTTACAGATATATGCCAAGCTTCCCTAAAAAGTACAGTGGCAAACATATCTAAGGCTTTTTAGAGAATAGCGAAAAATAAGGCCATTCTCAGTTCATTTTATAAAATTCATATAACCTTGATATTGAAATTAAATCAGGGCAGTAAAAACTAGTCCCACTGACATCAACACTCAGAGCATAGACGTGATCCTTCTCAACAGAATACAGTATTCACAACACTCTATCCCTGCGGACTGTAGAGTCAAAATGATGGCGTGTTAAAAAGTAACAGTACAACTCCGTAGCAATTAGTTTTGTGAAATGTATCAATGGAATCAACATATTATTTCATAAAAATCAATAAATCATGTGATGAGCATAACATAAACAGTAACAGCTCAACAGACTTTCAAGTTGTAAATGTTTAGCACATTGACAACAGAGAGGCAAGAGCTGAGCAGGGGCTTCCTATCAAAGCTAGCAACAGACACTGAAATAAATGGTAAAATACTTGAAGCATTTTGTGCAAACCAAAGACTGATAAAATATATGTTTTACCTATTTATCAAATTAAACAAGTTTAACAAATACAAATTATAAACACTTGAAAATACATATTTTAATGCCTTTGGTAGAGTTTTTTTTAGAGCCAATTATTTTACATTACAAAAGTCATACTATATCAGAATTATGTCTTCAAAATATGTTTTTCTTGATGATATATTTACTGCACTGCATCCAAGTTTTTATGTTCTTTCACAATGTTTTTTATTACATATTTTATATAACATTACTCTTTTGCATCTACATAGAAAAAAACACGGTAGGTTCTTCAGACGTATGGTCAGGTTTAATGAGAACGTTTGGATAGATGGATAACGCCTGTCACACCCAATGAGAAGTAACACATAGGCTTTCATATTGCAGGAAAATTGTAAAATAGTATATGATACAACTTATGCGTGGTACAAATAATTAGTGTAATAAAATGTGAACATTTTTATTAAAATTAATACCAGATATTAATGCATTTCTAGATAAACTACTATTTGCTCAGCCAGGTGTCTGCAGCACTCTGTATTTTTGCAATAAGGCAACATGATAACCAAGGTGACCGTCTTGAAGTAATAATGATATGAATTTTTTCTTCACAAAGACACGTTAAAAATATGCAAAGAAAAGCCATGCCTGCGAGGTGGATTTCTGATGGCACGCAGGACTAGCCTTTAACACTGTGAGTGTGAGCGCTGACCACACAGATAGATAATCCAACACACGTCAGACTGAGTGTGTGAAGAGCGTGTAACAGGAATGGAAACTCACTGACCGCAGCTAAGAGATTCTGAAACTCTCCAGGAATCTGGGCAAAGAAATTAAAAACAATATAACAACAGAAAACTTTCAGCAAAACAAATTCTAATAAATTTTAAAATGGAAAGATGAGTGAGATGGTGGCATGGATGTTTCCTAAACATCTCGGGGAGGAGTAGGGGCGAACCTGAAGACCCACACCCGGAGAACAGAGCAGAGCTTCTTGCAGCTGAACGTAGTTGGCTGATTTCATTACCATTTCAGAAACCTGAAAACAATACAATGTTCAGCAAAAAGAGTGAACAGGATTATATATAGTTCCATATTGTATTAGAATAAAATATGTTGCATGCGAGATATATACATGACACGCATTTTTATATGCATGCATACAAACGCATATCTTTTTGTTATATTTAAGTATGTCTATTTCAATATGGATAGGTTTAATAAATAGTTCACTGACCAAAAAATAATACATTTTAAGATGATATGCATTTAATTTTTTATTGAACATTTTGTGTGTGCTGTTTGAGAAACTGGTATACATTTCTACTGAATACGTTCACACAGAAGGGACGTGCTCAACCATGCAGGATTGGCATTGGTGTACTTGCGTGAGTTGACCACACCTCCCTGCATGCCAGCAGGAAGGCATGACAGGGTCAGGTGCTCTTTATTCTTGCTAACATTTCATGTTCTCCGGCTTCAATAATATGGCCTAACTTGCTGCATATGATGTGGTCAAAGCATGTACACTCCAAAAGACCTATAAACTCAACAAGTTTAGTTTTCCTCCCAGCCACTTAGAATTACCAGATGAACCATGCATCCTACTCACATTCGGATCTTTATTATTCCTTTGGGAGTTTACTTCATTGCCACAAAAGGCAACTTGTGTAGGAACTCACAAGCTTGATATCTAAATAATTTTCCATAAAAGCTTTTTTAGGCCAACAACAGTTCTTAGTAGTTCTCTGTGATCGTTCACTGTACAAACCAATTATTCTCTTAGTCTCAGTAAAATTTCTCACTATTTGTAAGTTTCCAACAAAAGAAAATGTATGTCTAATGTATCTTATCTTTTATTTCAGTCTTTGTAATGCTTTCTAAGTATTCCAGGAGCAGGTTTTGAATATTTGGGACTAATTTAATAAATCACTTATAAACCTTATTAGCTGTGTTCAAGCTTGCGAAGTGCATTAGGATTGAATGAACAAAGTCAGCGTCTGCTGTCCTGGAGCATCTGGCAGGGTCTCCGATCTCATTGGACCTTACCACTTTGGCTTTATGATTTATCTGCTTTGAAGATATATTTAACACAAAGTGAACACAATAACTTTGCATAACGTTTGAAAACCCTGTAGGGTGGGGGTGGAGGGTGTGGGTCAGCGGCCCAGGTTCTTACAGCGTACGTGCATCCTCTCTGTGTCATCCCCAGCACCGGGGCCAAGAACTTGAGCACAAAAGCTACAGTCTTAAAATAAGTCTCTTCCCCTTTAAAACATTTTATTTTGGAAATGACTAAAGCAGTGTAGGCTTTGAAAATGAACTCATTTTCTTAAATGCTTAAATAAAGACAGGTAAGACAAAACAATTACTTTTCTCTACACAGAGGGGTCCATAAAAATTTATGTATCAGATTTTTTAAGAAAAAATGACTGTCTTAGATTAAGCAATAAAATTTCGACTTCTGAGTTCAGAATTACAGTTCTATGCCTTTAGACGGTCCTAAGTGCCATGGGTTCCACAGGTATAAATTCAATCATCTGTGGCCCTAAAATATTTTAATATAATTACATCTGTACTGACGTATATAGATTTTCCTCTTGTTATTGTTTCATAAATAATACATTGTAACAATGAAGGATATAATGCTTTCATTAATTATATTTGGTGTTTTATGTAACCTATAAATGATTTCAGATGTAGCAAAAGATGGTACAGGCTAGATGCAAACACCATGTCTTTTTATAGAAAGGATGCTAACGTCCTCAGATTTTGGTATCCCTGGGGAGGGAGGGATCTTAAGTAATCTCCTACAGACATGGTGAAGTGACTCTCTCACCTCTTAAGCATCTTGTGTCCCCTCCTGTCCAGTGAAGTTCTTACATAACTAGAGTTAGTGAGGTGACGAGGGTGAGACTCTGATCGGATAAGATGGACTTCCTTAAAGAAAACAGAAGGGAGCTCCAGAGATCCACTTCTCCAAATACCTTCATCAAACACTCCCTGAAAGGGCTGCTGGCAAAATTCCTTTTTCCCATACCATGACATCTTGTGTGCTTCATGTTGTGCATGAAATTTGGAGGGTTTTGAAAAGCTATCTGAAGTTAAATAAATTAGATAAGTAATGGAACATGATTTAAAATCTAGTAGTAGCATAAAGATGGATGGGAAAAGAGAAGCAGGATTAATAAGATCTCTACACTGACTGAGCATAAATGCATCATGCAACTCAACGAGGCACTTCAGTATAAAGACAGGGGACGCCAAGAGGTTCCAAAGAGAACCTGTGTGTGGCTTCCGCAGCGCTGAGAAGCTGAGCAGGACTGTGCTACCGACGGACAGGCACACTGGTCACGTTGCGCTTATTTTCCGCTTCCTTGTTTTACACTGGCTTTCTCCTGCAAGCTACTTATTATATTACCACAGCTTCAGGCTGTTTCTAAACAGGTATCTCTGGTTGTCACATCTCAAGTGTGGAATTATTTTTGTTGATAGTTTATATCCATTTTTTTCAAATAATTTCCAGTGGCTACACAATTAGCTTATAGAAAGTTGAGATATAGCTCTAATGTAAGTTATGTTAGTACCATGCTGCCTAACAAAACCCAGACCTGAAAGACACACATTTATTGATTTTGAATTATATTTGAGCTGCCCAGACATAGTATGTTGTTTGCAAAATCACTACAGCTGTTTAAGTGGAGTAATAATTTTGGTGCAAAAGAAGCATTTTTCAAAGATAAGCAGCTGCTGTAAGGCCTGAGTACCCTAAGGCAGGTTAAAGGACACTGTTTTCCAAACACTGAGACAGTCTGTGTGGGAATTTATGGCTATTGTTATCACTGAGTCATGCAACCAACACCGGAAAAGTACGATTCTATTCACTCTGCATTTCACCTCTTTCTTTCTAATAGAAGTTAATGTAGCAACCAGCAGCGTGGAGGACAATTCAGTGAGTTCCTGCATAGTTAAATTTTTGAGCCTTCGGTACCTCCTATAAAATACAGAGCTTTCTCAAGTGATAAAAGAAATACAAATCCATCCATTTGTAGCATACTGCTTAGTGTGTTGTCAAGACCGTATTTTCAGTGTATTGGAATGTGTTCTGTGGAGGGCCAGGATGACGCTTCTGCTGGTTTGCAGAACTGAAGGCAACTGTGATCCCCTCGCCTTGTCCAATATGTGACAGACAATCTGGTCTTTAAAGTATCCAACTTGAGAAACATGGAAGACCAAACATATTTAGGAAACGAGTTCTTTTGGGAAACAAAAACCTGAGTTAAATAAGCGTTTTGAACTATTTGCCATGCCTTTGATTTCAATAGTTGTCAAGTTATATGTTAGAAAATGACTCAGGGCACACAGATATTAATGTGAGGATCGCTACATTTATGTTTTGTTTTTGTATCCTGTGTCAGGCACTTGGCATAAAAGCATTCTATTGAGTTGAATTTCTGTCTTTTCCTTTTTTTTTAGGCCAGTGGTTCTCAAGTTTCCCACACTTAAGAGTCACCCGAGGAATTAAAACAATCCCACTGCACGGGCCACACTCCTCGCTAGTTCAATTGGAGTCTACGGGGGCAGCCAGGGGACACTAGTAAGTGTCCTAGAAGATACCATGAGGCAGACAATGCTGCTGACCAGGTCTTCATTCTGAATTTGTTCTTCGTCATAATTAAGTGTGTCATACGTGAGTATCCAATGGTTGGAACGAGGCTGCAAGTCTAATTTCCGTCCCTAACTGCAGTGCAAGAGGCTGGGACTCGGCTCACGTACCTATCTGTCACGTCTCTCATTTGCTCCTTCGAAAACTGGCTTCTTGCTAGGAATTTTTTCTGTTATCAAGCTGAGAGAGTGCAATTGTGGTCCACCTTTCTGGATCTATTTGTCCTTAAAAAGAAATAAGAATTTATTTGTTCCTTGGGTTTCATGAACATTTTATGAATTTGATTCACTATAAATGAATTGATAAAACAACTAACAACTACTGCTGACTAGGAGCCAGAAAACCTAATTTGAAAATTACTTAATTTAAAACATGCAGCAAATGAAATTGAAGGTTGATATTCAGCATAGTGAAGATATCTATATGTCAAACACCAGATGGGCGAGAACTCTTTTTGTTCTGTGAATATTCACTTCTGCACTGAAGACTTTGAATGAAAATATGAGGTACAACACAAAGTGTGGAGAAAAAAATTAAATATGTCATTATCTGTTTTTGAAACCTCTAGTTGTGAAGTGTTCCGCACAGCAGTGGATGCCTCAAAAGAAACTGCAGCGTGTGCCCGGAATCAGGCCTTTGCCAAGGGCCCGGCAGTGTGCTCAGGGCTTCGTTTTTGCTAGGACAATTGTTTTCACGACAGCGATGGCCTCTCTTGCCAGGGAGGAAACCGCAGCTACAGGTTTTTCTTTTTGCCTGGCAGATCTAGCATACAGAGGCTGTTGTGGTTCTGAGGTAGTTGGTTGTACTCAGCATGTTGTGGCAACAATTAAGAGCACCAATTTCTGGGCCAGCGAGGCAGCGAAGTGGGCTGAGGCACCTGCCTTGGCAAGCAGGGCCCGGGGTTCGATCCCCAGTGCCGCCTGCCACGCCGGCCACCCCCCTGGGGGGCACTGAGCCGGCGACGGACGTGGCTCCTGCCTGCAATCCCAGCTCTGGGAAGCCTGAAAACAGGAGGATCGCTACGATTCCGAGCAGCAGACTGAGAGCCTGTACCAAATACATAAATAAAAAGAAAGATTGACAATTTCTCAAAAGGAAAAGGAGGCTAATGCAAAAAAAAAAAAAAAAAAAAAAGAGAGAGAGGAAAATTGTAACCTTATGCTTTCAGTTTTGTCATATTTTGAGCAACGTAGTAAAGATCATAACTGATTCGCTGGTACCACGTTAGCTTAAAGGGAAGCAGGGGTGGCGTACAGCACCCTCTCTCCTCCTCCGGCCCACCCAGGCCGCTGCAGTAGGGAAGCAAGTAGAGCTAGGGAAGAGCAGTCCCTCCCCGCTGGGTGCTTTGCCTGAGAGGAAGGGAACTCCCTCTGGAGGCATGGCTGAATTTACGCCCCGCGACTAGTTAGCCTTCCGCTCTCTTGGGCTGGGGTCCCGGATGAAAGAATATGTGGACACAGACAGGGACACTATGAAGCTGTTCACATAGTACCAAGTGCTTTGGAGAGCAATTACTACTCTCAGATTGACAATAGATGCACGCATGTAACACATAAGCAACTCACACATATACACACCTGTGCCAGAACATATTTAGAATACGAAACTGTATATTTCACTGAATTTGTACTAGATAACTCAAGTCTATTCCTGTTTTAATTGTTTTTAAATTTATATATACTTTATGATAAAAAAAGTCTGGTTTTAGTGTACATTTCTCTGCAATATGCTTATCACTTATATAACATTTGAAATATATATATATATATATATTTGTACTTAGTACAGGGTCTACAGGACCTACAAGGTCTTACTACGTAGATCAGACTCAGTGATTCTCGTGCTTTCAGCCTCCCAAGTGCTGGGATTACAGGCACATGCACCCCACTCCCAGCCTCAGGCACCTTCTCAGCACGCCCCAGGGGAGGGCCGGCACAGCATGCTGGGGGATTGATCCCAGGCCACTGCTCCCTGCCTAAGCAGGTGCTGTCCACCGAGCTATCTGGCCAGCCCTGAAATATTTTTATTTTAATAACAAATGATACTTCCTTATTTATGAATGTTAATTTTTTTTTTAAGTTTCTAGGGCCAGGGGTTGTGTCTCAGTAGTAGAATGCTTGCTCCTCAAGAATAAGTCCTGGATCCCATACCTGGCACGTGCGTGCGCGCACACATACACACACACACACACACACACACACACACACTTATTTTAAATTATTCAACAAGATTGCAGTAAACAATAAAATAAAAGCCACATGAGTTTAGCTGAACATGGATATCACTGATTAAGCAAATTAGTCTTGTCCTGAAGGAAGCGAATCTCAGAGAAAGGCGTCAGGAACTTACTACTTACGCATTGCTTCTTTGTGTTTGTATGACAGACAGCGTAAGTGAGCTTAGGTTCCTGCAAAGCACAAGCGCCCAGTAACCAGAATCTCAGTGTGACCAGGAATACGGAGCCTGCAGCAGCAAGCTCCCAGCAAGTGCTCAATAGCAGAGTGTGTATAAGTGTGCTTTGAAGGAACTTAAAGCATTTCATTTTTTGTTGAAAGAGGCCCTCAGCCTATGTTTCATCACAAACTTTAGATAAACAATAATGTCTATTCTTGTAGGGATTATATACCCCACAGGATGAGAGGTTATCAGCCACTGCAGCACAGGGGCAGGCATTCATTCTGGTCCACCAAAACTCCCCTAACCCTTTCTGCTTTGGGAGAAAGCAGCTGCTGGTTTATTTGAAAGCTTCTTTTCCGATACACTTCCGTAAGTGCATACCCTGATGCTCACTCACAGCCAGGCACTATGGGTCACGGGGACCGTGACCTCATGATCTTCCACTTCAGCAAAGAGCCCAGATGCCTGCAGTGCAAGACGACGTTGTCCGCAGCTCCACGAGCAGACTGCCCACCAGATCGCCCACCTGTCGCTGCTCTACAGATGCTCTGAGTGATGAAGAGCAACTATTGTGTTACCACATTGAGCTTTAAGATAATGTGTCCAATCACAGTAGACATGACTGGTTTCTGGTACCCAGCAGTATCATGGTCCTGCATCCCTGCTGACAAGTGTCAGAGGTGAGGGCTTCAGAACTCAGCAGAAGGGAAAGACTAGAGTTGTCTTCAGGGGAGAAGCCCTGTCCCTGCTGAGTCTTGCTCTGCAATAACCTTAGGGTGGCGGAGGGTGACTTTTGTCTCCAACCTCTCTTGTCTTACTTGTGCCTCACCTTCTTAGACTGTCCCTGACTACCCTATTTAAATTAAAAGAACCAGGAAACTTTCTTCACTCTGTATTTTTTGCTTTGTAATATTAGACACTATTTAGCATAATGTATACTCTGTCACTTCTTAATGGATTTTTCTCTTCTCCCCATTGAATATAATCCCAGCCAGTGCAGGAAACTGTCTGGGGCATCAAAGGATTTTAAGGAGCTGTGCCTGGGATGCAGCTCCTCAAGGGGCTCCTTCTCAGTGTAGGAATAGCGACCCCCAGGCAAAGTAACTATGGCACATGCTGACTTCAAAGGCAGGGATAGCTTCTCAGGAGGGGCGTGGGTTACCTGTGATAGGTGTGATTGCCGAGACCGTATCAGCAAGGAGAGCCTTAGGTGAGGAGAAGGACAGGAATAGGACTGGGAGGAAGGGATAAATCTATGTATGTAAGCAAGATGGTTTGGACAACTGTACTGTGCATTTCTGCTGGTCTGTGGAAAGGAGAAGTTAATTTCTTTTAACTCCTTCTTCCAATTGTTTGTACTCCTTCTCATCTTATTTTCTTACACTTTTCTTTCCTATTTCTTCTTCTTTCAATTTGCATGCATATATCTGGTAATATGAAAAACTGGATTGAAGACAACACTATGCATTATAACAAATACTGTGAAATTCATATCACTTTATTACGTGAAATTCTGTATCACTTGTAATTTTTCTGTTTTAATACTATTTTGTACTCTTTTTAAAAAATAAAAAAATTAAAAAGGAAAAAGAAAGAGTGCCTAAGCAAAGCCCGGCATAGGGTACGTTGTGCCTTTCTGCAAAGACTTTGCTCCAGCGTTAAGGGACCTACCGTCAGTGAGCTTCAGTGAAAGCAAAAACAGGCCAGGGAGATGCTAAACGGTCTACGTGCCTGCTTGGAAAACACCGGAACCAGGCTGGACTCCCAGTGCCGCGGGAGGTGCTGCAGTGCTGCTGGGCCAGCCTCAGAATCCAGGCGTGGTGCCGCAGCCTGTAATCCCAGCACTGGGGAGGCTGAGACAGGAGGATCACTCTGAGTCTGGACTGCATAGTGAGACTCTGTACCAAATAAATAAATAAAAGCTTAAAAAATTAAAAATAAGCACAAAGGGAAAACAAAAACCTGTGTCTTACCTAGAGCTCTTACTGAGAGAAACGTTCATTTTTATGTTCTCTTCTCCTCCTGCTGTTCAAGTCTCACTCATCCCCGTTCATACCCGATCCCCTGGGCTTTCGTGGTATGACTAAGAAAACTGATCACTGACTCTGTTTCTTCCTTTAAACTTTTTTCTTTTGTTACTAATTTTATGCATGCTGGCTTGCTTCTTTTAGAATAAAGGCTAAATATCTGAACATTTACACAGGAACTTGCCTCTTTTCTCCTTCTATAATTTATCAGTTCCCACATACTTACCCACCCCGCCAGGTCTATAGTCCAAAGAGCTGGAGCATTTATTTAGACTTGAGTCCATAAATTCCATGCTTTTATCATTTTCCTTGCCCTTATATGTCCCTTGGCATTGGCCTTTTCCTTGCCATACCTGCTTCGGTGACAGAGAGCTAGGTTACTTGGACAGAACTTATTATTCTGTCATTTATGCATGAAATCATAGATCATATATGTTATTTCACTGTATCTTAAACAATTTAGAAAGTAAGCTGGATCACAAGCAGCTGATTAATTTTACCTTCTCTTGTTTGTCTGACAGGCATCGTTTCCCTGTGGCCATGTGCGCCTGTGCACACGCAGCCTGGCTCTCGCAGAGCCCGATGGCTGAGGCCAGTCTGTGCACCTCTCTGGCTCCTCGGAGTCCTCAAGTGCACAACCGAGCCACTGGACACCCAAGAACCAGCCTGCCAGACTGAATACAGCATTCAGCTAGAGGGAGATTTTAGCTCAATAGACATTTCTAGAAGGTTTTCTCTCAAGAGACACTTAAGACATTATTTAATGCAAATGACACTGAACGATGACAGGTAAGAGTATAATTATTGTTATGAACGTTCCTGATCATGACTTTGGTAAGGTGAGTGGTTGTCTATGAACATAAGCAAGTAACATATGAAGTGATCTAAACTCTAACCAAAAGCTATGGCTCATAGGCCATGGGCAGGGAGACAGAGGTACAGGCAGGAAACCAGAGACAGACATCCAGACAGAGAAAGCTTGTTAAATGCGATACATCTGTTCTCCTACATTTCTACATTTTCTGCAGCTATTTCTTATAGAAGAGGAAATATCCCACTTTTTGAAGTTGCTTCTAATTTCTTTTGACAGCTCCCTCCATTTTGGGGAAAGAAAATATTTAAGAAAAACAATTGCCAAATATACATGTCTCACAGCTAGGTCTAGTTAAAATGGATACTCCATGCAAATGCATAAAAAATTTACATCTGAGAAAAGTATTTCTTTATATTCTGAGACAACATACTATGTAGTTATTTTCAGTATAATAAAAGGAACTATCATAACCTAAAAAATTCATCTATCTTTTTTCTTTTTATTTTATTTTTCATCTATTCTTTTTCTGAAACATGAGAAGTATTTTAACTTTTATGCTTCTCATCCTCAAGGTGAACACATATTTATCAGGAAATATAAAGTGTGCATTTCTGTAAAGCTCAAAACTCATAATCTTCTCTAGTTGTGAAATAAACATAAAAATAAAAAGTGAAATATTGGAAGCACCACATCTCCCTAACATAACTGCCATTTTTTTCTTTATATTGAACAAGTTTTTGAAAAGTACTGTCTTTTAGTTTAAGGAAAATTTAATTACCCCGGGTGACCACATATGTCCATTAAGGCAGAAGGGTCACGTTTTAAATGGAGCTCGGTGGGCTCTTTTGTGTTAGTCTGAATTTTTCTTCATCCTTCGATGAAAGGAAACCGTCCCTGCACTGTTTTAATCACTGTCCATTAAAACTAGAGGAATGCTTGTATATTGAAAGGGAAATTTCATTCTGTTCTTTCTTCAATCTCAATCTGTTAGCTCAGTATCGACCGTAAGGTATCAGTGTTTTATACACATGCTACTAAAATTTGCCTTTTGTTTCAACAGTAGCTAAACTGGCAACACACTTACCTGTGTATGGGTATTTTCTGTTAGTTTTTTTGTTTTTGCTTTTGTTTGTTTCTTGATTCTGTTTTCTGTCTTGAGGCCAGGTCTCACTGTGTTATCAGGCTGGCTCTGAACTCACTAACATAGTCCAGGCTGGCCTAGAACTTAAAGAAATCCTTCTGCCTCAGCCTCACAAGTGCTGAGATTACAAGTGTGTACCACTAGACCTGGCCCTGTATCTAAATTTGTTAGCCCTTTTATTCTTCTCTGTGATGCTCCACCATTGCATATTTTACATCTAATTGGTTGGATGTAAGAAACCAGGTGAAAGGGGCCATGCACTAACAAAGCAAAAGCATAAATTTGAAAGAATTCGTCTAACTTTCTTGTATCTCTAGATTATCGATATGGTTAATTACAATTCGCAATGCAGTTATCTCGAATGGTCATTTTCTTGAGCACTGCAGATAGTAGGCCAGTTTCTAGAGCTACAAAAAGTTATTTTAGTCACATGTATTTATTAACTTGATGACTCTATGATTCTTGTAGCTTCCTAGTCCACCAACATTTTGATATAAGAATTTGTATTTTCATTTTTTTTTTTTAAAAAGTCTATTTATTTATTTGGTGCAAGGTCTCCCTACGCAGCTCAGATTCATCGTGATCCCTCTTCTATCTCAGCCCTCCCAGCGCTGGGATTATAGGTATGTGCCGCCATGTCCAGTTTCAATGGCATGTCATGTAGTACTGACAGCTAGATTAGAATCCCGGTCCTTGCACTTGCCAGACAGGCGCTTAGGCCACCAAGCTATCTCCCAAGCCCCAGAATTTCTAATTTTAAAACATGTTTTTTCTTTTTTCAAGAGAGCAAAACCCGGGACTGTTTCTGCATCTATTGATTTTCATTCCATTTTTGTTGTATAATAGCTTCACTTGTAAAACAAAATACTGACTGTGGGTAGAGGTGCATGTCTACAGTTCCAGTGCTTAGGAGGCTGAGACAGGAGGGCGGCTGGGAGTTTGTATCAGCCTGGGCCACAAAGCTGAAAGGAAGGCCAGCCCAAAGTACATAGCGAGACCCTGTCGCCCTCCCAAAAAGCTTTGGTAGAACTATAAGAAATGTTCTTGGAATTGAATGAACTGTCTCATTTCAGTAAAAGACTGGTTTAATGTATTAAATCATAATCTTGGTCTGACACCCATAATAAAGGTAATAATCATGAGATTAAAAGCATGTGGTGTTAGGAAGCAGCAGCTTCCACTGTGCACACTGATTTGCACGACATCTTGCGGCTCCACACTAATCGTCCACTGCCCAGATCAGTGGCTCAGCGGTTCTGGCACGTACGCACCCACGTGCTCACAGTTCAGGCCACTGTCGCCTGCTCGGAGTGGCAGCACTAGGGCAGTGCAGACTCGCGCAGTGCTCCGCCGGGCGCCTGCGAGCACCGGCTGATAGCGGCAGGCCTTGTCTGCAGGCTGAGCCGTGAGGTTCCCTAACGCAGGTCGGTGCGGGCGTGTTTCCACAGTGACGGCAGAGCGCCGGAGAGCACAGCCCGGGATGGCTCTCAGGCCATCAAAGCGTGCTTGGGCCCGAGTCATGCGATGCGTCCAGTCACCTGAGAGTGGCAGTTACTGTGGTAGCCAAGAAACTGCAGGAAATAAAAACGTCTGTAGTCTTAAACTTCATTAAAAAATTAATAATTAGACTTTTTAGCTATTGAAGTTAGTTTTCTGATATATCTCCTAATTCATTTTGGTAACCTAATTAGTTTTAATATGTTTTTGTTTTTAAATTCTGAGGATTGGACAGAGAGCTTTCTTGCTGTTACATCCCCTAATCTTTTTCACTTAAATTTTTTGTTGCGTGGGGGGGCAGCTCAGAGCATCCTGGGAGCTGGGAGCCGGGCTGGCGCGGCACGTGGTACCAGGGATCCAACCATGTCCCTGCACTCACCTAAGCTTGCCCAAGCAGGTGCTTTAGACAGGTGAACTACCACCGGCCCCTTACTTATTTATTTATTTATTTATTTTTTGAGAAGGATTTCACTAAGCTGCCGGTGGTGATCTTGAACTTGCTGTCTTGAGTCAGGCTCCTCGAATGCTGAGGTTAAAAGTGTGCCACAATACGAGGTAGCACGGTTGGGGGGTTTTGCAAGGGGAATAATATAATACTGGACACAGTTTATAATAGTATTTTAGAAAGAATCACCAAAGAATGATATATAAGAAATTCAGGAAATCTGTCTGCAGACATAAACACTGAAGCCTCCAGCTGAGGGCCTAGATCCTAACAACCTGCATGAGTCCAGCAGAAAACCTAGAGCTCATAACAATGCCTCCCACAAGTCCTGGAGCCCACAACAAAGTCCTGTGCAGGCCCACTTCACGGATCTGTGCTGGAAGGGCTCAAAGGGCAGTGGTGGAAGCTGGGAAGTCTGTGCCAGCAGGCTGCGGGATCTGAAATGGAGCAGGATGCAACGCTCAAGGTAAGCACCAGAGCTCTCTCACACAGTATCGGACTCCAGTGAGGCACATTTTAGGACAAGAAACAGGAAAGCATGGAAGTGTAAAAGTAGTTTATTATGGATGACAAATCCACTGAGAATAGTAACTATTTATTCCCTATCTTTTCTCTGTTGACAGTGTATCATGGATTACAAGAAAAGGAACTTATGTATAGCATAATGAAATTATAAAGCTGAAATGAACCTTATGCTTCACATTTATTACTGGACTTTATTTTCTCCTTCAAATAAAATAATAAGCAGATTGAATCCACAAAACAGATAAAAGTGGAAAACCTTATCACACTGGGCTCAATCAGTTTCCTTTCATCCACTTCACTCTGCCAAGACACACAGAGCAATTCAGCAAAATACTTAGGTATGAGTGGGATGCAATTTTAAAAAATCAAATCTGTGGTGTTGTAGATAAGAAAAGGAAGGGCAGAAAAGAACGATGCATGACTTAAATGATCAGAGCCATTTACTGATAGAGCTGGGAGCTGCAGACGAGTCATCAGACTCCAAGCGCTCCTCCTGAAGTAATGGTGAGGCGCACCTTCATGATTTTGCTTTGGCTTGGCTTTTGCTTTTGATCATTGCTGTCATGAATTGAACATATCTTTTCTGAATAATGATGATTATGAAATGGTTGGCCCCTGACCTTGCTGGACTGAAGTTGCTGATGCTTCCACTGTTGGTACCCGAAGTTACTTACACTCAGAGTATAAATATTCGGAGTGCTAGAATTTCCATTGCTTCATTTTTTGCGCATGTTCTTTCCATACAAGTTCTTGCTCTCCTGCAAGATCATTAGTTGATTTCCAAAGCTCTGACTCACACAGATCTCATTCTGAAATAATCAACATAAACCTGATTGCTTGTCCAAGAAAATGAATGAAATAAGAAAAATCCTATCATCCTTGCAGCTGTCACTTCTAATTTTAATATGTTTAACTTTTATCAGGATTTCCGTTAGGTTTGTTATTTGAAATTTTGACATTGCTAGTTATACATTACTTATGTTGAGTTGAAACACAACTATTTATTTATTTATTTATTTGGTACAATATCTTGTTGTGCAGCTTGGACTCATAATTATTCTCCTGTCTCAGCCTCTCCAGCACCGGGATTATAGGCATGTGTGACCATGCCCAGCTTCAGAGCTGGCACAGTGAGCTCAGGATTCTGGGCCAGAACAGGTTGTGGTAGCAGGAATGGAACCCCCGTCCTTGTGCTTGCCAGGCAGGCTCTTAGACTTCCAAAATATCTCCCGACCCCGATGCAACACAATATATTAGAGCCTAAAAAGTATCTAAAGTTGTTTTGAGTGAATAAATTATCTTGTTAAAAATGTTTATCAAAAAATTTTTCCTTTAAAGGACAAAGCCTGACCAGCCTTACATTAATCACAAAAACTTTGAGACCTAGAGAAGAACAGTCTTATCAGAGTTATGGGGAGAGAAGTTATGATCCGAGGTTATACTTACAAGTTGTAAATGAGTGCACAGGAAGTCATTCTCAGGTAATTTTGCATTTAGTAAGAGAAAAAAATTTAAAAAGTTATTACTGAATAAAATCAATGACACATTGATGCAACCAAGAGATAAACTAAGGAAGTCAGTGATATAGAAACCATTGTAAATGAGGTTTTTTGAGATGTTGGACCACTTAGCATTGAAGTAAGTAATTTGGAGAATCGTGATTACATGACATGATGCACAGAGATTTCCTAAAAGAGTTAAAAATACCATATTGATATAGAAGGGATACAACTTCCAACTGGACAGATGTCAGTTGTGCGGAATTTGTGTTCCCTAAAATAAAAATTAAAAATTCCAAACCACAAAGAAGGTCAAAAATGGCAAAGATATCCAAAGTCACACAGTAGATGTATACAACACATGTTTAAATCATGAGCTAAAATAAAATCAATGATACTGAAAATGGGGAAAGGAGATTTAGGGCTCCTAAGAGGCAGGGGGTGGATAGGAAGGGGAAAGGGATTTAAAAAGAATTGAGTTTTGTTATACACAAATGCCTGCTTTCTAAATGAATGTAAGCCTGTCCTGCAACCTTGTACCAATAAAATAAAAGTAAATAAAGGAGAGCAGTGCTGAATGTGACATACAGTTTGGAGAGAAACAAACAACCAAGTGCAAGCCCACAGTGCTTTCTTGGAGAAACTACGCGTACCCATGTAGGCAGGTGGATGGGGGGCTGTGCACGCGCCTGAGCGTGCTCCGTGGGTGCTTGCAAGTCTTGTTCGGGAATGAGATGGCAGGGAGGAGGGTGTCTTACTGGAAAACTTAGTAGTACAATAAGCAAAATTTATGTCTCCTGAATGAATGGGGAGAATGACTCGGAGACCTAGGCTGATTCCTTGTTTCTCTAAAAGAATGAGACCAAGAAGGTATAGTAACAGTCTGGTAAGAGGCCAGTGGTTTTCTCCACCCGTAACTACAGAAATTTTCCTCTGAAAGGATCAACATAATGACAAAGACCCAGAAGCTCCCATTAGCTTCTGAAAGCTGTGTTTAAATTGTATGGTTCACGTGATGAATATAGAATAAAATGATTATCATATTGCATATGTTAATGTTTGTCATATTAACTACTTAAGAATCAAAACCAAATCTATATCCTAAATCTACATTATTCTGAAGTAAAATATGCATAAATATTAACTTTAATTCTATAGTTTAATATGAATTTATATAATTTGTGATAACGATGGCAATTAACTAGAACGGAATTATTCTAATTAGAAGACAAAACAGGCTTGCTGATCACTGTGCTATTTCTAAGCCTTCCCAATTTAATAAATGCTTAAGTATTAAAATCTTGCCCAGTTTGCCATGGAACCATAATTTATAACTATGAATTCATACTAATCCTTTGGATTGAAGAGGTAATTTATGAGCAATATTCTCACACATGGTGAGGAAAATTAACTCTCAGTAGTGCAGGTTGAGGGCAGGCGAGATAGCTTAGCACACTAAGCGCCTGATTAGACAGGCACAGGGACCAGGGTTCCGCCCCGGGTACCACATTCCACTCTGACCCCCCCCCCCCCAGTTCACACAGAACAGGCCACCGAGTCTGGGCGTGGTCACGCACGGTTGTAATCACAGCACTAGAGAGGCTGAAAACAGGAGGATCACTATGAGCCCAAACTGCCTGGTGGGACCCTGTACCAATACATTAAAAACAAATAGTCCGGCTTGATTTAAATCATTGATTGTCTCACAGTTTATAATAATTTACTTATAATGAAATTAATTCTTCTATTTTGGGTTAAAAATTTAAAGACTTCATGGTGAATTTTAAATTTCAATATAATAGATTTTAAGTTTCTTCTTCTAACCTTTCCACATCAGATTGATCTCTCCTTCCAGGCACTGTCAACTTCCCAGGAAGAATCTGATTCCCTTGAAAATGTTGTAGTTACTCTGCCTGCCACCCTTAAGCTGCATCCTGCTGGCTCAGGAAGACACCTCTCAAGGTGCCAAGAGTGCATTTAGAGCTGCTTGTTTCTTTAGTAATTGTAGTTACAACATTCACCATCAAAGATTTGAATAATATATGCATACAGGTAGTTACTTCTGGTTTACTGCTTCAAAGTGAAACAAATAGCTCACAAATACTTTTTCAGTGACAGAGCCTGTGTCTTAAATGTATTATGATCATTATTAATTAAACAGATCTTACCCTGATTCTGCTAAAAATGAATTTATGGAATTATTTATATATTCAATAATTTTAGTAAATGAGGAAAATTTATCAACAGCGGCACCATCTAATGAGGTTGGACTCATGCCAGTTGCATCATAGATTTTAATATGAGGCTTTCTTCTCCCTTGGGTTGCGCGCCTGCATAGCACACCCGGCTGTAACACACTCCACCTGAAGCTGTCGGACTGCCCCGCTTCGTTGTGTATTTTCATCTGAGTTGAGATGAGGGAAAATGCCAGCAAAACCTCACATTTCCTTGGAGAACTCCCTTTGGGCCCTTGGGTTCCACCAGGTTGTTACCTTCCACTTTGGCCACAGGGTTGTTTGTCTGGTGATTGTGGCAGATGCAGACCTTCAGTGTCGCAGTTTTTAGAAGATGGCATTATCTTTAGAAAAAATACAGTGATAATAGCAAAAATAAGATTAAGAAAATAGATGTTGCTGTTTTCCTCCACTTGGAAGCCAGTATCAGAAGAAAGAAAAGATTGCTTCAAGACACACGTAAGTTTTATTCCTGTCATCCAGTCTTTTGAAGTGGAAATATGACAACACTATGAGGTTGTCAGTTTTGTTAGATAGGTGGGCTGGTGATGGTCAGAAAGACCAGAATTCTCATCAAAATTCTGTCAGCCGTACCTCAGGGAACTACACAAAATGCAGATGCAGTCTCTTCCCCGTTAGCAATAAATTGGAGGCCCAGTGATTGGGGCCATATCTGAATGCACTTAAATTCTACAGCTGTGCTCTTGGGGTTGATAATTCTTGATCTCTTTTTCTTTTTTCTAAGGCTTTATATTTTTGAATTTTAATTAATAACATAATAATCTGAAGAGACCAACTAAAAGACAAAGAATAACTGAATAGCTTCTTTACATTTGTGTGTGTGTGTGTGTGTGTGTGTGTGTGTGTGTATTGAGATAAAGCAAGTGAGAGGAAGGAAGAGAGAGGAAGAAAATGTAAAAGAGAAAAGGAACAAGAGGAAAGGAGAGAGAGATATGGAGAGAGACAGTTATAAGGAGACAGACAGAGAGAGAGAGAGAGAGAGAGAGAGAGAGAGATGGAGACAGGCAGAGACAGAGACAGGGTGAGAGATAAAGAGAAACAGAGACTGTTTAACTTCAATTCTGCACTGTGCTATAAGCCAAAGGGAGTACAGAAATAATAGTATCTCAGATAATCTAGATTTCTGGGTGGCAAATCCAACAAATAATCATAGAGAAAACAGTTAAAATTACAAATAAGATAGTCATTTAAATATGTCGATCTATCTCATGTCATGAAGTTAAGGAATGCTGCTACAAAAATTAGCCTGACTTTTTTTTTTTACACAAAAATGAAAAGTTTTACTTTTAAGCATCAGAAAAGCCTGACATAAGTAAATATAATATGTTGATTAGGAAATTAGAAAAGAAATTGCTCTTCCTACTGTGAGGGACTTTGAATGTCTTTCAGTTTTCAGTTTTATGGGCACTAGAAGGTAATTGAATATTTATTAAAAGACCTAGAATCAAAATTTAAAACTATCGAGAGTGGTAGCTGGAAATTGAGATAGACATATCTGAGGGCCAGTGTTTATGGTAAGTAGCATCGTTTTTCATATAACACAATAAATTCCAGGAAAAAGTGTTTCTCTCCACCAGGGAAATAACCTGCTTGTGGCAACAGATCCAGCTGGATGTGATGTTTTTTTCCCCACTCAGAGAAGGGTTAGCAAGTGACCCACTCTATGTTTCCTCTGGTGAGCATTTTCATATTAAAAGTACTCATTAAAAACATAATTCTAAAATCATAACTGATTTTTTAAAAAATCCACCCGTTCTCTTAGCTCAATTGCTATTTTATGCTAAGTGTGTATATCTCTAGTAGAACTGAAGAAAAAATGGAGAGGATTTGGGCTTCATATCCAAAAGTAGGGTCTCTGACCCCGGTGGGGAGGCCCTGCGTCTGCCTATCAATGGGTATGTAAGCGGGTTGTTTCCATACCTTGGTTTTTATGGCTATGCCTGTAACAAGCATAACTGCATATATATCTCTTTGATCACTGCTTTTCTCTTCCTGTGAATATTTACTGGATTAGGAACAGCTGTGTTCCTAATTTTCTCTACATGCTGAGACAAAACACACAATATCCAAAATGAAGGAAGGAAAGGTTTATTTAGCTCACAGTTAGTGGAGGTTTCAGTCCATACTAGGTTGGTTCCCAGGCAGGGTGGCACCTGGCACAAAGGTGTCACGGAGCAGACTGCAAAGGGTGGGGCAGGAGCTGCCCCTCCCCCCTCCTTACACTGTAATGCGGACTACCCACCCCTGGGCCGGGTATAGCACTCGCACCCACAGCAATCAATTGCAAACTCCAGCAGCCACCCCAGGACTGCGTGAGGCTTTAGGGGGACAGCTAGACACAAACCATAGCAAGCTGAATTCATAAGATTTCTATTTTTAACTTTTTAATTGAACTCCTGTTTTGTGAATTGCTCTGCAAATTTATTCCCAGCCACTGTGTACAAGAATTCAATATAGTAACTAATTATAGTTTATTATAGTGTTTTGTACACCGAAAACGTTCTAAGGTAGTAGGTTTCAGATGCTCTTCCCATAAGAAAGAACTCAAAAGCAGCAAGAATAAAGAAGGGTAGATGTAATGATTTGCATGATTCTAGTATTATTTCACTAATTAAACGCCTAAGAAAGCACAGTGCTCCAGCACTCAGAAGGCTGAGGTTGGTGAGGCACAAATTCAGGAGACCTTGCAGCTGAAAACCAAACCAACTCCCACGAAGAGTGCAATTGTTATGTACTATAAACATGGAATAATAAAATTAAAAATAAATCAAAGCTACAAAACACAGCAGGTTGCACACATAAGTACAAACAATAAAGAGCATAAAAATTGAGATAAAGAGAAAAATCGAGACAATCTCAAATTCCAACAGCGAAGGAATGAATTATGAAATTTTGACATTTTTAAATGTCACTTTCTCAGGATCAAGGTATGCTAGCATGTCAGGCAAGTTGCTGAGCACTAGGTATAGTTCTTAAAGTGATTAAAATTGAATTTTTGAAACATTTGCTAAAAATTGCAGAAAACATTATTGGTTATACAAATGTAAGCTACAATAGTTCACAAGATGTGGCCAAATATGATGGAGAATTTTAAAATGTGAAACCTAATTTTTAAAAAGTGGGGTGCAGTTAAGTCCCCTCAAAACCCTCCCTTTCACTTTTACCACACTTTTGCCCTCATTCTTGGACTCTCTGAAGAGCTTGTGGGTGCTCTCTGGAGTGAACTCGGTGGCACTGCCAAGGTCCTGAGTCCACGCAACACATCCGGCTTTCACATTGTTCTCACTCCGGGGAAGCACCAGAGGGGACAGCGTCTCGCCTGGAGGACGCGCTGCGAGGACAGTGACTTCAGCGTAGAGAACATGCCATGAACAACAGACTGCCACTTGTTCCTGAAGGCGAAGAATGTCAGTGATTGCACGCAGAGTGAGGGGTAGAAGTTGAGGAGAATTAGTGAAATGTGTTTTGCTGTAAGATATTTTAAAAATTTTAAAAGCTCACTGCATATTCTAATCCTACCTTGCGCAAGATGTACCACAAGCTGAACTCTTCAGATGCGTGTTTAGAAAGGAGATAGAGAAGACAGGGAAGGAAATCCAATGAAGCATTAATACTGAAAATTGGCTATGTGTGTGTGTGTGTGTGTGTGTGTGTAATATGTGTAGATAGATAGATAGATAGATATGATGTCGATACCAGAAATCATTTATTTTTTACATAAGGAAAGAAATGCAGGCTGGGGTAAAACTCAGCGGCCTAAGAGCCCACCTGGCAAGCATAAGGTCCTGAGTTTGATCCCCAGGACCAGGAGAAAAAAAAAATCTAACTGCCACTTAGGGCACGCCAAATAGCTCAGAGGATTAAAGCACCTGCAAGCAGGCACACAGGCAAGGGGTTCAATCCCTGGGCCTGCCGTGCCGGCCCTGCCCCCAGGGCACGCTGAGATTGCAATCCAGACTGGGCGTGGTGGCTCACGCCTGCAATCCCAGCACTTGGGAGGCTGTAAACAGGAAAACCACAGTCCCATCTAGTAGTGACACCCTGAACACCCTGTAGACCCTTCCCTAAAATTAAAACAAATAAATAAATAATAAAAAGAAGAAGAAATGCATTTACATTCTTAGCTTACACACTAATCAAACATTTGCTCCAAGTGGAATGAAGATCAAGAAGAAAAAACTGTTTTAGGATCATTAAAAGAGCATAAAAATGTGTACAACAATGTAGCTCTTATTCCTAGAAGGAAACAAAAGTTGCAAATCATAAAATGGATGCTGCCATGGTTTGTCTAGTTGGGCCGCGAAAGCCTCGTGTAAGTCACGGGGCAGGAGGGCTTGAGGAGCAGCTGAGAGGCTTGAGGGGCGGGGCCAGAGGACCGGGGCGGGGCTTGAGGGGCGGGGC